>NC_092148.1:39064399-39382733 GCF_045791955.1 Oncorhynchus clarkii lewisi | reverse complement strand
GTGTGCTTAGCAACTGGCCCTGAATTGTCTCTACCACCCGCTTGAAGCGCCGGCTGGGTCCTATACACACACACACACACACACACACAAACAGGCAAACACACACATACGCACACACACACACACACATGATTGCAATAGACAAGGGGAGAACAAGGTTAGTCATTCTGTACTCACACACACAAAGGTACTGTACACAGGAACATGAAAACGGCAGAACAGGGGAGGAGAAAAATTGAGAAAGGCAGAGAGGGGAGGAAAAAGGGTAAAGAAATGAAGAGGAAAAGTAAGGAATAAAAGGAATAAAAAGGAAAAACAAAGGAGGGGTCAAGAGAGGAGAGGTCAGGAGAGGACGGGAAAGGAGAAGGGTGGAGAGAAAATAAGATAACAAGGGGGTTAGAGTGGGGGAGGAGGGAAGAGTGTTAGGATAGATCATGGAGATGAAAAAGAGTGTGGCTGCGTGCGGTCTCCTGTAACCACTAACATCAGAGAAGCAGCGGGATCCAAATGGCCTATGATTAGTACCAGGGAAAGTGTCCCCTCCCTCCAATCTGGTCCCATGGAGCACACACACACTGTGAAAGACACAAACACATACACGCACACGTAAACATGCACACACAAACACCTAGCAGCAGTGTGCCTGCATGTGTGTGCGTGTTTGTGTGCATGTGTGTGTGCATGCATGAATGCGTGTACGTGTACCTGAGAGCAGGGTAAAGGTGACAGAGTAGATGCCGTTCTCCTTGGGGGCGGTGGTGCCCTCTGTGTAGGTGATGTCCACCTGGAACTTGACTGGCTTCTGGAAGACCGTGGGGCCGGCTGTGGACTTGTACTCTGCCCGGAAACTCGTCTGGCTGATCACACTGTGGCTGAGACTAGGGATCTGGAAGAGCAATAAATCTTTTTTGTTGTTGTTGTTTTATTTTGTAGTTATGAAGAGGACATTCTGAATCAAGAGATACAAAATATAAGGGGGAATCAAGAAGAGAGAGAGGAAAGAGAGACTGAAGAAAAGGAGGGAGGGTGAGAGAGGGAGAAAAATGGGGGAGAGAGAAAGAGGTGGAACCTGCATTGCTTGCTGTTTGGGGTTTTAGGCTGGGTTTCTGTACAGCACTTTGAGATATCAGCTGATGTACGAAGGGCTATATAAATACATTTGATTTGATTTGGAGCGGCTGATTGTGTGGCTCCTGAGGAAAGAAGTAGGGATAGAGGATCATAGAGAGGGAATAGAGAGCGAGGAGCATACAGAGAGAGGGAGAAAAAGTGTCACAGAGAAAGACTCACTCGCTCAAGTGAGTAAAGAGATAACAAATTGAGAGTGACTTTCAGCTTTTTGCCACATACCTCTTATATAAATAACAGGTTGAATAAAACGTCATTAAAATTACCCTGATGCAACCAAGCACAGATTCAACTCTAACCAGATTACAACGTCAGTACATCTGAGATTGACACGCGGCACAGAGACTTTAGGGCCCATAGGGCTCTTGTCAAAAGTAGTATACCATAGGGAATAGGATGCCATTTGGAACGCATATTTCAGGCTAATGCAGTGTCAACCCTGCAACACCCAAATTGTCATGTTTCACCAAACTGTTGCCAAGAGTTTGATTAATCCTAGAGTGCTGAGGAGTATAGTTCCATCTATTCAAGTGTTCATCTACTCTCTGGGACACCAAGCATACACTAGGGGACAAAATAGCTACCTCATAGGAATAGAAGATTGGTTTGCCATTGACCTACAGTATTGGGGCTATACTGCAACATACCTGCAACATATGCATATACACTGAGAGTACAATACATTAGGAATACCTTCCTAATATTGAGTTGCACCCCTTTTTTGAACATCCTCAATTTGTTGGGGTATGGACTCTACAAGGTGTCGAAAGCGTTCCACAGGGATGGTGGCCCATGTTGACTCCAATGCTTCTTACAGTTGTGTCACGTTGGCAGGGTGTCCATTGAGTGGTGAACCATTATTGATACACACTGGAAACTGTTGTGCGTGAAAAACCCAGCAGAGTTGCAGTTCTTGACACACTCAAACCGGTGTGCCTGGCCCCTACCCCGTTCAGAGGCACTTAAATCTTTTGTCCTGTACATTCACCCTCTGAATGGCACAATCCATGTCTCCGTTGTCTCAAGGTTTAAAAACCCTTTAGACCCGTTTCCTCTCCTTCATCTACACTGATTGAAGCGGATTTAACAAGTGACATCAATAAGGGACCATAGACTGACCAGGTGAATCCAAGTGAAAGCTATCTCATGGAAAGAGCATATCCATAATGATATAGGGAATACATTCTGTAGAAAGGAGGAGAAGTTAAGAGGAGAGGAGGAGAGAATGATAGGAGAGAGAGAGCAGAGTGGAGGGGAGTGAGAGTGAGGAAAAGAAGAGATGTAAGGGAGGCCGGAGAGAAGGAAGGAGGTGGGAAAGCAAAGTAGGAGTGAGAAAATGTGGTGAATGAATGACTGAATGAGAAGTGGCAGAGAGCAGAAAATACGATCAGTAAAGGAGAAGGAAAGAGACATGGAGAGGTAGAGTAAGAGGGCACAAGGAGAATAAGGTTTGAGGGAGGAGAGAGGGAGGAGTAACTAGAGAGAGGAACTAAAGAGGGAGGAGAGCAAAAAGACAGTGAGAGAAAGGGGTAGAGAGGTTTTACCTACCGAAAGAAAGGCATGGACGATGTCAGCCTTGATGGAGTTCAGAGGCTTGTCTTTGATCAAGATGAAGATCTGCTCCTCTTTATCCAGGTTGATGAAGTTACCAAACCAGGATTTTTTGGCAAGTCTGCAAGGAGGGGAGAAAACGGCAGATTGACACAGTTGATCAAAGTACATGTTTTATTGAAACAAATCACTATGGGCTGAAGATTCATAACCTCACATTTGGACTGTTTGCATGTTTGACATACATTTAACCCTTTACACTTGTGCCTCTATATTGGTTGAAAATGGCAGATTTTGGCACTGAATTGGAACGCTGGGCTGTACAGTAACATGCTATATGTAAGCTCAAGCTCTGCGCTTCACAACGCTGTATGAGTTTTGACTGACAGCCGTTCTGAACTTGAGCACCTCACGCAAAAATAAGTTGCCCCATCCCTCCCACTAATTGGGCAACTTTTGTTTTGTTGTCTGATTGAGTGAAATGCTGTAAATTAAGAGGAATTGATGTATTTTGAAAGATGAGACGTTAAAGAGAATAACAATAAACACTGCTTTGATGTCACACAAGCAAGCCAAATTATAAAGAGTTTAAATGTGCACTTCAAAATTTCCATATCATAAAACTCATGTCAATGTTTATGATCACTATGTTTAATGTACAGTTACAAGATTACACGGTGTCATACCCTGGGATGTTCTGAACAGAATGAGCCTATGTTTGTCTACTGTTAAGAGAATTTGCCGCAGAACACGCACCTAAATGCACTCATGAGTCCATTCTGTAAAATGTAATTAATGGCCAGGCGTTTATTTGCTTCAGTTGCCACGAGGATGGTAAAGGCCTAGTAACAGGCGCTGCCTAGCAACCTCCATTATGAAGTATCAAATCTCATGATTGAGCATTGCTTACTCCACATTTAGCTATGAGAGAGAGAGCCCCACCAAAGAGGCCCAGGCCCCCTCAACGCCCCACCAGACCCAGCACACCCCACATGCCCCGCACACCACCAGAGCATCACCACTTCCATCGGATTAGCCAGACTAGACCGGGTCCAGCCTGTTACCCTGTCCCAGACCACCACCTCTACCAGACCAGAGAGGGCCCAGACTTGGCCCTGCTCCATTCCAAAAGGGCCAACAGCAGGACCAGCGCAGCTAAGCAGAGGCCATCAGAGTACAGGGGAACACTGTAGAATTGAGTGAGATTAAACAGCTCCTCCAATACATCTGCACTAAACTGCACTACACACACACACACACACACACACACACACACACACACACACACACACACACACACACACACACACACACACACACACACACACACACACACACACACACACACACCTATTGTACTAAAAGTTTACTTGTTCAATAAATAGGAATATAGACACTATCGTTCAAAAGTTTGGGGCCACTTAGAAATGTCCTTGTTTTTTTAAAGAAAAACACATTTTTTGTCCATTAAAACAACATCAAATTGATCAGAAATAGTGTAGACATTGTTAATGTTGTAAATGACTATTGTAGCTATCAACGGCAGATTTTTATGGATTATCTACATAGGCGTACAGAGGCCCATTATCAGTAACCATCACTCCTGTGTTCCAATAACACGTTGTGTTAGCTAATCCAAGTTTATCATTTGAAAAGGCCAATTGATCATTAGAAAACCCTTTTGCAATTATGTTAGCACAGCTGAAAACTGTTGTTCTGATTAAAGAAGCAATACAACTGGCCTTCTTTAGACTAGTTGAGTATCTGGAGCATCAGCATTTGTGGGTTCGATTACAGGCTCAAAATGGCCAGAAACAAAGAACTTTCTTCTGAAACTCGTCAGTCTATTCTTGTCTTGTTCTGAGAAATGAAGGATATTCCATTTGAGAAATTGCAAAGAAACAGAGGATCTCGTACAACTCCCTTCATTGATCAGCTCAAACTGGCTCTAACCAGAATAGAAAGAGGAGTGGGAGGCCCCGGTGCACAACTGAGCAAGAGGACAAGTACATTAGAGTGTCTAGTTTGAGAAACAGGCGCCTCACAAGTCCTCAACTGGCATCTTAATTAAATAGTACCCGCAAAACATCCGTCTCAACGTAAACAGCGAAGAGGCAACTCCGGGATGATCCCCTTCAACATTAACAATGTCTACACTGTATTTCTGATCAATTTGATGTTATTTTAATGGTCAATTGTTTTTATTTTCTATCAAAAACAAGGACATTTTCTAAGTGACCCCACTTTTGAAAGCTAGTGTTTATATAAACGAATTGGCGAGGGAACTAGAAGAGTCTACAGCACACGGCCTAACCCTACTAGAATCTGAGGTCAAATGTCTACTGTTTGCTGATGATCTGGTGCTTCTGTCACCAACCGAGGAGAGCCTACAAACAGCACCAAGATCTTCTGCACAGACACTGTCAGACCTGGGCCCTGACAGTAAATCTCAGTAAGACAAAAATAATAGTGCTCCAGAAAAAGTATGTTTGCCAGGACCACAAATACAAATTCCATCTATCTAGACACCATTGCCCTAGAGCACACAAAAAACGATACATACCTCGGCCTAAACATCAGCGCCGCAGGTAACTTCCACAAAGCTGTGAACGAGCTGAGAGAAGGCAAGAAGGGCCATATACGCTATCAAAAGGAACATAAAATTTGACATACCAATTAGGATCTGGTTACAAATAATTGAAGCAGTTATAGAACCATATTTCCTTGGTTGTGAGGTATGGGGTCCGCTCACCAAGCAAGAATTTACAAAATGGCACAAACACCAAATTGAGACTCTGCATTCAGAATTCTGCAAAATATCCTCTGTATACAACATAAAACACAAAATAATGCATGCAGAGCAGTTAGGTTGATACCTGCTAATTATCAAAATCCAGAAAATAGCTGTTAAATTCTACAACCACCTAAAAGGAAGTGATTCCCAAACCTTCCATAACAAAGCCATCACCTACAGAGAGGTGAACCTGGAGAAGAGTCCCCTAAGCAAGTTGGTCCTGAGGCTCTGTTCACAAACACAAACAGACCCCAAAGAGCCCCAGGACAGCAACACAATTAGACCCAACCAAATCATAAGAAAACAAAAAGACAATTACTTGACACATTGGAAAGAATTAACAAAAAACAGAGCAAACTAGAATGCTATTTGGCACTAAACAGAGAGTACACAGTGGCAGAATACCTGACCACTGTGACTGACTCTAACTTAAGGAAGTTTTGACTATGTACAGACTCAGTGAGCATAGCCTTGCTATTGAGAAAGGCCGCCGTAGGAAAACTTGGCTCTCAAGACAAGATTGGTTGTGCACACTGCCCACAAAATGAGGTGGAAACTGAGGTGCACTTCCTAACTTCCTGCCAAATGTATTACCATATTAGAGACACATATGTCCCTCAGATTACACAGATCCACAAAGAATTCAAAAATAAACCCAATTTTGAAAAACTTCCATATCTACTGGGTGAAATACCACAGTGTGCCATAAGAGCAGCAATATTTGTGACCTGTTGCCACAAGAAAAGGGCAACCAGTGAAGAACAATACAACCCATATTTATGTTTATTTATTCTCCCTTTGTACATAGTTTTTTGGCTGTCAGAAGTATTAAAATCAAATTAGATTAGCCTTTAAGTCCTTTATTATGCAAATGTATAAAGTGTGTGTGGGCGACGGAGAGATATTAGGGCTTTCAGGAGGAATGGAAAATTGCATGTCAATTCATAAATGGGTAAATCGGAAACCTCTTCCCAACTATTTTGCAATCTATATGGCACAGCTGTCATTTTTTTTGTCCTTAAATGAAACTGGTATATATTTTTATTTATCACAATTTTCTTCAACCAATTTTGGTCTTTAATGCAGGGCTGACAGACAAACTCCTTTACCCCCCCCCCCCCACCACCCCGTTTTTAGAGGGCGAGAAACCAAAAGCCCACTGGGCCTATTTTTCAAAAATTGTCAGTCCACAAGTCACGTGTTTTTCCCTCATTGTATTTACCCAAGTTCTCTCTTAACTCCAGGACCCCCAACAGTTTTTTTGTTGTTGCATGATGCAAGGACTCTAGTGCCAGAGAAGAGAAACTCTCAGAATGAAAATTGCCACAGTTTAGACTACCGATAGATCAGCGTTCTAACTCCCCCTTGTGATAGTGTGGTGCAATGACAGAATGCCACCATCTACCACTGACAGTCGCAGCATAAGCTCGTACCCTTTAAAGGAAGAACCACTGTGTAAAGACATAATGACATTTGAAACATCTTTATTTTTGTATTTTTTTTTCTGTTAATTTTTGTTGTTATTTTCACTTTTGTTCATTATCTACTTCACCTGCTTCGGTAATGCATATGTTTCCCATGCCAATAAAGCCCTTAAATTGAATTGAAATTTAATTGAGAGAACATGGCCTACAACAGAGCCTGGACCTGCTAGGACAGTACAGTCAAACCTGGGCCCTGGCAGTAAACCCCCAAAAGACACAAGTAACGATTTCCAGAGATCTCAGGGACTGAGAGGGAAAGCACACAGGGCATTCTATGCCATTAAAATAATTATTATCGAAATACCTATAAAACTGTGTCTAAAACGAATTGAATGTGTCATTGCACCAATTGCACTTTATGGAAGCGAGGTGTGGGGTCCACTTGCAAAACAAGATTTTACTCAAGGGGACAAACACCCCTTTCAAACCCTGCATGCAGGGTTCTGTAAGATAATCCTACATGTCCAGAAGTAAATGACAAACAATGCATGCAGGACAGAATTCAATTTTGAAAACATCTAAAATACAGTGACCCATTCTCAAATCATTACCAAGCCATGCAATGCCAAGACCTGAGCAAAGAAAAGAGTCCCCTCATCCAGCTGGTCCTGGGGTTGAGTTCACAAACCTGTTTTACTAACACACTGAAGTCTCAGGACCAGAACATCCAATCAATCAGAATAAACTAAATTGCAACACAAGAAACACAAGCACAAAGCAAAATGCAGCACTATCTGGCCCTAAATTGACAGTACATCATGGCAAACTATTTGACCATGGTTACTGATCAAAACCTTAGAAAAACCTTGACAAAGTACACGCTCAGTGAGCACAGCCAATCCATTGAGAATGGCAGTCTCCCTGTAGAGGTAAGGCTGTGCAACCACTTAAACACAGCAGAACCGGAGACAGAGCCGCATTTCCTGTCAACATGTAAAGAATATAAAACAATTAGACAGTGTCATTTCCCTCAATTCTAAACCGTTATTGAAGGTTTCAAAGACCTCTCTGATGAGAATAAGCTACCCATCCTGTTGGGGGAAAACGCAGAGAGCTGTGGGTTGGCAGCGCACTACATTGCTGCCTGCAATAAGACGAGGCACAGTGTCTGACAGACCAACCAACCTGCACATGTCCTCTATGCCAAATTGAATTGAGAGAGAGAGTGACTAAAGGACATCGCCCTTAACCGCAGCCCCAACACCTCACACAGGAGCAACAGATCAACGGACACCCCGCCCAGACCAGCGAGACACTCTACCAGACCTGCGGAACCACCCCACCGGACCTACACTAGAGGATCCACGCCGGGAGGACCTACATCCAGACCACAGCACCACCAGCCACATCCCCACCCCCACCCCAACCAATCAATACCTCCGCAAACCAACCATTCCCACACCCCATATTGGCCCCCTCAAATAAGACCTATGCCCCTTCTGCTAACCCCATGCCCCCACTCCCGCAAGGAGGGCCTCAACATGAAAGTCACTCATACGCCCAGCCGTGAGCAGGCAAACAGGCCCAAGCCCGACTCTTACACTAGATCAAGCTAATGGCATGTACCAGATGCTCAGCAGGGTATGTATATAGTCAATATAGGCTTTGAGGGGACTCCTAAGGTAGGTACACCTATAGCTAATCTCTTGGCAGTAGTACTACAGACTACTTTATCACTGACCTCAACCCAGTCTCTCAGAGCGTTCACAGTTAGCCCACTGACACCCCTATAAGATCACAGAAAAATCACAGTCTACTTGAACAGACCAATACTCAATCATGAGGCATCAAAGCCAAAGGAACTGACTAATATTAAGAAATGATAAAGATGGAAGGAATGTAGTGTGGAAACTTACCAAAAAACAATTAGGCAACAACAAATTCAATCCCTTTTAGACAACTACCTGGACAAAACATTTCACTTTAAAAGTGAAGGTGTAAACTTGGCCGTAGAAACCCTAAACAGTATATTTGACCTCTCAGCTTTCCTATCAAATCAAAAAATGTCAAGCAGAAAAACAAAGAAAATGAACAACAATGATAAATTATTTGATGAGGATTGCAAAAACCTAAGAAAGAAATTGAGAAACCTATCCAACCAAAAACATAGAGACCCAGAAAACCTGAGATTACACCTTCAGTAATGTGAATCGCTAAAACAATACAGATATACACTTTGGAAAAAGAAGGAACAGCCCGTCAGAAATCAGCTCTATGTAATTGAAGAATCCATAGAATCTAACAGATTCTAGGAAAATTGGAACACACTAAACAAACAACAACACGAAGAGTTATCAATCCAAATTGGAGATATATGGATAAACCACTTCTCAAATATGTTTGTCTCTATAACAAAGAACAAAGAACAAACAGCAAAAACATATACATGATCAAATACAAATCTAAGAATCAACTATTAAAGATGCTACCAAATAATGCATGCAGAGCAGAATTAGGCTGATACCCGCTAATTATCCAAATCCATAAAATAGCAATTCAATTCTACAAACACCTGAAAGGGAGTGATTCTCAAACCTTCCATAACAAAGACATCACCTACAGAGAGATAAACCTGAAGAAGATTCCCCTAAGCAAGCTGGTCCTGGGACAGAGCAAGTTGGTCCCAAACAGAGCAAACTAGAATGCTATCTGGCCCTAACGATCCTCAACAATACACACAAATCTGAAAGTAAAAGAGTGGAATTAAGAAATACATAAATATTAGGACGAGCAATGTCAGAGTGGCATTGACCAAAATACAGTAGAATACAGTATATACTATACATATGAAACGAGTAAAACAGTATGTAAGCATTGTTAAAGTGACTAGTGTTCCATTATTAAAGTCATCAGTGATTCCATGTCAATGTACTGTACATAGGGCAGCAGCCTCTAAGGAGCAGTGTTGAGTGGTAGCCGGCTAGTGATGACTATTTAACAGTCTGATGGTCTTGAGATAGAAGCTGTTTTTCAGTCTCTCGGTCCAAGATTTAATGCACCTGTACTGGCCTCACCTTCTGCATGATAGTGGGGTGAACAGGCCGTGGCTCAGGGTGGGTGTCCTGGAGGCAGTGTTGCCATCAGTTGCTAAATCACGTTGTGATATCATTGCATAATAACTAAAACATTACGTAGAATATACAACGTTACTCAAATTGACTGGCCCTCTCGGCTAAAATATGATTTGACATTTGTTAATCGCATATTTTTTGGTTGTAAAAGTAATATAAACACAACACATTTTATATGATTAGATATGTTTATTTTTAAACACAACATTTAATTATTGAACAATTACACGTTACACGTTATTGAACAATTACATTTGGTTTATTTTATTTTTATCTAGTAAACCTACACATTCTGAACAATTATAGATTTAAGCAGTGTATTGGCAGTTAGTTATCATGCCTGGCTACAAAAGTGCATTGTGAGTGACGTCAGTAGCAGACGCTCAGCTCGTGCACAGGCAGCTAGAGTGTGTGACAGAGAAAATATTTTTGTGTCATTTAGAGGGAACGCATTTTAGCGTTTGAGTCACTTTTCAAAAGTTGCTAAAAGTTCCAAATACATTTTTAAAAGTAGCTAAATTAGTTGCTAGGTGCTGTTTGAAAAAAAAAGTTGCCAGGGTAGTCTGACAAGTTGCTAAATCTAGCAACAAAATTGCTAAGTTGGCATCATTGCCAGGAGGGCAGGCAGTGTTACCCCGGTGATGCACTGGATGGACCGCACCACCCTCTAGAGAGCCCAGCTGTTGCGGGCTGTGCAGTTTCCATACCTGGCAGTGATAAAGGGTGCTCTCTATTGTGCATCTTAAAAACTTTGTCTTAGGGGCCAAGCCAAATTTCTTCAGCCTCCTGAGATTGAAGAGGCGTTGTTGCGCCTCCTTCACCACACCGTCTGTGTGGGTGGACCATTTCAGATTATCAGTGATGTGTACACAGAGGAACTTGAAGCTCTTCACCTTCTCCACTGCGGTCCCGTCGATGTGGATAGGGGCGTGCTCGCTCTGCTGTCTCCTGAAGTCCATGATCAGCTCCTTTGTTTTGTTGTAGGTATTCCTCTTGTCCAGATGGGATAGGACGCCAGGCAGTGCGATGGTGATTGTTTCATCTGTGGATCGATTGGGGCAATATGCAAATTTAAGTGGGTCTAGGGTGTCAAGTAAGGTGGAGGTGATATCATCCTTAACTAGATCCTCAAATCACTTCATGATGACAGAAGTGAATGTTACAGAGGGATAGTAATTTAGTTCAGTTACCTTTGCTTTCTTTGGTACAGAAACAATGGTGGACATCTTCAAGCAAGTGGAGACTGCAGACTGGGATAGGGAGAGATTCAATATGTCTGTAAACTCTCCAGACAGCTGGTCTGCCCATGTTCCGAGGACACGTCTAGGGAGGCTGTCTAGGCCGGCAGCCTTGTGAGGGTTAAATATTTTACTCACATCGGTGTTTAGTTTGTCTGGGAGCCACGTGGCTGGTTTTCCCTGTGTTATCTGTTATCGTTTGTAGACACTGCCACATACGTCTCGTGTCTGAGCCATTGAATTGAGACTCCACTCCACTCTGTACTGACGTTGTACCTGTTTGATTGCCTTATGGAGGTAATAACTACACTGTTGGTATTCAACCATATTCCCAGTCACCTTGACGTGACTAAATGCGATGGCCCGCGCTTCCCGTTTTGTGCGAATGCTGCCATCTATCCACGGTTTTTGGTTTGGGTAGGTTTTAATAGTCACAGTGGGAACAACATCCCCTTCCTGATGAACTCAGTCACTGTGTCCGTTTATGCGTCAATGTTATTCTCAGAGGCAACCTGGAACATATCCCTGTCTGCGTGATCTGATAGAGTCGTGATCTGATTTGCCAAAGGGAGGGTGGGGAGGGCCTTGTAGCCATCCCGGAAGAGAGAGTAACACATTTGGAGAATTTTGAAGCGTGAATAGTACAGGCAATGTGCTGCTAGAACTTCGGAAGCGTTTTCCTCAAATTTGCCTTGTTAAAATTCCATGCTAGAATAAATATGCCCTCAGGATATGTGGTTTCCAGTTTGCACAAAGTCCAGTGTAGTTCCTTGAGGGCCGTTGTGGTATCAGGTTGAGGCGGAATATACACGGCTGTAACTATAACCTCTTGGGAGTTAATACAGGCGGCATTTGATGTGAGGTATTCTAGGTCAGATGAACAAAAGGACTTGAGTTCCTGTACATGATCAAAGTCACACCATGAGTAGTTAATCATGAACCATACACCACCGCCTTTCTTCTTCCCAGAGAGGTCTTTATTTCTGTCTCCACGATGTACTAAGAACCCAGCTGGCTGTATTGACGGGGACAGTATATCTGGAGAGACCCTTGATTCCGTGAAAGAGAGTATGCTACAGTCCCCGATGTCTCTCTGGAAAGAGATCCTCGCCCTGAGCTTGTCTATTTTATTGTCCAGGCACTGAACAGTAATATACTTGGAAGCGGTGGATGGTGTGCAGGCCTTATGAGTCGGACTAGAAGTTCACTCCGAATACCTCTTCTCCGCCGGTGGCATCTGGGTTCAATTGCCCTGGGGGGTATAAACAAAGGATCCAATTCGGGAAAGTCGTACTTCTGGTAGTAATGCTGGTGAGTTACCAACGGTCTGATATCCAAAAACTTTCTCTTGCATTTCAAGATGATGGGGGGGGGGGGGGGGGGGGGGGGGAAACGCATGTTTTTTATTTGTATTATCTTTTACCAGATCTAATGTGTTATATTCCCATACATTAATTTCACATTTCCACAAACTTCAAAGTGTTTCCTTTCAAATGGTATCAAGAATATGCATATCCTTGCCTCAGGTCCTGAGCTACAGGCAGTTTGATTTGGGTATGTCATTTTAGGCGATAATTGAAAAATGGTCTGATCCTTAAGGGGAACACTTTGACTATGTACAGATTCAGTGAGCATAGCCTTGCTATTGAGAGAGGACGCTGTAGGCAGTCCCGGCTCTTAAGAGAGACAGGCAATGTGCATACTGCCAAGAAACTGAGGGTGAAAACCTCCTGCCAAATGTATGACCATATTAGAAACTCCCGTATCTGTTGGATGAAACAGTGTGCCATCACAGCAGCATGTTTTGTGAAATTAAAGCCCCCCCCCCCCCCCCCCCCCACACACACACACACACACACAGAGACAGAGAGAGAGACATTGTTACAACACTGTATATATATATATATATATATATATATATATATATATATATATATATATATATATATATATATATATATATATATATATATATATATATACAGTGCCTTGCGAAAGTATTCGGCCCCCTTGAACTTTGCGACCTTTTGCCACATTTCAGGCTTCAAACATAAAGATATAAAACTGTATTTTTTTGTGAAGAATCAACAACAAGTGGGACACAATCATGAAGTGGAACGACTTTTATTGGATATTTCAAACTTTTTTAACAAATCAAAAACTGAAAAATTGGGCGTGCAAAATTATTCAGTCCCCTTAAGTTAATACTTTGTAGCGCCACCTTTTGCTGCGATTACAGCTGTAAGTCGCTTGGGGTAATATTGAAAGCGATAATATTGAAATGGAAGGAGTATCAGACCACTGCAAATCTACCAAGACCTGGCCGTCCCTCTAAACTTTCAGCTCATACAAGGAGAAGACTGATCAGAGATGCAGCCAAGAGGTCCATGATCACTCTGGATGAACTGCAGAGATCTACAGCTGAGGTGGGAGACTCTGTCCATAGGACAACAATCAGTCGTATATTGCACAAATCTGGCCTTTATGGAAGAGTGGCAAGAAGAAAGCCATTTCTTAAAGATATCCATAAAAAGTGTTGTTTAAAGTTTGCCACAAGCCACCTGGGAGACACACCAAACATGTGGAAGAAGGTGCTCTGGTCAGATGAAACCAAAATTGAACTTTTTGGCAACAATGCAAGACGTTATGTTTGGCGTAAAAGCAACACAGCTCATCACCCTGAACACACCATCCCCACTGTCAAACATGGTGGTGGCAGCATCATGGTTTGGGCCTGCTTTTCTTCAGCAGGGACAGGGAAGATGGTTAAAATTGATGGGAAGATGGATGGAGCCAAATACAGGACCATTCTGGAAGAAAACCTGATGGAGTCTGCAAAAGACCTGAGACTGGGACGGAGATTTGTCTTCCAACAAGACAATGATCCAAAACATAAAGCAAAATCTACAATGGAATGGTTCAAAAATAAACATATCCAGGTGTTAGAATGGCCAAGTCAAAGTCCAGACCTGAATCCAATCGAGAATCTGTGGAAAGAACTGAAAACTGCTGTTCACAAATGCTCTCCATCCAACCTCACTGAGCTCGAGCTGTTTTGCAAGGAGGAATGGGAAAAAATTTCAGTCTCTCGATGTGCAAAACTGATAGAGACATACCCCAAGCGACTTACAGCTGTAATCGCAGCAAAAGGTGGCGCTACAAAGTATTAACTTAAGGGGGCTGAATAATTTTGCACGCCCAATTTTTCAGTTTTTGATTTGTTAAAAAAGTTTGAAATATCCAATAAAAGTCGTTCCACTTCATGATTGTGTCCCACTTGTTGTTGATTCTTCACAAAAAAATACAGTTTTATATCTTTATGTTTGAAGCCTGAAATGTGGCAAAAGGTCGCAAAGTTCAAGGGGGCCGAATACTTTCGCAAGGCACTGTATATCTTATATATAAATATATATTTTTATTTTTTCGTTATGTATACTTTGACAATGTAAGTAATAATGAATTTGCCATGTCAATAAAGTAAATTGAATTTAATTGAATTGAGAAATAGGTACTGAGTGAGGGACAGAGAGAAATAGGTACTGAGTGAGGGACAGAGAGAGAGAGAGAGAGAGAGAGAGACCTAGAGAAATAGGTACTGAGTGAGGGACAGAGAGAGAGCGAGACAGAGAGAGAGACCGGGAGAAATAGGTACTGAGTGAGGGACAGAGAGAGAGAGAGAGACAGAGAGAGAGACCTAGAGTAATAGGTACTGAGTGAGGGACAGAGAGAGAGAGAGACCGGGAGAAATAGGTACTAAGTGAGTGAGGGAGTTGAAGTGGGGATGAGTCTGAATACTTACTCTGGGGATGAGTCTGGTGAGATGCTGCCTTTGTATTTCCTAGGGTAGGATATACAACAGCATTTTTATATTTTATTTACTCTTACATTGCTCTTAAGGGCTCTATTATCACTCCTAAGGTATTTTCTCTCTATATATATATATACACACATAACTTTTGATTTTATTTTCATTGTTGGACAGAAAAGACACCAGGATATCGGCTCCAAGTGAGAAATTTGGAAACCTGTTCCCAAGTATTCCAACGCATAATAGAGAAACACGTGATTGTATATAAATGTAAGCAAGGTTTAAATGATTGCGTTTTAATCAAATATTACATCTGTTTGGGCTTATTGCGGTCAATTTGCAGTTTAACAAATTATTTGTAATTATGTGCCGGCCACCCGACCATCTATTGATACTCTACTTTGTTGGTGTGTGTGTACTGTATTGTGTGGAATTGGAGAAGACAGGTAAAGGTACTTACTCCAGGGTGATGCTGTGTTTGTGTGCGTGTGTGTGTGTTACGTTAGTCAGTGTGTCGTATGTAAGGACTAAGTTGTGTTGACATGAAGAGGATAGGTAAAGGTACTTACTCTGGGGAAGACTCTGGTGTGAGGCTGGACATCTCCTCTTGTGTGGGAACTGGGTAGAGAGAAGCAAGGTCACAGGTTAGAGAAAGCGCAAAGGTTAGAGAGTGGATCAAAAGCTTGTTGCATTTTTTTTTTTTAACCTTTATTAACTAGGCAAGACAGTTAAGAACAAATTCTTATTTACAATGACGGCCTACCCCGGCCAAACCCTAACCCAGACAATGCTTGGCCAATTATGCGCCGTCCTATGGGACTCCCAATCACAGTCGGTTGTGACACAGTCTCGAATCCAACAAGGGTCTGTAATGACGCCTCTAACATGGAGATGCAGTGCCTTAGACCGCTGCTCCACTCGGGAGCCGAAATGCATGCAGCCTGCTCTCATAAAGCAACAATCAGAGATGGGTATCCCAAAGCCTTCATAGCTAAAGTAGTACTTTATTTCTCTTGCAGATCTATACTAATGCAACGAATGTTGTTCATCCACTCGCAAAAGATTGACTGTCAAACATTGATTTTATAATTGTTTTCTCACAGCTGTGCAGCTGAGTTCTGAACAAAAAAGGAATGACTATTTTCACTTTGAAGGCTTTAGGAAACCCATTTCTTTTCCCTCTCTCAGTACCTTGTAGTTTCCTGCGGTGAAAGCGCGGCGAGCCCAGGAAGCTGTTCTTGATGGAGTTGAGGCGTGTCCTCCAGGGCATACCGCCGATAGATGGGCTGGGAGGCGGTGTGGGGTTGGGCGTGCCCGCCGGGCTCTCCTTGGGTGTGTGCACAGGGGTGCCCTTGGGGGTGGGGAGGGGGCTGCCCCGGGGGGATGGGTGAGGGGTAACCTGTATGAGGGGGATAGATTTGGGACCGTAGTCAGTGCCCGAGTGAGAGGGAGAGGGTGTGGGTGAGGGGGTGGGTGAGGGCGCCACTGGGTGGAAGGGGTGCCATCGAATGGGCGAGAGGGGCACTGCGTCGGGGGCATGGGTGACAGAGAGCTGGGGGATTGTGGGGGAGGGCGTTGTGAGAGCAGGGCGCCGCTGCCCCATGGGGCTGCTCGGGGGTGCTCTGAGAGATGTGACAGAGGTGGCGGAGGAGGAGGGGGATGGGGCCTGACAGGGGGTAGAGGTCTCCGACTTGGGGGGCACAATCGCTGGGCTGAGGGAGGGGGTCTCCGGAAGGGGGTTGGAGTGGGTGGACGCAAGGGGCTTGGGCAGCAGTTTGGGCTTGGCCGGGAGGGTTTGGTTTCTGGGGTCGGGTGGTAGCAGCTGCCCGCTGTCCGGGGCCAGGGAGTTGGGGGTGGGGGCACGATGGGCAACTGTCCAGTTGGTGTGGGGGGCAAGGGGCTCGGGGGAGGGGCAGGGGCTGGAGTTGGGCGACTGGGAGAAGTCTGGAGACGGGGGGGGTACACAGAACTTTCTGAGAGGCTACATTTTGGGTAGAAAGAAGGGAGCATACACATAATATGAACAGTACCAAAAGCAGGGGGTGCACAAAGACACACAGATACACACAACACGCACAGACGAATACACACACGAATGCCCACACATGCAGATGCAACACAGAGCAAACAGCCACAAAACCAGCAGCGAGAGAGACAGCCAGGCACAGATAGGCAGGTGAGGTGTGATACAGTAATGATGGATGGATGGAGGGAGGGGTATATAAAGAAAAAGACAAAGACAAAAAGAAGAACAAACATGGAGTCGGTTAGCTCATTCAGCAAATCGGCCAAGTAGAAAGGCAACAAGACCATGGGACAGTGTAAACAAAACAAAAAAACAACAACATCGCAAGCATTCAAAACAGACAGATGTTAAAAAAAGTGCAATGTGATATAAGGTGATGTGCTGTCAGTGACCAAAGCAAGCAAACACACACAGAAAGGTGAAAGACAAGGCAGGCTAGCTGTCTGAGCAAGGCTTTTGCTGAGACATGAAAACCATGGACACTTGGCCTGGTAAACCTAAAGGGGAAATCCATTTTTGGACTTATAAATGAATGATATGTAACCATTGATTCTTGAAGAACATAAGTTATTAGTGCCTTGTGAGCTTAGCTCAACTGTTGTAACCCATCAGAACCCAAAATATAAGGGCCTAATTCAATCAGATCCGTTTTAGCCTATATCCGCAGAGCTGATGTTTTGACGGTGTCCGAGTTGGAATTTACTTTCACAAGCAGCTCATGGCATTATACCTAAAGCTGACATTGACATTGGCAGCACGGAGTCGCATTAAGATAAATCCAACGCAGCCTTGTTTTCAAGCGAACACTGAAATGTAAGATGTAATCTACACCTCTATTAGGCTGATAGAAATCCTCAATATTTCGTTGAATGATAGTCAATTTCAGCGTCAAATTCTATTGGTCCTAAGTTCTGTCTTCTATTGATCTTAAGCCGGGTTCTATATAGCCTACACTTTCTCGTTCTGATCTTCTAACATGAGTGGGATGGGTGTGGATTCGTGACAATGATCAAGAGCAGCTGCACAACAAATTGACAGCACCAACGCAGTTACACCTCCGACACCGCCAAAACAGCTATGCAGGTGTGTCAGAAGGTGAGTGTAGCTGGTGCATGAAGTCAGGCGCAGGAGAGCAAAATGAGTGAACAACGTGCTATACTCAAAAGATAAAGGCACACGGTAAACAAATACACTTGACCAAAAACCAACGGTAAATATAACGCACGGGTGAACACAGCACCTGTCGAAAAACCAGCCATAATGAACCGAACTGAACATAGAAATAATCCCTGAACATGGGGGAAACAGAGGGTTAAATACATGAACATGTAATTGAATATTGAAAACCAGGTGTGTAGAAAATAAAGACAAAACCAATGGAAAATGAAAGATGGATCAGCGATGGCTAGAAAACCGGTGACGTCGACCGCTGACCGTCGCCGTACAAGGAGAGGGACCGACCTCGGCGGAAGTCGTGGCAAGGTGTATCACCGGTTAAAGCTTGATTTAATTTAATCTAGGCCTGAGCTTGTTTAACTCCAATGTTTGTAAACAAAGTAAATGTAAACAAATACCATAAAGCTTTAAAATATGGTTCAAACTATTATTTTTAAATTATGGATGGTCAGTCCTTGCATTCATAGCTCTGACTATGAATTTAAGAGTGGTTACATTTCTCCAGCCCAGTCCCTTAGCTTTTTACTGAAACGGGCGGGGAAACGTTTTGCTATTGTTTCAACTGCTTTCAACATTTCAACATTTTTTAAAACTTTTTAAAACACTTCATAGTTATTATGAGTGCAACACTTCTTCTGATTATGTGGTAACAAACACTCTCAAGTGAGACACAAACCACGTTTCCATCCACAGTTTTAATGTGAATAAAGTCATACTGTATAAAATAAAATCAAGACAGCTATGATGGAAACAGGAAGTTTTGGTAAAATGTTATAATTGCAGACAAATCATTTGTTTTTTTGACGTGGTGGGATCTCTTTTTGTGTCTGTAAAATGCATTATGCGAGAAATGGCAATGGAAACGAGTTTATGGGCAAATATTGATATAATAACCTTCATGTTAAAGTAAACTTGGAGTCACACAATGATATGGTTTGTGGTCCTCCCACTACGACCCCTTGACTTTTCCACATTTTGGTACATTACAGTCTTAATTGTAAAATTGCTTAAATCATACCCCCTAACGACAAAGCAAAAACATGTTTTTAGAAATTGTTGCTAATTAATGAAAAAGAAAACTGAAATATAACATTTACATAAGTATTTACACCCTTTACTCAGTACTTTGTTGAAGCACCTTTGGCAGCGAATACCGCATCAGGCACATTTGCTATTAAACACAGTTTTTGTGACAAAACTATCAGTAGAGTTGAAAGTGCGATGGAAACACATTGAACTTTTGATTTTTATTCGGTACCTAAAAACTTTGTGTGCACCACATCGTCAGGCACTGATTTTAATCTGCAACAAAATAGATAGTATGACTAAAAGCACCCCAAGTAAAAGCTAAAAAGGTGTCTAAGTGATTACATTTATTTTGTGACAATGTGTATTTAATTCATATTCTGTTCATATACAGCATTTTCTATGAATTACTTCACACATTGTACCTGTGGGCTGCCACTCAGAAGAAGAAGAAGATTTCTTTCCAAATGGTAACACTTTACTTGACACCAAGTGCCATAACACTTTATGACACTGTCATAACCATGTCAACATGTGTCATAACAGCTGACATAACTTGTCATAACCTGTCATAATATGGTCATAATACTTACCAAGGAAGGAAATATATCTACTAATATATCTAAAAAGACAAAACAGAAAATAATTCTGATAAAACTGCAGTTCCTCACAATATAATGACAGCTCTTATTAATAAATATTGTTATAAAATATAGACCAGTTCTATTAGACATTAAAATAAATTGTGGTAACACTTGACACCCAGTGTCATAACAATGTTCCTGCATTCATCCCAGACATCAGCAACAGATCATTAGGGTAGGTGCATGTCTGACATCAATGTGTGTACACTTACAATTATAATTTAATACATTTAAAATGGATATAACATAAACATACTGTTGACACGTAGGCAATGGTGCAATGGAATGTTTTGCTGAGTGTGGTAGGTTTTGTGGGTTTATGTAGGTGTCATAACTAGCCATAAAATAACACAATATATGTCACAACAGATCTAAATACATATGCCATGACAGTGTTATGGCCATATTATAACAGGTTTGACAAGTTATGTCAGCTGTTATGACATATTATGGCATGGTTATGACTATGTCATAAAGTGTTATGACGCTGGGTGTCAAGTAAAGTGTTACCAAAATCGAGTAGTGATAGAAACACCAGGTAAGTGGAGATGGGAGTCTTGAGAGGCAGAAGGGTTGATTTGGTTACATAAATTGTATATCTTGAGATGAAGCTCTCTGCTGTGGAGCTTTGCAACTCTTTCTTGGTTATCTTTGGTTGCTTCTCTGATTAATGCCCTCCTTGCCTGGTCCGTGAGTCTTGGCAAGTTTGTTGTCGTGCCATATTCTTTAAATTTTTTAATAATGGATTTAATGGTGCTCCGTGGGAAGTTCAAAGTTTAGGATATTTTTTTTATAACCCAACCCTGATCTGTACTTCTCCACAACTATGCCCCTGACCTGTTTGGATTGCTCCTTGCTCTTCATGGTGCCTCTTGCTTGGTGGTGTTGCAGACTCTGGGGCCTTTCAGAACAGGTATATGAGATCATGTGACAGATCATGTCACACCTGTGTGCAATCTAACTAATTATGTGACTTCTGAAGGTAATTTGTTGCACCAGATCTTATTTAGGGGCTTTATAGCAAAGGGGTGAATACATATGCATGCACAACTTTTCCGCTTTTTATTTTGTATACATTTTTGAAACAAGTATTTTTTTTTTATTTTTTTTATTTCACTTCACCAATTTGGACTATTTTGTTAATGTCATGACATGAAATCCAAATAAAAATCCATTTAAATTACAGGTTGTAATGCAACAAAATAGGAAAAACGCCAAGGGGGATGAATACTTTTGCAAGGCACTGTAGGTGAGAGGGAACTAGTACAGGAAGTGAGTGGCGTAGGGTTGCAATGGCAGCTGGAAACTTTACCAGTAAACGACCAGGTATTTGGTAACTTTTAAAAATATTTTTATCAGATGACATCACATAGACTTTTTGGGGACTTCAGATTATCACAGGTGTCTTAAATTATCTCTGAACCTCTGTGTGGCTTTCTCACATATAACAACACATAAATAATATTTAAATAATATATAAATAATACATATTTATTATTACATATTTATGATATATTTATTTTATAATTATGATATATTTATTATGTATTATATATAAATAATATATTAAATAATAAAATAAAATGATGAAGTTGTAAAACATTATCCTAAATAAAATGAATACATTTAATGAATACCATTGGTATTTAATGAGGAGTTCAGCATTAAAACCTGTTAGGGCTAGGGGGCAGCATTTTCACTTTGGATGAATTGCGTGCCCATAGTGATCTGCATCCTAGTCTGTCCTAGATGCTAATATATGCATATTACTATTACTATTGGATAGAAAACACTCTGAAATTTCTAAAACTGTTTGAATTATGTCTGTGAGTATAACAGAACAGTAAGTGGGAAAAAAACAGTAACTGTGAGTATAACAGTAAGTGGAAATTTTGGGGCTGGTCGAATTTCAGGTCATCGCCTATTCACATCCAAACAAGATATGGATATGTTCGCACTTCCTACGCCTTCCACTAGATGTCAACAGTCAGTAGAACATGGAATGAAGCCTCTAGTGTGATGTATGACCGGATGGGAGGGGAATGAGTCACTGGTCTGTCAGAATGCCAGTTCTTGGTTGCGCACATTTCTGTTGATATCGCCTGCGTTCCATGACTCTGCAGACAAAAACGAATGCTCCGGTTGGAACGTTATTGGATATATATGAAAATAACATCCTAAAGATTGATTCTCTACTTAGTTTGACCAGTTTATTCGACCTGGAATATAGCTTTTTTAAGTTTTCGTCCAAGTTCGCCTGGACCAGCGCCAGCTTTTGGACATGTGAACTAACCGTGCTAGCAAAAGCAGCTAATTGGACACTAGTAATGGACATTATGGAACAAAACAACGATTTATTGTGGAACTAGGACTCCTTGCACTGCATTCTGATGAAAGATCATCAAAGGAAATATTTATGATGTAATTTCGTATTTCTGTTGACTCCAGCATGGCGGAGAAATATTGTTACGCCTTAGCGCCGTTTTAGATTATTACATGATATGCTTTTTTCGTAGCGTTTTTAAAAACTCTGACACAGCGGTTGCATTAAGAACCAGTGTATCTTTAATTATATGTAAAACATGTATCTTTCGTCAAAGTTTATGATGAGTATTTCTGTTATCTGGCGTAGCTCTCTGTAATTACTCCGGGTATTTTGGAAGCATTTCTGAACATGGCATCAATGTAAACCGAGATTTGTGGATATAAATATGCATATTATCGAACAAAACATAAATGTATTGTGTAACATGATGTCATATGAGTGTCATCGGATGAAGATTATCAAAGGTTAGTGATTCATTTAATCTCTAATTCTGCTTTTGTGACTATCTTTGGCTGGGAAAAATGGCTGTGGATTTGGTGGTGATCTAACATAAATATATGTTGTGTTTTCGCTGTAAAACGTTTAAAAAATCAGACACGATGGGTAGATTTACAAGATGTTTATCTTTCATTTGCTGTATTGGACGTTTCAATGTGTGAAAGTTAATATTTTTGAATATCCCGCGCTGCCTTTTCAGCGGAATGTTGGGGGGGGGAGGGTGGCACTAGCGGAACCCCTAGCCATATTAAATATCCCCAATAAAGATAATGTACACACTTTTTTTCATTTAATGATGTCAATTATGCCTTTATTGTAAATGTTTTGCTGCCAAATTGGTGGCAGTTGTGAAAAAAGTCAACAGTTGGAAGAGTTGCAGAGTTAATTGAAAAATAATGCAATTTTTATTTTTTATTTTATTAATTATGCCGTTTTTTTTTAGAACCGTATGGGGTATCCACTAGACATTCATGGACAATTTATACACAGATATATATATATATATATATATATACTATATAGGAATACATTCTTTAAAGTTATTTGTGTAAATTACCAAAGTTACCGTAAATTGCCATAAGATCTCGAGAACGTTGGTAAATCGAACCCCTGCCACCTGAGACATAATGTGGTCCAGGGGCTGCAGCACTACCACTAGACCAGCCTCTGGCACATGCATGTATGACTAATGCCTAAGTAATTCCAATGTAGATCCTATATTTGTTTCAGGCCAAGCTCCTATCCTCAGTATCCTGGTCAGGAGCATCTAGCTACGCTGACTGTGTTTGTCTCATGTGATGACATAAAAACAAATACCAATCAAGGCATAGACAGGCAGTAGGTTTAAGGGTGGCCTGTGTGATGCCTGAGGGAAAACACAGGGGTCCTGATAAAGAGGGTGAGACGGTTGGGGGGGATTGGGGAGAGGTACTTACCCGTGGGCTGCTGAGAGGGCTAGTGGAGAGACCGGAAGATGCTCCACTTATGGACCTTGACCTGTGGAAGACACACACATGCACGAACACGCAGACACACACACACATCAAATTCTCAGTGTTAAGAGAGGAAGAAACATTGAAAACGACAGCGTTTGAGGTGAGAGGGTAAGGAGCTGGCAAAAGCATTACATGAGACTAACCATTACAGCTAGGATGCTACAAAGCTCTCTAGAAGCATTGAGCTATTCAAACAGGTTCACACCAGGACATTCATAGAATGTTACATTGAATGTGAACTTCACTCAAATCTAACATTCAACTTTTGACGTCAATTAGACATTTGCGGAAAAACATTCCCCACATATCTTGAGTTTTATTATTAGTGTGCTTTCCAAAAACAAAAACACTCTGGAAATCTGACATTTATCTCGAATGTATCCACTATGTATTTGCTGTTTGACCAATCAAACAAATCAAAGCTGTTTTTAATATTTTTTCTCTCTGTGGCAGTGAAAAGGTACCTGGGGCACATATGAAGTAAAGCTCATCTATTCATTTGGTTTCTATTTGTCTTGTTTTTGTTATTTCAAAAATTCCAGCAGATGACATCAGTAACCTGTGCTCCAAAATGAACAATTACAGGACAATCTGTCTCCATCACACACAACTATATCAACTCCCAGACAGCACAGCTGTTCATGTTCTGCCAGAAGAATGTCTGGCTCCTTTATTTGGCTCTCCCTCTTTTTCGCTCTTTTGATTTGATATCTCAGGAGACTGCTGGGTCCTCAGATCCTCAAAAGGTTATACAGCTGCACAATCGAGAGCATTCTGGTTGCATCACTGCCTGGTATGGCAACTGCTCAGCCTCTGACCGCAAGGCACTACAAAGAGTAGTGCGTACGGCCCAGTACATCACAGGGGCCAAACTTCTTGCCATCCAGGACCTCTATACCAGGCGGTGTCAGAGTAAGGCTATAAAAACTGTCAGACTCCAGCCACCTTAGTCATAGACTGTTCTCTCTGCTACAGCACGACAAGCGGTACCAGAGCACCAAATTAAGATCCAAGAGGCTTCTTAACAGCTTCTACCCCCCAAGTCATAAGAGTCCTGAACATCTAACCAAATGGCTACCCAGACTATTTGCATTGCCCCCCCCCCCCCCCTTCTTTTTACACTGATGCTACTCTCTGTTATTATCTATGCATAAGTCACGTTAATAACTCTACCCACATGTATATATTACCTAAATTACCTCGACTAACCGGTGCCACGCACATTGACTCTGTACCGGTACCCCCTGTACATAGCCTCGCTATTGTTAAAACAAACATTTGTGTGTGTCTGAGTGTATTTCTGTGTATGGGTGGGTGGGGATGACACCTTGTCAGTTAAGATGCCCTTTTCTGCTTTATTCAAACAGCTGACCCTGACAGTTCCAATCATCTACATATTAATACAAAACAGTTTACTGAAATATTAGCTTTTGTCCAATAAAATCCAATAAAGACAGGACATTGTAAATCTAATTTGACCTATGCACCAACAAGGCTTTTCAGCGTCAGCAGCTTGACTACTGCTAGAGACCTGCAGCTTTATTGATCTACTCAAATCAAATCAAATCAAATTTATTTATATAGCCCTTCGTACATCAGCTGATATCTCAAAGTGCTGTGCAGAAACCCAGCCTAAAACCCCAAACAGCAAGCAATGCAGGTGTAGAAGCACGGTGGCTAGGAAAAACTCCCTAGAAAGGCCAAAACCTAGGAAGAAACCTAGAGAGGAACCAGGCTATGTGTCTATCTACTGTACCTCAACAACAGATGTACTCACATTGGATGGGTTGATTAGGATTCATACCTCTCAAACAGCCTAATGCATACTCTTAGAGTACGTTTACCCAATTAATGTACTTTAATGTAAATGTGCTTTTTCATGTAAGAAATCATCCCATTCCACAAATGTATTTAAAACGTTATTGAGAGGTTATCCCGGACACAGATTAAGCCCAAAATTACTTCTGGTCGTAGACTAGGTGTAATGTGTATCGGGGGAAACCGCTCCTTACCGCTACATTTGACCTTGCCTTATACATAAGCTTTTTAAGATGGGAAATGGACAAGGTACACAACCATTCAAAAGTTTACGGCCACTTAGAAATGTCCATGTTTTTTTTTTTGTCCATTAAAATAACATCAAATTGATCAGAAATACAGTGTAGACATTGTTAATGTTGTAAATGACTATCGTAGCTGGAAATGGCTGCTTTTTTTATGGAATATCTACATAGGCGTACAGAAGCCTATTATCAGCAACCATCCTTCTTTGTGTTCCAATGGCACGTTGTGTTTGCTAATCCAAGTTTACCATTTTAAAAGGCTAATTCATTAGAAAACCCTTTTTGCAATTATGTTAGCACAGCTGAAACTGTTGTCCCGATTAAAAAAGCAAATAAACTGGCCTCCTTTAGACTAGTTGAGTATCTGAAGCATCAGCATTTGTGGGTTTGATTACAGGCTCAAAATGGCCAGAAACAAAGGAACTTTCTTCTGAAACTCGTTAGTCTATTCTTGTTCTGAGAAATGAAGGCTATTCCATGCGAGAAATTGCCAAGAAACTGAAGATCTCGTACAACACTGTGTACTACTCCCTTCTCAGAACAGCGCAAGCTGTCTCTAACCAGAATAGAAAGAGGAGTGGGAGGCCCCGGTGCACAACTGAGCAAGAGGACAAGTACATTAGAGTGTCACAAGTCCGCAAATGACACCTTCATTAAATAGTACCCGCAAAACATGAGTCTCAAAGTCAACAGTGAAGAGGCGACTCCGGGATGCTAGCCTTCTAGGCAGAGTTCCTCTGTCCAGTGTCTGTGTTCTTTTGCACATCTTAATATTTTCCTTGTATTGGCCAGTTTGAAATATGGCATTTTTTTCCAACTCCCGGAGTCGCCTCTTCACTCTAGTCTAAAGAAGGCCATTTGTATTGCTTCTTTAATCAGCTCAACAGTTTTCAACTGTGCTAACATAATTGCAAAAGAGTTTTCTAATGATCAATTAGTCTTTTAAAATGATAAACTTCGATTAGCTAACACAACGTGCCATTGGAACACAGGAGTGATGGTTGCTGATAATGGGCCTCTGTATGCCTATGTAGATATTCCATAACAATCTGCCGTTTACAGCTACAATAGTCATTTACAACATTAAAAATGTCTACACTGTATTTCTGATCAATTTGATGTTATTTTAATGGACAACATTTTTTTGCTTTTCTTTCAAAAACAAGGATAATTCTAAGTGATCCCAAACTTTTGAACAGTAGTGTAGTTGACAGCTTTTCAACATATTTCGAAGCTATACATGGTTTATGTTCCTGTTATAAACAATGGAGTAATGCAACCTTATATTGTGTGTTATGATAGGGTAAGACATTTACACTATGTCCAAAACATTTATAAAGTATAGTATTTGCTTCATACATCATAATTGCTTCATAATTTTTTTTAACTTTTCAATTATTTACACACACCCATTGATTCTTTAAGTTATAACTTCTATGATAAATGCCTCGTGAGCTTAGTCCAATTGTCATACCCAATCAGAACCCAAAATATTTACTTGTTAAACTCAATTGTTTGTAAACAATGTAATTTTTAAGAAAAAAAAAAGTTAGCCTCTGAACATGGTCCAAATTTTTATTTTGTTTCCAGAGTGCTTATGAATTTGAGAGTGGTAACATTTCCCCACCCCCAATTCTTCATATTTTTACCAAAACAGTGGTGGGTGTGGCTTTGTTGTTTGAACTGCAGATTGCCCCTTTAAGAACCAATTTGCATATATTAAGATTAGGATCATTGCACAGATTCCCTAATGGCAGATATGCATCTTACATGAAAAAAAATAAGTTTACATTAACAAGTACATTAATTGGGTAAACGTACTCTAAGAGTATGCATTAGGCTGTTTGAGAGGTTTGAATCCTAATCAACCCATCCAATGTGAGTACATCTGTTGTTGAGGTACAGGAGATCAATAAAGCTACAGTACTCTAGTAGTAGTCAAGCTGCTGATGCTAAAATGCCTTGTTAGTGCTAAGCTCAAATTAGCTTAGAATTTCCTGTCTTTTTTGGCTTCAGACAAACACTCATTTTCACTTAAAACATAGTTTTCTGTTAATGTTTTTTTCCCTGGAAGGTCTGATAATAGCACATAACCTGCCACCACAAGTATTACTGTGCACTAGAACAATTTGAAATGGAATGATACAACAAGGTTGTCAATGGCAGCCTAAAGTGGTTGGTTTTCAAAATGGTACAGCTCATAGTCGTTAATAGGGCTCTTTTTTAATTTTCTTAGTAGTACATAATTAGGTTTAGTTTTTGTTAATGTTTTTTATTTGTATTAATTTAGTCTGTAAGCTGTGATAGACTACACACTCCAGCACAGTAGGTGTTGGCATGCACCTCTAACGTTTCTTTACGGACCACCATGATATCTTAGAAGAAGAAGACCAGGAGCAGTTTTTCATAATATGCAACAACAACATTGTAGTATGGATGACGCCTGACCTGGAATGGGAAGCTAACTAAAGTTGGCTAGCTTTTATAAAAGACTGACTAGATCTAGCTTGCTTCGTAGTATACCACTCTGGTGACACACATTGAGTCACACACTGTGACACACACACCAACCCCCATTCCCTTGTAATCTCTCTCCATTAGTCTAATGTCTGAGATGCCAGTGAGATGTTCAACTACGAGACGTAAGGAGTCAACTCCACCTATGGTTGCCTCTACATGTACACGTGAGTATCCTCCACTCGGCTCTTCAATGTCTCCTCAATGTCTTATGCAGTATGTTACTCGACAAGTACACCATTACCAACCAGAATACCTGTATTTATTCTGGTTACTTACTGATAATACCATGTCAATTTTCTCTCTTTCCCATCTACAGCGCATGAGGAAAGTATTCTGACCCCTTCACTTTTCCCTCATCAATCTGCACACAATAGCCCATAATGACAAAGCAATAAAAACATTTTTTTAAATGTTTGCTAATTTATTTAAAAAAAACTGAAATATCACATTTATTTCAGACCCTTTGCTCAATACTTTGTTGAAGCTCCTTCGGCAGCGATTACAGCCTTGAGTCTACTTGGGTATGATGATATTAGCTTGGCACACCTGTATTTGGGGAGTTTCTCCCATTCTTCTCTGCACATCCTCTCAAGCTCTGTCAGGTTGGCTGGGGAGTGTCGCTGCAAAGCTATTTTCATGTCTCTCCAGAGATGTTCGATTGCATCCAATTCCGGGCTCTGGCTGGGCCACTTAAGGACATTCAGAGACTTGTCCCGAAGCCTCTCCTGTGTTATTTCTGGCTGTGTTCTTCGGGTCGTTCTTCTGTTGGATGGTGAGCCTTCGCCCCATTCTGAGGTCCTGAGCTCTCTGAACCAGGTTGTCATCAAGGATCTCTCTGTACTTTGCTCTGTTCTTCTTTCCCTCGATCCTGACTAGTCTCCTAGTCCCTGATGCTGCCATCACCATGGTTCCAGGTTTCTTCCAAACGTGACTCTTGTCTTTCAGGCCAAAGAGTTCAATCTTGGTTTCATCAGACCAGAGAATCTTATTTCTTGTGGTCTGCGTCCTTTGGACGCCTTTTGGTAAAATCCAAGCGGGATGTCATGTGCCTTTTATTGAGGAGTGGCTTCTGTCTGGCCACTCTACCATAAGGCCTGAATGAGAACCATCTCCACAGAGGAACTTTGGAGCTCTGTCAGAGTGACCATTGGGTTCTTGGTCACCTTCCTGACCAAGGTCCTTCTCCTCGATTGCTCAGTTTGGCCGGCAGCCAGCTATAGGAAGTCTTCGGGATTCCAAACTTCTTCTATTTAAGAATGTCAGATGCCACTGTGTTCTTGGGGACCTTCAATAGAGCAGAAATGTTTTGGTACCCTTCCTCAGATCTGTGTCTTGACACAATCCTGTTTCGGAGCTCTACGGACAATTCCTTCGACCTCATGGCTTGGTTTTTCCTCTGACATGCAATGTCAACTGTGGGACCTTATATAGACAGGTGTGAGCCTTTCCAAATCATGTCAAATAAATTTCATTTACCACAGGTGGACTCCAATCAAGTTGTAAAAACATCTCAAGGATTATCATTGGAAACAGGATGCACCTGTCTGTGCTCAAATATCATACTCATAGTAAAGTGTCTGAATACGTATGTAAATAAGTTATGTTCTTTATTTGTTATACATTTTCAAACATAAAAAAAAACAGTTTTCACTTTGTCATTATGGGGTAATGTGTGTAGATTGATGAGGATTTTTTTTTATTTAATACATTTTAGAATAAGGCTGTAACGTAACAAAATGTAGAAAAAGTCAAGGGGCCTGAGTACTTTCAGAGTGTACTGTATAAAAATTATCATAAAATAACCAACCAACATTAACTCTTGAACCATTCAAGCTAGACAGACCTAACCAACTTTTTCATGTTCAGGCTATTCTAACTTCAAATTCATAAACTTTTTATTTTGTTCCTCAAAACCAAAAATGTCGCTAAAACAGAAGCGGAAACTAAAAAAGAGACCCTGATCAACAACAAAAACTAAACAGGTGAGGTTTTAGGAGGGGTTCTGAAAGACACTTTGGGGATTTCCAAAGAAAGTTCACTATGAACAAAACCCACACCAAACTTAAAGACAGAAAGCAAACTATGAATGTGGAGCAAAACAAAATCGGATAAAGGATTGTTTGTCTAGAAAAAAAAATATGGAGAGATAAAAAAAAGCTGCTAACCCTACGCATCTATCTAGACAACTAGAGCACTGGTATAGTGGGGAGATGTGTTGGGTCATTGTCCTTCTACAGATGCACAATCGAGAGCATCCTGTCGGGCTGTATCACCGCCTGGTACGGCAACTGCTCCGCCCACAACCGTAAGGCTCTCCAGAGGGTAGTGAGGTCTGCACAACGCATCACCGGGGGCAAACTACCTGCCCTCCAGGACACCTACACCACCCGATGTCACAGGAAGGCCATAAAGATCATCAAGGACAACAACCACCCGAGCCACTGCCTGTTCACCCCGCTATCATCCAGAAGTCGAGGTCTGTACAGGTGCATCAAAGCAGGGACCGAGAGACTGAAAAACAGCTTCTATCTCAAGGCCATCACTGTTAAACAGCCTCCACTAACATTGAGTGGCTGCTGCCAACACACTGACTCAACTCCAGCCACTTTAATAATGGGAATTGATGGAAATTGATGGAAAATATATCACTAGCCACTTTAATCTTACTTCTACCCCCTCCTTTTTCGAACATTCTGTTAAAAATCGCGCAACTTTTCAGCGTCCTGCTACTCATGCCAGGAATATAGTATATGCATATGATTAGTATGTGTGGATAGAAAACACTCTGAAGTTTCTAAAACTGGTTAAATCACGGCTGTGACTATAACAGATCGTGTGTTTCATTGAAAAACGCAAGAAAAACTGCTCTCTGAAAGCTAAAAATAATTTCCATAAGTCACTTCCATGGGTTGTTAAAAGAGGCCAAAATTTAATATCGACCTGCATGCAATTCATACAAATTCCACACGATGTCGCCATTGTCGTCATTTTCAATTGAATTTATTGTTGGAAAATCCATCTATCTGGCTTCCGTTTCTTCCAGTCTCCACCCGGATGTTGTTAATGTGGACATTGGCAGCCATTGATTTGCAAACGAGGAGCTATTGAATATACCTCGCCCTGTAATCATTTTGATAGATTATAAACGTTTACTAATACCTAAAGTTGGATTACAAAAGGATTTCGAAGTGTTTTGTGAAAGTTTATCGTCGACTTTTTTAATTTTAAAAAATTACGCAAAGTTTAAAAACTATGTTTTTTTCTGAATGACACAGCTTCCATAGAAAGCTATTTTGGGTATATATGGACCGATTTAAACGAAAAAAAGACCCAATAGTGATGTTTATGGGGCATATAGGAGTGCCAAGAAAGAAGCTCGTCAAAGGTAATGAATGTTTTATATTTTATTTCTGCGTTTTGTGCTGCGTCGGATAAGCAGAGTCTTTGTTTACGTCGCATTCAGGCATTTTCAGGTGGTGCATGCTATCAGATAATACCTTCTCATGCTTTCGCCGAAAAGCATTTTAAAAATCGGACTTGTTGGCTAGGTTCACAACGAGTGTAGCTTTAATTCAATACCATGCTTGTGAATTTTGATCAAGGTTTGAGTTTTAACGAGTACATTTAGCATTTAGCGTAGCACATTTGCATTTCCAGGTGCCTACTTGAGACATATGCGTCTCAAGTAGAGTCAAGAAGTTAAACAATGCTATAATGTTTACATACCCTACATTACTCATCTCATATGTATATACTGTACTCTATATCATCTACTGCATCTTTATGTAATACATGTATCACTAGCCACTTTAAACCATGCCACTTTGTTTACATACCCTACATTACTCGTCTCATATGTATATACTGTACTCGATACCATCTACTGCATCTTGCCTATGCCGTTCTGTACCATCACTCAATCATATATCTTTAGGTACATATTCTTTATCCCTTTACACTTGTGTGTATAAGGTAGTAGTTTTGGAATTGTTAGGTTAGATTACTTGTTGGTTATTACTGCATTGTCGGAACTAGAAGCAAAAGCATTTCGCTACACTCGCATTAACATCTGCTAACCATGTGTATGTGACAAATAAATTTGATTTGATTTGAAACTAGTATAAATTAGCATAAAATGACTCACAACCAGTAACTCTTGAACTATTCAAGCTAGAGACACCAAACCAACTACCACATGTTCAGGTTATCTTAACTTCCAATTCTTTAACCTCTTTGATCTCTAGGGGCGTTATTTCATTTTTGGATAAAAAACGTTCCCGTTTTAAGCGCGATATTTTGTCACGAAAAGATGCTCGACTATGCATATTCTTGACAGTTTTTGAAAGAAAACACTCTGAAGTTTCAGAATCTGCAAAGATATTGTCTGTAAGTGAGCCCGGAACTCATTCTACAGGCGAAACCAAGGTGATGCGTCAACCAGGAAATGAGCAGAATTTCTGAAGCTCTGTTTTCCATTGTCTCCTTATATGGCTGTGATTGCGCAAGGAATGAGCCTACACTTTCTGTCGTTCCCCCAAGGTGTTAGCAGCATTGTGACGTATTTGTAGGCATATCATTGGAAGATTGACCATAAGAGACTACATTTTCCAAGTGTCCGCCTGGTGTCCTGCGTGGAATTCGGTGCGCAATTGCCAGCTGCTTGTACTTTTCCATTTGATTGAGGGGAGAAACCATGCTTCCAAGAACGATATATCTATGAAGAGATATGTGAAAAACACCTTGAGGATTGATTCTAAACAACGTTTGCCATGTTTTCAGTCGATATTATGGAGTTAATTTGGAAAAAAGTTCGCGTTTTGAGGACTGAATTTTCGGGTTTTTTTGGTAGCCAAATGTGATGTATAAAACGGAGCTATTTCTAATACACAAAGAATCTTTTTGGAAAAACTGAGCATCTGCTATCTAACTGAGAGTATCCTCATTGAAAACATCAGAAGTTCTTCAAAGGTAAATTATTTTATTTGAAGGCTTTTATGTTTTTGTTGAAATGTTGCGTGCTGGATGCTAACGCTAATGCTAACGCTAAATGCTACGCTAGCTAGCTACTTTTACACAAATTATTGTTTTCCTATGGTTGAGAAGCATAATTTGAAAATCTGAGATGACAGTGTTGTTTACAAAAGGCTAAGCTTGAGAGATGGCATATTTATTTCATTTCATTTGCAATTTTCATGAATAGTTAACGTTGCGTTATGGTAATGAGCTTGAGTCTGTATTCCTGATACCGGATCCGGGATGGGGAGATCAGAGAGGTTAATCAACTTTAACCATATACAGTGGCTTGCGAAAGCATTCACCCCCTTGGCATGTTTCTTATTTTGTTGCCTTACAACCTGGAATTAAAATAGATTTTTTGGGGGGATTGTATCGTTTGATTTACACAACATGCCTACCACTTTGAAGATGCAAAATATTTTTTATTGTGAAATAAAACAGGAAATAAGACTAAAAACAGAAAACTTGAGCATGCATAACTAAAGTCAATACTTTGTTAGAGCCATGTTCTCGGGGTGTTGGGTTTGCGCTAGACATAGCGTTTTCCTCAATTTTAGTCTCATCTGACCAGACTTCCATATGTTTGGGGAGTCTCCCAAATGCCTTTTGACGAACACCAAACGTGTTAGCTTATTTAGTTCTTTAAGCAATGGCTTTTTTCTGACTACTCTTCCGTAAAGCCCAGCTCTGTGGAGTGTACGGCTTAAAGTGGTCCTATGGACAGATACTCCAATCTCCACTGCGGGGCTTTGCAACTCCTTCAGGGTTATATTTGGTCTCTTTGTTGTCTCTCTGATTAATGCCCTCCTTGCCTGGTCCGTGAATTTTGGTGGGTGGCCCTCTCTTGGCAGGTTTGTTGTGGTGCCATATTCTTTCCATTTTTTTATGATGGATTTAATGGTGCTCCATGGGATGTTCAACGTTTCAGATATTTTTTATAACCCAACCCTGATCGGTACTTCTTCACAACTTTGTTCCTGACCTGTTTGGAGAGCTCCTTGGTCTTCAATGTGCCGCTTGCTTGGTGGTGCCCCTTGCTTTGTGGTGTTGCAGACTCTGGGCCTTTCAGAAAAGGTGTATATATACTGAGATCATGTGACAGATCATGTGACACTTAGATTGCACACAGGTGGACTTTATTTAAAACCTCTTCGAGCTCCCCCCTACTTTGTGCAATTTCCGCCTAAAGACATACCCAAATCTAACAGACAGTAGCTCAGGCATAGAACCAAGGATATGCATATTCTTGGTACCATTTGAAAGAAAACACTCTGAAGTTTGTGTAAATGTGAATTGAATGTAGGAGAATATTACACAATAGATCTGGTTTAGATAAAACAATGAAAAAAAACAGACGTATTTTTGTATCATCTTTAAAATGAACAAGATAAAACAAACATTCAGATAGGATGATGTGGACAATTTAATTGAAAAATATAAGAGGGCAACAGTACTTGTGCAAAGTTTCAGAATGATAACTTCCAAAATGAGTGTGCTACATGACATTTATCATGAAGTCACCCAGGTGTCCCACACAAGTAGCCCAAATGTACCCAAGTGGCCAAATTGGGGAAGGTATACATTTTGAAACAAAAAAATATATACAAAATGCCAAAATGGTATTCTAACACAACCCCCCCCCCCCCACAAAAATGGAGAAAAATAAATGAAAAAAAAACAAATGGGGAAAAAAAATATTATTGATTAAAAAATATATGAAAAAATATATATCTATATACATTTACAAAATAACATGGGTAACTATTTACACACTTTCAATATTTGGAAGACCCTCAGTCATATATCAAATCAAATCTATTTATATAGCCCCAGCCTAAAACCACAAACAGCAAGCAATGCAGGTGTAGAAGCATGGTGGCTAGGAAAAACTCCATAGAAAGGCAAAAACCTAGGAAGAAACCTAGAGAGGAACCAGGCTATGAGGGGTGGCCAGTCCTCTTCTGGCTGTGCCGGGTGGAGATCACAGTGGTTGTAGAGGGTGCAACAGAACAGCACCTCAAGAGTAAAAATGAACAGTTTAGGGTTCCAAAGCCGCAGGCAGAACAGTTGAAACTGGAACAACGGCAAGGCCAGGGTGAACTGGGGACAGCAAGGAGTCATCATGCCAGGTAGTCCTGACACATAGTCCTAGGGCTCAGGTCCTCCGAGAGAGAGAAAGTGAGAATTAGAGAGAGCATACTTAAAATCACACAGGACACCGGATAAGACTCCCATTCGGAGTCAGTGTCACTGTGAAAGAAAATGTTCAGTTAGAATAGTTTCACATATGAGCCCTGTATCAACAGGTATAATAAACAGATATACATATACAGTATATAGAGAGAGTACAGGGAACATAAGGTTGAATACATTATTATGACCTGCTAGATCTACTGTCTCTTTTATATTATGACATTTCAGCTAGATCTACTGTCTCTATTATATTATGACAGACCAGCTAGATCTACTGTCTTTATTATATTACAATAGACCAGCTGTATCTACTGTCTCCATTTCACTTTGGCCATTGTTGTGTGGGCCTGCCCTCCCCTCAACAGCCTCAAATAGGCTATTTCATGTGGGTTGGGATGGGGCGGCAGACACACGCATCTCACATCTCATGACATTACATGTTTATATATTGCTTCTAAAATAAAAAATAAATCACAAATTATATTTTATATTATGAATTTCAAACAAGGGCATTAGCAAGATAAGAACTTACCAGTCCAAAACTATGTCCTCTCCCATTCAAAAAACATTCCTCCACAATCGCTAAATGAATCGTCCTACAACAATCTCTGTCTCACCTTCCCAATCAATTTATTCTAAAATTGTGTGTACATCTGTACATCTAGACTTAGATTTAGCTTTCCCTGACTTAGTCGCCATAATGATTTATATATAAACAGCTGAATCTGCGCGTTTACCAAACAATGCACTGCGTAATATGTGTTTCTCCTTCCGGTATGAAACTTCAATAGCGAATGACTCACTTTACGCTGGAGCTTACTACATGGGTTGGTCTTGCAACACATAAACTGACCTATTGCCGTTTAGCTCAGCTAATTGGCTATCTACCTAGCTAGATTTCAAGACGATCAATGGTCATTGGGTTAAAAGACAGTCAATCAACGAAACAGCGGGCAAATCATTGGTGCACAATGATGTCATGACTTGTTGTCTTCAAATTGGTTTCTTTCAGTCAATACTTCCCGCAAAATGGCCCATCAGGTTTGATTGTGTTACAAACAAACCTCCCCTCAACAAACCAGTTGATTGCAGTGAAACCAAACATGACTAGAAAAGTCACGTTCTGTGTGGGTTATTTACCTGGAATGTGTTGTCGAAAATGGAATGAGACGGAATTCACGACACAAGCGGTTCACAAAATGTTTCGTGTTAGGCTATAAAAACGGATTTTATCAAATAAAATATAATTCATTGTGTAACAATGAGCATTGGAAATGCAAACAGACAAAGATCGTCAAAGGTAAACTATTTATTTTAATGCAGTTTGTGAATATGTTACGCCTGTGCTGGTTAAAATTCTTGTTTTTTATGGGGCTCTATGCTCAGATAATCGCATCGTATTCTTTCGCAGTAAATCCTTTTTTAAATCTGACAATGCAGTTGGATTAGCAAGATTCTAGGCTTTCGATACGTGTGAGACACTTGTATTTTCATGAATGTTTAATTTGACTATTTATGTAGCGATCACCGTATGTTGTGGAATTTCAGCCCGCTAGCGGGTTCCGTGAGAGGAGTGGGTAACTAATTATGTGACTTCTGAAGGTAATTGGTTTCGGCATAATTTATTTAGGGGCTTCATAGCAAAGGGGGTGAATACATATGCACGCACCACTTTTCTGTTGTTTATGCTTTCGAATTTTTTGAAACAAGTTTTTTTTTTTCACCTCACCAATTTGTACTATTTTGTGTATGTCCATTACATGAAATCCAAATACAAATCCATTTAAATCACAGGTTGTAATCCAACAAAATAGGAAAAATGCCAAGGGGTATTAATACTTTTGCAAGGCATTGTAAAATTGCACACATTTGCATAAAATAACTAACCAACAGTAACTCTTGAACCGTTCAAGCAAACCAACTTTCTCATGTTCAGGCCATCCTAACATAGCCTAAAAGCAGTCCCCTCTGGTCTAAACAAGGGTGGAAGTATCATAGCATCTGTGTCTGTTAGACCAGACATTAAATAAAGATAACATTACAGATGGTTTGTTTGTCACGTGTGCCGAATACAACAGTGAAATGCTTACATACAGGCTTTAACCAACAGTTTAAAAAAGGTATTAGGGGAGCAATAGGTAAGTAAAGAAATAAAAACAACAGTAAAAAGACATTGAAAAATAACAGTAGCGAGGCTATATACAATAGCGAGGCTATAACAGTAGCGAGACTACATACAGGCACCGGTTAGTCAGGCTGATTGAGGTAGTATGTACATGTAGATATGGTTAAAGAGTCTATGCATATATGATAAACAGAGAGTAGCAGCAGCGTAAAAGAGGGGTTGACAGGTGGTGGGACACATTGCAGAATGCCCGGTTAGCCAATGTGCGGGGGCACTGGTTGGTCGGGCCAATTGAGGTAGAATGTATAGATAAAGTGACTATGCATATATGATAAACAGAGAGTAGCAGCAGCATAAAAGAGGGGTTGGGGAGACACACAATGCAAATAGTCCGGGTAGCCATTTGATTAACTGTTCAGGAGTCTTATGGCTTGGGGGTAAAAACGTACCATGCAGTAGTAGAGAGAACAGTCTATGACTGGGGTGGCTGGGGTCTTTGACCATTTTTAGGGCCTTCCTCTGACACCGCCTGGTGTAGAGGTCCTGGATGGCAGGCAGCTTAGCCCCAGTGATGTATTGGGCCGTACGCACTACCCTCTGTAGTGCCTTGCGGTCGGAGGCCTAGCAATTACCATACCAGGCAGTGATGCAACCAGTCAGGATTCTCTCAATGTTGCAGCTGTAGAACCTTTTGAGGATCTGAGCACCCATGCCAAATCTTTTTCGTTTCCTGAGTGGGAATAGGCTTTATCGTGCCCTCTGCATGACTGTCTTGGTGTGTTTGGACCACTCAAGTTTGTTGGTGATGTGGAAACCAAGGAACTTGAAGCTCTCAACCTACTCCACTACAGCCCCGTCGATGAGAATGGGGGCGTGCTCGGTCCTCCTTTTCCTGTAGTCCACAATCATCTCCTTAGTCTTGGTTACATTGAGGGATAGGTTGTTATTCTGGCACCACCAGGCCAGGTCTCTGACCTCCTCCCTATAGGCAGTCTCGTCATTGTCCGTGATCAGGCCTACCACTGTTGTGTCGTCTACAAACTTAATGATGGTGTAGGAGTCATGCCTGGCCATGAAGTCGTGGGTGAACAGGGAGTACAAGAGGGTACTGAGCACGCATCCCTGGGGGGCTCCAGTGTTGAGGATCAGTGTGGCAGATGTGTTGCTTCCTACCCTCACCACCTGGGGGCAGCCCGTCAGGAAGTCCAGGGTCCAGTTGCAGAGGGAGGTGTTTAGTCCCATGATATTTAGCTTAATGATTAGCTTTGAGGGTACTATGGTGTTGAACACTGACCTGTAGTCAATGAATAGCATTCATAATACTCAGGCTGTCCAGGTGTTACATCCACTTCTGTACAAAAATATTTCCCGTTTGTTTGTGTGTGTGTGTGTTTGTCGGGGTAAAAACACATTCTGTAGCTAACCAATCTGTCATTTCCCAAATGGAAACAAAGGGCCCCTGTATGGAGAGTTAGGGCTTATACTGGAGACAAAATGTGTGTGTGTGTGGCTGGGGTTTGTACTGATACCTTGTCTGGGAAACTCCTCAAGTCCAAACTTTTCCCATACACTCTTTGTGGAGGTGTGTGTGTGTATGTGACAAATCGCTGCATCTGAGGTCCATCCAACACATCCACAGGGGTGTAGTGGTGCACTGTGGGGGATGGAATGAGTACAAGAGGTTCTGGGAAGGGGGCATATGGAGTCTTCAAAAACACAACGGAACCAAAGTAAATGGTCAGTGGTAATAGAACCAAAGGAGGTCTGAGACAAGGGGTCCGAAAAATTGAGGGCAGTGTTTGTTTGTGTCTGTCTGTTGGCCTGTCTGTCAGTCTGTGTAGGTGTGCATGTGTGAGTGAGAATTCGAGTTGAGGGGACTCAGGACCTCAAGGAAAATGGAAAAAGAGTCTTATATCTACCCTTTCTCTGTCTCATTCTCTCCTCATCTAGTTATTTTTCTCCATGACTCTGACACGGAGTGAATGCTAATATTCACTATTCACCCCAACAAACCTCCAAATGAACCAAGACATGGGTGTGTATTCATATTAAGGGCACTTTAACATCAGTCCAACACACTCAATCGCCTCCCCAGAGCAATGTTATACATAAGAAACGGCGAAACGAAACAAAAAAAAACACATTTATATATTACAGGTGTATATTTTTCCCCATAGTATTAACAAGGGAGATGTACTTGTCCATAATTGTTTATTAGGAAAGGCAATTGTACTGTATTATAATCTCATGTTAAATAACAAACAACAATTTTGTCTGTCATTGTTTCTTGTCGCTTCAATTTCCGCCTAACCTTGCTGCATCCTCTTCCCTTTACAAAAGGACCCCAATGGAAATAAGCTTTTAAGCTATATAGTGTTATCCTTGATGATTTAAAAAAAATAATTATGTGGAGGCATCACCGGCTGAAGCTCCCTTATGTATTCTCTTAAATTCTCTTAATAAATTCAATCAATCAATCAACCTCTCCTCAATTTCTCCTCGCACACCTTCAGGATTAAGATGAAGCTGTGTTTCTGTGATTTTTTTAAAGATTTTCCAGCCCACTTTATTATATACAAGATGAATTGTCATTCATGCAAGAAAAATATATCCAGATCATACTAATATATGTATTGTTTCGTATATGTTTCGTCTATGTAGCTTGAGTTAAAATGCATTCCATTCCAAAATACTTATCTTTCCCTTCCGTCAGTGTACACGCCGAGATTTGGCTTTTCATAATATATGTTTCAAAGCCAGTCTTCTTTCTGACACACTCTGATGTAAAGTTCTCCTGATTCTCAAAACTGTCGATAAAAGTTTGCTGCTGGGGAGAGATAAAGTTACGTTCACACACACGCACGCACGCACACGTTTGTGCACAAACTAACAACCACACACCTCCCCCAGCAGAGAATACTGTTCAATCAAGGATATGACAAAACGCACAAGACATAGATAAACCAGAAACCCACACTGACTTCTCTCACCAACATCCTTCTCCCCATACACAGCTCAGCTTAGCTTCAGCCCTGTAATAAGGGGAGAAGGATGTTAAATTTAAAAACAAATCAGCTTTGGGGCTGGTTTTGAAATCAAATGTTTTATTTATTTTCTATTTTACTAGTCAAGTCAGTTAAGAACAAATTCTTATTTACAATCACGGCCTACCGGTGGGTTAACTGCATTGTTCAGGGGTAGAACGACAGATTTTTACCTTGTCACCTCTGGGATTTGATCCGACCAAACCCTAACTCAGACGACACTGGGCCAATTGTGCGCCGCCCTATGGGACTCCTAATCACAGCTGGTTGTGATACAGCCTGGAATTGAACCAGGGTCTGTAGTGACGCCTCTAGCACAGAGATACAGTTGGCCTTAGACCGCTGCGCCAGTCGGGAGCCCAAATCAAGCAAAAGAGGAGTATGGGGTGACTGCAACTCAACATAGCTGCTGGAACATGTTTGTCAACATAAATAGGCGTATCAACACAAGTGGGTGTACGGAAAGCGAACAGCTAATTGGGCAGATTTGTTACCATTTAAGACAGTTTTTTTGTTACACCCACCGAGGATAGCGGGTTCAATCTCAGTACTAGTCACTTGTTTTTTTCCTCAATTTTTTCTTCCTAGTTCTGGCCGCCTGGGCCAAACTGAGCAATTGGGGAGAACGGCCTTGGTGAGGAAGGTGACCAAGAACCCGATGGTCACTCTGACAGGGCTCTAGAGATCCTCTGTGGAGATGGGAGAACTTTCCAGAAGGACAACCATCTCTGCAGCACCAGACGGAAGCCACTCCTCAGTAAAAGGCACATGACAGCCCACTTGCCAAAAGGCACCTAAAGACTCTCAGACCATGAGAAACAAGATTCTCTGGTCTGATGAAACCCAGATTTAACTCTTTGGCCTGAATGTCAAGTGTCACGTCTGGAGGAAACCTGGCACCATCCCAACGGTGAAGCATGGTGGTAGCAGCATCATGCTATGGGATGTTTTTCAGCGACAGGGACTGGGAGACTAGTCAGGATAGAGGTAAAGATGAGCGGAGCAAAGTACACAGAGATCCTTGGTGAAAACCTGCTCCAGAGCGCTCAGAACCTCAGACCTGGGCGAAGGTCCACCTTCCAACAAGTCAACAACCCTAAGCACACAGCCAAGACAACGCAGGAGTGGCTTGAGACAAGTCTCAGAATGTCCTTGAGTGGCCTAGCAAGATCCCGGACTTTAAAACTAGTTAGGGATAGGTGGGACGCAAATGTCTCAACTGGCCAATTGCCAGGGAAACTAGACAGATTAAAATAAAATACTATAAAATTCAAACTTTCATTAAATCACACATGTAAGATACTCAATTAAAGCTACACTCGGTGTGAATCCAGCCAACATGTCAGATTTTAAAAATGCTTTTTGGCGAAAGCATAAGAAGCTATTATCTGATAGCCTGCACCATCTGCACCAGCAGTAAACAAAGGAGTTAGTATATTTCAACCCTGCAGGCGCTACACAAAACGCTGAAATAAAATATAAAACACGCATTACCTTTGACGAGCTTCTTTTGTTAGCACTCCAATATGTCCCATAAACATCGCAATTGGTCCTTTTGTTCGTCCATATATATCCAAAATGTATTTATAAAGCGTGTTTGATCCAGAAAAAAACAGCTTACAAAAAATGCAACGTCACTACAAAATATTTCAAAACTTTGCCAAAATATTTTTTAATGTTAATAATCGATCAAATTGTAGACGGGGCAATCTGTGTTCAATACAGGAAAGAAAACAAACCAGCGCCACTTTTCACGTCTTAAGCAACTCACAAAAGTGTACCCAGTTCCGAGTTGGTCTACTTCTTCATTGCACAAAGGAATAACCTCAACCAAATTCCAAAGACTGGTGACATCCAGTGGAAGCGGTAGGAACTGAAAACAAGTTCCTATGAAATATCCCTTGGCAATAACAAGTCAGGGAACAGAGAGAGAAAAATAAAATAAAAATTCTGAACAGTTAGTCCTCGGGGTTTTGCCTGCTACATAAGTTCTGTTATACTCACAGACATGATTCAAACAGTTTTAGAAGAGTGATTTCTATCCAAATCTATGAATAATATGCATATCTTATATTCTTGGCATGAGTAGCAGGAAGTTGAAATTGGGCACGCTATTTATCCAAAAGTGAAAATTCTGCCCCCTGGCCCCAAGAGGTTTTAACCCGATCAAACATCTCTGGAGAGACCTGAAAATAGCTGTGCAGCAACGCACCCCATCCAATCTGACAGAGCTTGAGAGGATCTACAGAGATGAATGGGGAAAAACTCCCCAAATACAGGTGTGCCAAACTTGTACCGTCAGTAACAAGCACACTCGATGCTGTAATCGCTGCCAAAGGTGCTTCAACAAAGTACTGAGTAAAGGGTCTAAATACTTACGTAAATGTGATATTTCAATAATAATTCTAAAAACCTGTTTTTGCTCTGTCATGTATTGTGTGTAGATTGATGAGTGGAAAACAATTATTGAATACATATTTGAATAAGGCTGTAACCTAAAAAAATGTGGAAAAAGTCAAGGGGTCTAAATTCTTTCAGAAGGCAGTGTGTATATAATACTATCTGAAATAAAAAATTACCAAAACCGATGATATCCAAATTACAATTAGTTATAATTTCTGTAAAACTAAAATGTATTTTTTCCCCTTAATAATGTGTAGGTTTTTCCAATGTAAAATCCACATATGGCACCAGTCAAAAGTTTGGACACACCTACTCATTCCAGGGTTTTTCTTTATTTTTACTATTTTCTACATTGTAGAATAATAGTGAATACATCAGAACTACAAAATAACACAAATAGAATAATGTAGTAAGCAAAGTAGTGTTAAACAAATCAAAATATATTTTATATTTGAGATTCTTCAAAATAGCCACCCTTTGCCTTGATGACATACTGACAGACGGATGGATCCGTCTGTCAGTATGTCATCAAGGCAAAGGGTGTCAGTTTGCCTATGGCTGTGTGTGTGTGTGTGTGCGTGTGTGCATGCTTGTGTACATGTTTGTGTGTCAGACCACAACACTGCCCACTGATAGAACTAGCCCTATTGTCTGCTGTCTTACTTGCTTATCTTGTCAATTTACAATATCCAAAATATTGAAGAGTGGAGATGGTAAGAGACTAATGGTGTCTCAATGATGCCATGCAGAGTTGATGGGTGCTGGTGTGATGGGATAGGGAAACATGGTCAAACACATTCAAAGTGTGTGTACTGTATGTGTGCTGTATATGTGTGTGTGTGTGTGTGTGTATGTGTGTGTGTGTGTGCATGGATGTGGTTGTGTGTGTACCTCTGTTCCTGTGTGTTTGTGTACCTCTGTCCGTGCTGTGTCATGTCGATGGCCCTCCTGGCGGGTACGGGGGAGCCTCCGTCTGTGACACTCAGCACCTCCATAGACTTCCTCTCCGGTCTCTTTTTGCCATGGCGGTTCAGCATGGGGGAGTCCACACGCTTCCTGGGGGGGTCTGAGGAGAGGAGGGGGAGTGAGACAGAGAGAGGGGAGAAAGGATATATATACTGTATATAGAGCGAGATAGAGAGAGAGAAGATCACACACTAGCTACAGTGCAGTTTGACAGTCAAGCACATGCATTAGCGCACACTCAAACCTCTCCCTGGTTCCCCAGTCATTCCATGTATTTGATATATTCCAGAGCTAACACACCTCATTTAACTTAACTAATTATCAAGCCCTTGACTAGTTGAATCAGGTGGGGAGGGCTTCTTCCCATAGTGCTTGATGTAATACATTTCCGTGAGTTAACACCGTCAACATTTCCGTGAGAAAATTTCTGTGAGAACCTTTCCGTGAGAAGATTCACCGTCAACATAGATTTTACAATTGCTACTGTCTTGTGATTTTGGGCGGGGTCATTTTATTTTACCAATCTCACTGCGTGGGGGCAGGTTCTGGTCCTCGTGGCTGGGGTACCTCTCCTTACGGTCCAACAGCAGGAAGTAGATCATCTTCTCCTGGTTATCTCTGCAGAGCAGAAGAAAGATGACAAAAGGGGATTGATCTGAGCAAAAAGTGGAGGATCAGGTTGGTTGATACTACATAAACCAAAACTAATAGTGTATAGCTAATAGCAGCCAATAATCTCAATGGAGCAACTGTCACTCCTTTAAAGACTTCATGCTCCATGACAGACGAAAATATTATTTTTATTACCTCACTAGACATCGATAAAATTATATATTTTCAAACAAGCAAATCATAAAAAAATCATACAATGTGATTTTCTGAATTTTTGTTTTAGATTCCGTCTCTGACAGTTGAAGTGTACCTATGATAAAAATTACAGACCTCTACATGCTTTGTAAGTAGGAAAACCTGCAAAATCGGCAGTGTTTCAAATACTTGTTCTCCCCACTGTATATTTTTTCAATTCAGCCACTCCAAGCTCATTACGTACAACGTCTTCAATGCACATTGAGTTAATTCATCTGTCAATTTCACGCATGTCTTTTTCAACCACAATTAGCACATTGAAACAGCTCCAGCTATGACCATATAACAGTTAAATAAAAATTATCTGAAAATGTAATGATTCTGTGTCATGCCCTGATCTGTTTCACCTGTCCTTGTGATTGTCTCCACCCCCTCCTGGTGTCGCTTATTTTCCTCAGTGTATTATCCCTGTGTTTCCTGTCTCTCTGTACAAGTTTGTCTTGTATGTTCAAGTCAACCACCATGTTTTTTCCGTGCTCCTGCTTTTCTATTCTATTTTACTAGTTTTGACCTTTGCCTGTTTTTCTGGACTTCATTCCTGCCTGCCTGACCATTCTGCCTGCCATTCTGTACCTCTGGAACTCTGAACTGGTTTTGACCTTTTGCCTGTCCACGATCATTCTCTTGCCTACTCCTTTTGGATTGTTAATAAACATCTTGGACTCTAACCATCTGCCTCCTGTGTCTGCATCTGGGTCTCACCTTGTGCCCTTATATTCTGGACCTGTTCTGACTGACATTTTCATGTACAGAATGCTCTGTGAACGGTGCAACATCAAATGCTGTACACTCTGTGAAAGAGCTCAGTATCCTGTTTCAGATGCCACTCTACGCCCGTAGCTGAGATGGAGTATGTGAAATCTGACTCCTCATTTGCATAGGAGGTGACAAGTCACATTTTCTGGCCTGTCCAGACGAAGGATCGATTTCCTCTGGCTGTGAAACTCAGAGCCCTGGTTGTAATATGGCATATAAAACGGAAGGGTCTGGGGAATGCAGCGATAGATGAAGACCTGCAACTTCAGCTAAAAAAGAAAAGAAGAATAAATGGAATTAACGCTTCCGACTTTCTTTTTGCTTTCAGACCCAGAGGAGGAGAGAGAGAACAGAGAGATGATAAGAATAGTAGAGAGGAGAGAAGGGAAATAAAGAAAGGAAAGAGAGGAGAGGACGGAAGAAAGGGTGAGAAACGAATGAGAGAGGGCAAATAATAAAATGGGAGAGAAAGGAAAATGAAGAGGAGAGAGAACAGAAAACTGAAGAGCACTTGAAATGTGAAAAAATATAACTTTAGGGATGATGCATGGGCCCTTCACAGCGAATCATAACTAAACCTTCAGAGAACCACACTGAAACTTTCACAGGCCCTTAGGAAGGTCATAGGTAACACAATCTCAACACACAACCCCTGCCCTAAAGGCATCGCCGCTTTGCTTTATTTGTGACGCTCTAAAATGCTCTAACAGTGAAACAAGCACACAAACACACGCACTACACTATCTCTATCACAAATGCTTAAAGGTATTCACATGAGCACAAACACACACATTCACACTCTCTCTCTATCTCCCACCTGCACTCACACACACACAAACCCTGCAGTGCAGAAACAGTGTGACCCAGGAGCTTGTTACGTGGAGGTGTGCAAGCAGGTGGTATAAGCACTGCTGCCAAAGTCGTGTGATAACAGCAAAGTGACGTATGTCTGCTGACATCCAAAGCAACAGGTTCAAAGGATTTCATAAGAACCCAAGGCCTCTGGAGCTTATAGACAATTCCCCTCTCCCCTTTCCCTTTATCCCTCTCCTCCGCTCACCTTCCACAATGTTCACACCTCCATTCAACAACCTTCCCTCTTTCTCCGCTCCTCTGCCTTCTGTGCTCATGTCCTTGAGTCCTTATGGTCCTCTCCTCTCTTCTCCTGTCCTTTCTCTTTTATGTCCCTTCTCATTTTGTACCATCCACCACCCTATCATCTCATCTAATCTTGTCTCCTTCCTTCATCCATCTTTCTCTGATCTTCTTTCCCCCATTGTTCTCCCACCATATCCTAATTTGTCCTCCCCTCCCTCCCTTCTCCCACCTCCATCCTTTCTCACTCCCTCTTCCCCATCCATTCCATCCATCTTTCCTCACTCTCTCCCGCCCCCCTTTGTTCCAGCCTCCTTGCCCCCCTTCCTCCCTCCTCACCCCTCCATCCATCCCTCCTTCACTACTTTATTTGTGACGCTCTAAAATGCTCTAACAGTGAAACAAGCACACAAACACACGCACTACACTATCTCTATCACAAATGCTTAAAGGTATTCACATGAGCACAAACACACACATTCACACTCTCTCTCTATCTCCCACCTGCACTCACACACACACAAACCCTGCAGTGCAGAAACAGTGTGACCCAGGAGCTTGTTACGTGGAGGTGTGCAAGCAGGTGGTATAAGCACTGCTGCCAAAGTCGTGTGATAACAGCAAAGTGACGTATGTCTGCTGACATCCAAAGCAACAGGTTCAAAGGATTTCATAAGAACCCAAGGCCTCTGGAGCTTATAGACAATTCCCCTCTCCCCTTTCCCTTTATCCCTCTCCTCCGCTCACCTTCCACAATGTTCACACCTCCATTCAACAACCTTCCCTCTTTCTCCGCTCCTCTGCCTTCTGTGCTCATGTCCTTGAGTCCTTATGGTCCTCTCCTCTCTTCTCCTGTCCTTTCTCTTTTATGTCCCTTCTCATTTTGTACCATCCACCACCCTATCATCTCATCTAATCTTGTCTCCTTCCTTCATCCATCTTTCTCTGATCTTCTTTCCCCCATTGTTCTCCCACCATATCCTAATTTGTCCTCCCCTCCCTCCCTTCTCCCACCTCCATCCTTTCTCACTCCCTCTTCCCCATCCATTCCATCCATCTTTCCTCACTCTCTCCCGCCCCCCTTTGTTCCAGCCTCCTTGCCCCCCTTCCTCCCTCCTCACCCCTCCATCCATCCCTCCTTCACTACTCACTCGTCCGAGAGCAGGTCCTTCATCAGTTTGTTCTTGTCTCTGAAGCAGCCCAGAGAATGCATGCTGTCCAGTACATCCGGATCTATGTCGTCTGTAGATGGCAGGCTCCGTATAGCCACCTTCCTGGGAACAGGCTGCTCTGGTTCCGGTTCATTCTTACCCCCTCTGAGGAAACAGCATAGAGGGTAGTGTTAGTATAGTGGTGTTGCCACTTGATACGCGGGAGTCCAGAGTTTAATTCCCTGCTCCTTTATGGTTCACCGCATTTGACCAGAGCTGGTCAAAGTGGAGTACTATATGCGGAATATGGTGCCATTTGGGATGCAAAGCAAACACATTTACATCAATAAGTGATTTACCCAAATACAAAGGTCATGTGCAAAATTAAGATGAGAAAATATTGGAGGACTACGGTCGCAAAATTTCAGTAACTTTCCCAAAATTCCCAGGTTTTCTGGAAATCCCAGTTGGACTATTTCAAGAATCAGATGAGAATCGGGAGTCATTTAACTTTTTCACACGTGAGTTTCAAATATCTCTAATGGTCCCCAAGCGTGAATCTTTTTAAAATGTATTTCTTGATAATATAATTTACAAAAAAAGTTGTTTATTTTTATTTTTTAAACCAGATACAAACATACATATACAAACATCAATTTACAGATGCACACAAACAATGACTACATATCATTTGCCCAGATCTGCATGCTCACAACACCATCCCTATTGCCTGCATTATTGTTTGCCACATGGCCTTAAATTGTACCAATTCGTTTTTCTCAGTCTCCCAGGTCACCCATGCTATTTCAATAATAAATAATTTGTTTTTTCCATTGTGTTAATAATGGTGGATTAAATGATTTCCAGGTTTTTAGTATACGTTTTCTCAAGATGAGTGATGAGAAGAGAATCGTCCAGTCCATTGGGTATCTCACTACACCCCCATATGCTATGTCTTGAAATATGCAGACAGACGGATTAAAAGTAAGTTAACATTGTAATACTTCTGACGGCCAACATTCTAGCTCCGCCCACAAGTTTTAGACTTCATAGGATTCCCAGAAGGCATGGGTTATTGAGTCATTGTTAGTTTTACACTTAAAACATGAGCAGATCATCTTGTTTCTCATGGTCTGAGAGTCCTTGAGGTGCCTTTTGGCAGACTCCTCTTTAAATGTTCAAGAATTATAATTTGTTTATGTACATTGACTCTTGCAAGAGAACCACATCTGCTGACTTTAAGTGTTCGAGAACCATATGCTTTTTTACCCCATCATGGAGCCCATGCACATTCCATGTGATAAGTTGGATTGTGTTGTTCTTTACTTGTATAGAATCAAAGTTAACCTTATCTGTTCCATCTATTATTGAAGAACAAAGTAAAACATTTTTAGCAGATATGGCATTTGAGAGCGGTGGGCATTCCTTAGAATGGGATCATCATAGTATAAATTCATAGTTATTGTAAACATTACATATATAGAGTATGGGAATGTGGGCTGAGCAGACATGTATCAAGACACAAAGAAATGTACAGAAAAACAAAATAAAGCAAAGTACATATCTGTACTGCCTTTTTTTCACCTAATGGTAAAACTAAATACAGTATGTGGATACATACATTGTACATGCATTTGAAGAAAGACCACTTAAGCCACTTAGGTACTGTGGTTGGTTTGTTTTACCTTAAAAATGAAGGTATAGTGGCTAGTGGGGGTGTACTTGGGGTGAAATGGGATGAGTGGAGGCCCCACACACACACCCCAGACAAGTGTCTGATGTCCTCCCAGTCACTCCATCCCAATTCTAGATTTGTGTAGTTCTGAGTAAAGTCTCTAAAGACCAAAAGCCGTAATAAATTCCTGACAACTGGCCTCTGAACCTTCAAAATGCTTAATAAGATGGACCTATGCAACCGAGGACACTCAAGGCACAGGGAAGCCTAAATGCATCTCAAACAAAGACACTGAGCCAACTAAGACCATTGAGGATACAACCAACTCTGCCACATTGAAGGCTTTGAATCAACAAACTTTGATACAGGCAATGGTCAAACAAGCAGTTAAGGAATCCCTGGAGGAACTGCTTTCGGGAGAAATTAAATCACTTAAGGATACGTGTTCTGTGAAAAGTAATTTTGCCACGTATTTATGTCATGTTGGATAAAAACAAGTGGCTGACATAATGGGACAGGACTTGGGACGTGCATCCCTGTTTTGGATCCTCTTGATTTGAGAATTTGAGTTCCTACCAGACAAGCTATAGACTTCCCGACTTGTGGGAGGTTACTCTTTTTGTTTATTTTATTGTTAAACCCCAGCTGTCAGAGTTTGTTCAGAAATATGTATAATGGTGCGCAAATATTTTTTCCTGTTTGTATTGAACAGGTGTTTTTTAAATGTATTTTCTTGTTGGTTTTTGTCATACACTTATCCATACATTCTATATGACAAAGGTTTTTAATGAACCGTGGGCTCATCTTAATGTTGTTAAATTCCCATGGTTTAAATTCCGCTATCAAGTGTACCAAATGCTTAGAATACATCAGATGTAAATACGTTGATATTGCCCTAATACAAGAAACCTACCTAAAACATTCTGATGTCTATAGAATCCAAAACAGATACTTTAAATGTGTTGCTCACTTCTTAGCCACTAACAAAACGAAAGGTGTTTTAATATGTGGAAGGACCACCAGAGGGCAGGCTGGGCTCACGGATAGTACCCCAACAAGGCATGGGAGACAAAGTAACCAGAGGCAATTAAGCACAGCTGACGGTACTAATGACATACTCTCCTTCCCCTATAAGAGAGAGAATGGAACCAGCACAGGGAGGAGGGGAAAACTATCTCTGGAAGATGGCCACCGAGAGAGAGAGGAGCGATCCAGGAAGAACCACTAAGACGGTGACAATCCCGTGACTTTTGTTGTAGTTTAAAGATAATCCTATTGTGTTCCTGTTTCATCTGGAGAAGAAGATGTATGTTTTTCCTTGGAAGATTTTCATTGATTATGTTGGAGTGTTTGTGTTGACCAAATGCCCTCAATAGAGAACTGTGTTCAATCAAGAAAACCTACTCCTGACTCGTTTATTTCACCTTCCCGCTTTAGAGTGACGCCCAATTACTTGGTCCGCTCACAAATATTATTTGATAGAAAACTGTGTTCAGGTTGAGGCTTCTGATAATGATGATACAGAACGTTCTGTATTTGTAACTATGGTTATAAATCACTCTAAGATGTGTCGTGACTTTACTTTCATTAATCTGATGACTGTTATTTATTTAATCAACTAACTATGTTTAATTGTTACCCGATTAAATTAATCATGTAACAATGAACTTATTATGATTTGGGGCACCACAGAAGAGGTTGTTTAAAGAGCTACCATCTCCCGAATTAATCTCTATAAAGGTATATCTATTTCATCATTATTAAACAGTCATCTTCTCATCATTCTGAACAGTCATAACCGTATCACCTGCAAAACCCCCAGCCTTACTCATGACTCAGTACTACACAAATTGGTTTAATTATTTATTTACTAGCTAACTAAATAATAACAGGATAACATACATATCCCTATTTTTTGACACAACTTTCTGCAAAGTTTAAATTATTTTTATAGTTTAAAATACAGATACAGCCACATCCCCTCAGTCACTTTGGGAGGTGTCAAAATTGTTTTTGAGGGGAAACTGTACCTTTGTTTGCCTCACATCTTAATTCATCTCACAGTATAAAAGTAGTAGACCTGGAAAAACAGATTGTGCTTGTTGAAAATAAGCATAAACTAACAATATCACATGACCAGGCAGAAATAATGATACGTTTAGGCATTTTTATTCCCAAATATATACGTCAGAGGCGGACCCTGAACATAGTAAGATGACACACATTTGGACCTTCCCAAACTCTACAGAGAGAAATCTGGATTCCTTGACTCCCCACTTCCTCTTGAACTCAAGAATGCATTAACATCTATGAAAAGAGGCAAATCACCATGACTTGATGGTTTCCCTCCTGAGCTGTTTCTTGAAATATGGGATATTGTGGGGCCACTAATTCTTGGTTCTAGCAATCATGCATTAAAACATGGAGAATTCCATAGAGACCAAAACACCTAATTGAATATAGTTTTGTTAAAAAAGGGCAAATCTCCCCTAGACTGTAAAAGCTATAGGCCCTTAAGCATTAATACAACAGAACTCAATCTGTTTGCAAAGATACTTGTCATCAGATTGGAACTGCTTGTAGGAAATCTAATTAGCGATGATTAAACTGGGTTTATAAAGGGTAATTTAACCTCAGACAATATTAGACGTGTATATATCATGAGTCCGAAAACGACCTTGTCCTTGCTGCACCTTTTAGTTTGGATGCAGAAAAATCCTTTGATCGGCTAGAATGGAACTATTTATGGTGTGTTTCGGAGTTCTGTGGTTTTGGTAAAGGATTTATCTCCATGTTACAAACATTGTATTCTGCATCCCAAGCAGTTTTCTAGACAGGAAAAATTATATCTAAGACAACGTTCCACAAAACAAGGATGTCCATTATCACCAATTCTCTTTGCACCGTGTTTGGAGCCCCTTGCCCAAGCGATTAGATTGAACCCACTTATTTCACCCATCAATATTAAAAGGTACTCTGCATAAATTGTCACTCTATGCTGATGATGATAATGTATTTCTCAGATCTCAATTTACCTTCCACAGATTCTGAAATGATTTACTCTGTTCGGTTAATTTTCTGGATATAAAAAAACAGGGAAATCTATACTGGTGCCCCTTAATAGCCCTGCGAAATTACTTACTTTGCGTACTGCATTCTCCAGTGCAGTGGCATGAGGCAGACTTTATTTATTTGGGCATATGCATACCCACCAAATTTACAGAGGGAACTATGTAAAACTAAAAGAGGAGATCACCCCTGATTTGCAGAGATGGCCCTATCTTAAAATCTCATTACATGGTAAGATTTCTATTAAAAAAATGAATGTACTCGGTCGACAAAATTGTATTTCTCTATGTTGTCTATATCTCCTCTGACAAAATACTTTGAGGAATTAAAGTCATGACCTCAAAGTTTATTTAGAATGATAAAAAGTCACACATTCGATATGATACTCTTACGCGGTTAAAGGGAGTAGGAGGTTCATTTCTTAGAGATTACAAATTACATTACTGATCTTTCCAAATAAAATCCTTGATTCTATTGCAGCTTCTTGGAGAGACATAGAGGAAGCACTTGTTGCACTGCATAGACTTACATATAAAAAAAAATCCGGTATCAAGGTAAAAACAGCATTCAAAAAAATGTGGTTAAATTATTTCCAACTCACTACAAATATGGTACTATGCTGAGAAACATATAGGCAACACTAAGAAGTTCTGTGAATCTTCTTCTATATTGCATAACCATAACCTGCTGACAAACAATAAACCTTTTGTGTACCCATTGTGGGCGGATAAGGGTAACATGTTTTGGGAATGTCCTGTGGTGTCCCAATTCTGGTCACATGTTCCACAGTTCCTTACAAAAATTATGGGTTTCCCTGTAAACAAAGATGCACCTTTATTTTTGTTCAATGATGACTCTTCATTTGTACTGCAACTGGTTCAGAAATAAATAATTTATGCGGGGTTAAAACAGTTATGATTAGTGCTTGGATTACCCCTCCAATCCTCTTGACTCAAACATGTTCATCATATTTTAAAGATATTGTTCGTATAGAGCGATCAGTGGCCGTGATAAACAAAGCTTGGGCAAATACAGTTAATGCATGGGGATGTATAATGTACATCTCTATCAGATATCAACAACTCTTGACCAAGCTATGGACCTACACTACATGGTAAGAGAATGGGGGGATGACATTTTCTTTCCTGAGAATAATATTGTAAACCCTACTTCCTTCCTGTCATATGTGTACTCAATTAATGGACTCCTGACAGTATGTAAATAGTTGTATTGTATATTAGTGTTGTCATGTCAGCAAATACTTGTAATGTAATCCTGCCTTGTATATTTTGTGTAATATGAAATAAAATAAAATGTTGATCGCAAAAATAATAAAGAAACCGTCACAGGGAAGCTCATCTGTGTGCTCGTCGTCCTCAACAGGGTCTTGTCCTGACTGGAGTTTGGCGTTGTAACTGACTTCAGTGGGCAAATGCTCTCCTTTATGGCCACTGGCATAGAAGGTGATAGACTACATATTTGTGTGCTCTTCACGGATGAATCCCGGTTTCAACTGTACCAGGCAGATGGCCGACAGCGTATGGCGTCGGGTGGGCGAGCGGTTTGCTGATGTTAACATTGTGAAGAGTGTCCCATGGTTGCAGGGTTTTATGGTATGGGAAGGCATAAGCTACGGACAAACGAACAAAACTGCATTTCATAGATGGTAATTTGAATGCACAGAGTTACCGTGACGAGATCCTGAGGCCCATTGTCGTGCCATTCATCCTCCGCCATCACCTTGTGTTTCAATGCACGGCCCATGTCACAAGGATCTGTACACAATTTCTGGAAGCTGAAAATGTCCCAGTTATTCCATGGCCTGCATACGAACCAGACATGTCACCCATTGAGCATGTTTGGGATGCTCTGGATTGACGTGTACGACAGCGTTTTCCAGTTCCTGCTAATATCCAGCTACTTCGCACAGCCACAGTCAACAGACTGATCAACTCTATGTGAAGGAGATGTGTCGCGTTGCCTAAAGGCAAATGGTGGTCCCACCAGATACTGACTGGTTTTCTGATCCACGCCTCTACCACGCCTCTTTTAAAGGTATCTGTGACCAACAGATGCATATCCGTATTCCCAGTCATGTTAAATCCATAGATTAGGGCCTAATGAATTTATTAGAAATGACTGATTTTCTTATATGAACTGTAAGTCAGCCAAATTGTTGCATTTATATTTTTTTTCAGTGTATTTGGGGACAATAGAATCTAGATTGTATTGGGAGAAGGGGTAAAGAATATTGTCTCAACTGTATGTAGCCTTGTATGCTTTTTTCCGCTTCTTCCTCTCCTGAGGGCATTGGGCTCTCTTTTAACTGGAAACGTTTCCTGAAGCCTGTTGAGGGCTTCATCCGCTCTTGTGAACTCCCTCCTCTGTGTTCCCTTCCATACCCATAGCACTGCAGGGAATCAGAGTTGAGACCTCAAGTGACTGCCTGATCAGAATGAAATTCTTACGTTTTTTCCTCAGTTTAGCAGACAGATCCTGGACAACTCAAATGGCCTGGCCATGGATTTTAATCTCCTTTCCCACAGTGCCTTCAGAATATTGACTTTGGTCTGATAGTTCCACAGTTTAAAGATTACCATGCGAGGGTACAGTACTTAATGTTCTTCTGCTTCACACCGGTCCGATGGCATTGCTCCAGATCCTCAAGTGATACATCCACGCTAAGCTCCTCCGATATCAGCTTGATCATGTAGCTGGAAAGGTCTCCTTTTCCTCGTCTTCCAGTAGGGACAATATTCGCATATTGTTTTGTCTCATTTGTCTCATTTATTTTTATATCATCCATACATTTGGCTAAAGGACTCTATTAGGACATTTGTCTAATATGCCCTGCCTAGGGCGATCCTACTTAAATGGTGTGTTGCTTAAGTCCTCACTCTCATAAGGTACGTTTTTTTCCGTTATTCATATCACAAACAACTTTTACCAGTTGAACGTAAACTCAAATATAATAATTGTTTGTATTACAACTTTTCTTAAATTTTGTATTAAAACATGCAAACGAGCCACTATTCCATTAAATATGTGCATATTTGCATATCGTGCAAATATCTTTTTCTGGAGACTGGATGCCTACATTTTTGAGTTTCAATTTGTTAAGACACTCCAGGACCGGACTTGTCCAGCGCAGATTATGGATTAATACTTTAAAAAAAATCTTAAATACTAAAGACATGCACGTAAAATGCATTGTTTGAGCATTTTTTCAAAGAAAATGTTATCTAGAATAAAAAATTATAACATATCAACAATGCCCTGTGGGTAAGTCTGGAGAAAATATCTAAGGATAACCACACAATATTTGCTGAATGCAGATGCTTCTGAAGCTGAGAAAAATGAGTTGGCGTTGTGTGTCACGACTTCCGCCGAAGTCGGTCCCTCTCCTTGTTCGGGCGGCGTTCGGCTGTCGACGTCACCGGCTTTCTAGCTACCGCCGATCCATTTTTCATTTTCCATTTGTTCTGTCTTTGTCTTTCACACCTGGCTTCACTCAACCAATTACTTGTTTATTATTTAACCCTCTTAAAGACAAGTACACTGAATTCATAGTGCCAAACGCCTAATTAGACCCAATCACCATCTCTTTAAAATAAATTACAAAATATATAGTCCAGTCCACTTTTTCTATGAAATGGGCTTTTACATTATGCTTAATTGAGTGCAGTGAGCTTTAAAATGATTGATGAATGTCCATTTTAAAGTGGTTAAAATGCATAAAAATGTTGATGACAGTAGTGTGATAAAATAAAGAAAATATATATTTTTTTAATAATGGACCAAAACACCAACAAATCTCAAAATTGATAGGTAGATGCAAAAAAGTAATTTCAGCCAGTTGTGCCTGGCATTAATACAAATTGTTGATTACTTATAAGGTCATAAGGCCCAGGGGCATCAGCTTAGGGAGGCCTACAGTGCTGACCTGGAGACCTCTGGGAAAGCAGCTAGGGAAGCAGAAGCTGTAACAGTTATAGGGTCTAAGGAACCCACGCTAGCAGACCAAAGATTGGTATTAACTCAGGCCCGACACTAGAGATTCTAGTATAAGTCCTCATTACATCCACCATTGCGTGTGTGTGCTTACGAAAGTAGTAAGAGCACATGCCACGGGCAATGAAACCAAGGATCATGGTAGCATTCAAAATACTGTCAGGCATTGTCCATGAGCGGGACTGATTATCAGGCCGTGATTAAGAAGACTAAGATCAACGGCCATCTGTCCCTCAAAGAATTTGGTCTCATTAACAAAGACTGTCTAGTTTGGAATGGCATGTTGGGTGATTGAGTCATGACGGTCCTACAGGAGGTCATGGAAGTGGAGGTGCAGTGAAGGCTGCTGAGGAGAGGAGAGCTCATTATAATGTCTGGAACGGAACAAATGGAATGGCATCAAACAGATGGAGACCATGTATTTGATACCCTTCCACCTATACTCCAGCCATTACCATGAGCCCGTCGTCCCCAATTAAGATGCCACCAACCTTCTGTGCGGAGGTGAATGGTGTGTTAACAAGCCACATGTCTCTACCATCTCCACCTATGGTGGTCACATTATCTCTGGTTGTCAGTCTTGCACGGCAGCGCTCATCACTGGATAAGGGTTTAAGAATAGTGTCTTGGAAATTCTTTCCCACATGTTGCAACCTAAGTGACTGGGCCTTCAGCTGTTGTTGGATTAGGGCCAGCTCATCTGTTAGTTCTCTAACATTCTTTTTGACAGTGGCCAGCCTGACTGTATTGATGGCAGTGGTACCTAAAAAGAGGAGTGTCCCTACCGCTGCCCCTATTGAGAGTAAAACTCCAAAGAATCGCGTCTGGGCTCTGCTAATCCTTTTGTTGTGCCAACATGTGATCGGTGTCTAGCAGGGCATGCTTAAAGGAAAAATCCACCCAAAACCACTCATTCCTTTAATTTATAGTGCCAAATAACACTAATATGTGAGAACAATATTGTTTGTGAACAAATTTTTCATTTTAGCATTACAACAAGGTTGGTAGCAATATGAAAAATTGTTGTAGCTCAAGTCGACCACAAAATCCACAATGCAATGCTCTTTCTACGGACTGGCTGGCTAGCTAGCTAGCAAGCAAACGTAGCTACACACCATTATAGCAAAGACAATATCAGCATGTAAAGTAGCTAGTTGACTGTAAAATTGCCTAAACAATCCCACCATGTTCAATCGACAAATTGATGTGCCTCACAGAGTGGAGCCTGATATTCGCATCGGCAGATATACTTTTGAGGAGATGGGAAACATTGCCCATGCTACGCCAATGGGCCGCACGGTGCATACTGAGCGATTCTGGGACAAGGAGCGCTCTTCTTCAAGGAGTGAATGGGAATCTATTGGGTGCTAGCTCAAAAACACAACATTAGCACATATTTCGTCAACAAGAAGTACAACATTACAAATCTTTTCAGAGATCTGACATAATTAACTTGCTGTCTGTAATATCCTATAGCTTTGAAATCGTGACATTATGTATTTTCAAGGAAAATAGGCATGTTTCACAACATACACACTGACTATGAGAAGATCTATCTGGGGGATAGGGCTGCTAAGCTAATAGTCACGCAATCTCTTCTCATAGTCAGTGTATATGTTGAGAAACATGTCTATTTTCCCCTTAAAGATGGTGCCGACAGAGAGGGCAGTCTCGCTTCTAGTCCTTAGGAAACTTTGCAGTATTTAGTTTTTTTATGCATTATTTCTTACATTGTTAGCCCAGAAAATCTTAAGGGTTATTATATACAGCCGGGAAGAACTATTGGATATCAGAGCGATGTCAACTTACAAGCACTACAACCAGGAATACGACTTTCCCGAAGCGGATTCTTTGTCTGCACCACCCAGGGCATTTAAACTGATTCCAGAGGCCTACCAAAAACTACCCCGCCGGAGAAGAGGGAGACAGAACGGTTTTCTGGTCAGACTTCGTATGCGCGCACACCACCCACACCACCCACACCACCCATTAGTCGCTAATGTCCCATCTCTAGACAACAAGGTAGACCAAAATAGGGCAAGGGTTGCTTTCCATAGAGACATCAGGGATTGTAACATACTCAGTTTCACAGAAACATGGCTTTCTCGGGATATGCTGTCGGAGTCGGTATAGCCACCTGCATTCTCCGTGTGTCGCACCGACAGGAATAAGCATCTCTCCAGGAAGAAGAAGAAGGGTGTATGTTTCATGATTAAACACTCATTGTGTAATTGTAACAACATACAGGAACTCAAGTATTTTTGTCCATCTGACCTAGAATTCCTCACAATCAAATGTCGACCGTATTATCTCCCAAGAGAATTCTCTTTACTTATTGTCACAGCCGTGTATATCCCCCTCAAGCCGATACCACGACGGCCCTCACGGAACATGACTGGACATTTTGCAACCTGGAAACCATAGATCCTGAGGCTCCATTTATTGTAGCTGGGGATTTTAACAAAGCAAATTTGAGAACAAGGCTACCTAAATTCTATCAGCACATCGACTGTAACACTCGCGCTCGAAAAACACTGGACCACTGTTACTCTAACTTCCGCAATGCATATAAGGCCCTCCCCGCCCTCCTTTCTGCAAATCTGACCATTACTCCATTTTGCTCCTCCTTTCCTATAGGCAGAAACTCAAACAGGAAGTTCTCGGACTAAGGACTATTCTGGTCTGACCAATCGGAATCCACGCTTCAAGATTGTTTTGATCACATAGACTGGGATATGTTCTGGGTAGCCTCAGAGAATAATATAGATGTTTCCTCTGATTCGGTGAGTGAGTTTATAAGGAAGTGTATAGGAGATGTTGTACCCACTGTGACTATTAAAACCTACCCTAACCAGAAATAGTGGACAGATGGCGGCATCGCGCAAAACTGAAAGTGAAAACCACTGAATTTAACCATGGAAAGGTGACTGGGAATATGGCCGAATACAAACAGTATAGTTATTCTCTCCGCAAGGCAGTCAAACAAGTGAAATGCCAGTATAGAGACAAAGTGGATTCGCAATTCAACGGCTCAGACACAAGACATATGTGGCAGGATCTACAGACAGTCACAGACTACAAAAGAAAAACCAGCCACGTCAAGGACACCGACGTCTTGCTTCCAGACAAACTAAACACCTTCTTTGCCCGCTTTGAGGATAATACAGTGCCACCGACACGGCCCGCTAAAAAGGACTGTGGCTCTCCTTCTCCAAGGCCAAAGTGAGTAAGACATGTAAATGTGTTAACCCTCGCAAGGCTGCCGGCCCAAACGCCAGCATAGCCGCATCCTCAGAGCATGTGCAGACCAGCTAGCTGGTGTGTTAATGGATATATTCAATCTCTCCCTATCCCAGTCTGCTGTCCCCACATGCTTCAATATGGCCACCATTGTTCATGTACCCAAGAATGCAAAGGTAATTGAACTTCTATCATCATGAAGAACATTCAGAGACAAGTCAAGGATCATATCACCTCCACCTTACTTAATATCACCCTAGACCCACTTCAATTTGCTTACTGCCCCAATAGGTCCACAGACGACGCAATCACCATCACACTGCCCTATCCCATCTGGACAAGAATAATTCCTATGCAAGAATGCTGTTCATTGACTAAAGGTCCGCATTCAGCATCATAGTACCCTCGAAGCTCATCATTAAACTTGAGGCCCTGGGTCTCAACTCCGTCCTGCGCAATTGGGTGCTGGACTTCCTAACGGTAGGAAACAACAACACCACTTTGCTGATCCTCAACACTGGGGCACCATAATGGTGCGTGCTCAGCCCCCTCCCGTACTCCCTGTTCACCCATGACTGTGTGGCCATGAACACCTCCAACTCAATCAAGTTTGCAGACGACACAACAGTATTAGACTTCATTGCCAAAAATGACGAGACAGGTGAGGGCTGTCGGAGTTGGTGTCAGGAAAATAACCTCTCACTCAACATCAACAACACAAAGGAGATGATTATGGACTTCAGGAAACAGCAGAGGGAGCACCCCCTATCCAAATTGACGGTACAGCAGTGGAGAAGGTGGAAGGTTTTAAGTTCCTCGGCATACACATCACTGACAAACTGAAATGGTCCACCCACACAGACAGTGTGGTGAAGAAGGCATAACAGCGCCTCTTAAACCTCAGGAGACTGAAGAAAGAAATTTGTCTTGCCACCTAAAACCCTCACAAACCTTTACAGATGCACAATTGAGAGCATCCTGTCGGGCTGTATCACCGCCTGGCACGGCAACTGTACCGCCCACAACTGCAAGCCACTGCCTGTTCACCCCGCTACCATCCAGAAGGTGAGGTCAGTACAGGTGCATCAAAGCTGGGACCGAGAGACTGAAAAACAATTTCTATCTCAAGTCCATCAGACTGTTAAATAGCCAAGACTAGCACAGAGAGGCTGCTGCCTACATAAATTCTTGAAATCATTGGCCACTTTAATAAATGGAACACTAGTCACTTTAATAATGCCACTTTAATAATGTTTACATATCTTGCATTACTCATCTCATATGTAAATACTCTATTCTATAATATCTATTGCATCTTAGCCTATGCCGCTCTGTCATTGCTCATCCATATTCCATTCCTTTACTTAGATCTGTGTGTATTAGGTATTTGTTGTGGAATTGTTAGATATTACTTTTTAGATATTGCTGCACTGTCGGAACTAGAAGCACAAGCATTTCACTACACTCGCAATAACCTCTGTTAACCGTGTGTATGTGACCAATAACATTTGATTTGATTTGAGCAACCGTGTGACGCAGCATGACAACGTTAACGCGATTGGTCAACTGTCTGCTGGGTGGTGCATTATACATTCCTTCATTCAGTGGATTCCTATCTCCTTTCCATAACATCTCTGGCAACTGGACTATGCAATGCACCCTGGACTGAAGAGGCAGACAAATATGAAAAATGTGCAAGACGCTCCTTTAAATGAAACATTTCTCGAGGTAGGAATATTGCAAAAATATGGTCCATGGCTCATTCGAAAAAATACACCCTCCCGTTAAGGCATATGCCGGTATTGAAATCTGACATGTATGATAGACGTTTTCGCTATCTAAAAGTCATCCTATTAACTTCCAGTGTAGTGAGAGCGACTAACACAGTGCTATGTCATACTGGACGGATTTCTGCCTGCTTGAACACCAATAACTCAGATACACATGAAAACATGAAATGACCCAGGAAATCGATAGAACATCACGCAGAGATGCACAAAAACAATATAACATTCAAAAAGGGTGAACCTTTAACTGCTTGTCCGGTCCAATCAGTCCCAGCCCAACTCAAGTGTGCGCTGGGGGGAATGTGTTTGCGGTACACGTTCTCAGCGTCTAGGCGGATGTACACTCTCTGGTTCGCAGCGCAGGAAGATATCCACTGGGGATCCGCTTGTTAGTACATATGGTTGTTTGGATTCGACAAGGACGCGGAGTGCAAGGTTCAGCTAAAGGAATCCCATCCTAATCTGGATTGAATTCCAGGGATAAAATACACTCTTGCGTTGTAAGGGTTCTCTGTTGTTAGGGTGCTCACCATACTCAAAGGGATATTCAATGTCTGCTTTTTATAGGTGCCCTTCTTTGCGGCAGGTAGCCCAGTGGTTAGAGCGTTGGGCCAGTAACTGAAAGGTTGCTGGATCAAATCCCCGAGGTTGACAAGGTAAAAATCTGTCGTTCTACCCCTGAACAATGCAGTTAACCCACTGTTCACCGGTAGGCCGTCATTGTAAATTTGTTCTTAACTGACTTGCCTAGTAAAATAAAAAAAATTATAAAAAATTGCGAGACATTGGAAAACCTCCCTGGTCTTTGTGATTGAATCTGTGTTTCACTGCTCGACAGATGTCACGTGACTTGTTAAGCAAATTTTGCCTCCTGAACTTATTTAGGCTTGCAATAACAACGTGGTTGAATACTCATTGACTCAAGACATTTCATCTTTTCATTTGTAATTCGTTTTTAAACATTTCGACAAACATAATTCCACTTTGACATTATCGGATATTGTGTGTAGGCCAGTGACACAAAATCTCAGTTGAATCCATTTTAAATTCAGGCTGTAGCACAGCAAAATGTGGAAGAAGTCAATGGGTGTGAATACTTTCTGAAGGCTCTGTATGTTGTCAGAATTTTGATATCACAAACAGAATTAGCGTCATAAGCAGTTTTAAGTGGAAACAAAAATTTCCGCCACACCCCTCATTCACCGCCAGTCATTAACTTTCATTTATCTTCCCATAGAGTCACATTCAGGTAAGACATTTTGATTCCTATATGGTATCAGAAACAGCAAATTCTGAGGTTTCCAAAATACTTACCTTCATCAAGTAACTCTCGAAATTAAAGAAATTAACTCTATTTAAAAACTTTTTCCAAGATTAACCGCTGTTCCATGCCCTCCACATGTGAGGCAGCAGATTGCCTACAGTAACATAAACTTATAAAAATGCCATTGTGTTCTATGATTTATTTATTTTTTACTCAAGACCTTTAGAAACACAAGCAAAATATAATTTTTCTGATAGCATAAATGAAACGTATATATTAGACTTTTCCAATTTGTTGCAGTCAAAGTGACTGTTCATTGCCTCAAAGTGGGGTCCCTTGAGGCCCGGCTTCTCTAGTGTTTCTTTCTCTCTATCTCTCCTCTGCTCTCTCTCCCCATTATCCTCTCTCTCTCTCTCTCTCTCTCTCTCTCTCTCTCTCTCTCTCTCTCTCTCTCCCTCTCCCTCTCCCTCTCCCTCTCCCGCTCCCTCCCTCCGAAGCCAGTAGATGTGTTGGATCTCTGTCCTTGCTGCTGATATGGCGAGGCCATTCATCAGAAAAGACGCACACACATGCGCAAAAGCACTCACACAAAAACAAACTTTTCTCTAATGCGCGCTTCCCGATCCCTTGCTTCCTCCTCTAACCCAGACCAACTGAGACATCCCTCCCTCCCCTCACCCTCGTCTCCCCACCTTTGACTACTTTTATCCAATTTATCCTAACTCTTCCTTTGTCCCTTTGAAATCCCGAATCAATGAGAGAACATTAGGATGAAAAGAGAGAAAAGAAAAGTACACTCACATGTACCAGTTGTGCTTCTGAATCTGTTCTAACTGTAGGAGAGAAAGAAAGGAGAAATGTAAACACACAAGCCATTTACACATACACAAGCCATTTACACATACACAAGCCATTTACACATACACAAGTCTGGTCATTTTCATCCGGGCACCCAGTAGCAAAATGCTTTAAAACGTTTTGGAAAACTAAAATGTGCATTTCTTATTGGACAAGTAGCTCCCTGTTTCAGACTGTTGCCTAAAAAACACTAGCCATTTCATGAGTAAATCAAACAAAATTATCACAACATTATCGATTTTAAAATACAATACAATATTACAGTTTTTCTCAATTGCTAAAACACTAAAACCCATTGACTGAACAAAGACTCATTTAGCTAATTATGCAGTCTGTTGTCAATACCTTAAACCATTTCACATGGTAAAACACAATTTGCAGATCTCACTTACACTTTTCAGCAAAACTCTAAACACATTCTCATTCTCAAAACACATTCTGCACTCTAATGCACATGTCATCCATACTGGTAAACACAAGTGGCAACAATCAAATACAAATAGAGAACATATGTCATTGATTGAACACAACCACTCAAAATTGATTTAACCTGTTTCAAATGATGCGACACAACCAATATAAGCCAGTTCAGAGAGCAAACAGGTTGTTGAAGGTGGGAAGGTGAAAGTCTGAGAATGGATACTGTAGTACAGTGCAGTAGGCTGTATACTGTAAAATGGACACATTTTATGGCCCTGAACATTGTGCATTCAATTTATTAACAGTACTGACTGCTCAATAGATTTTGACTGGTTGCAGGTTCATATCAACAAAGAACAAGAATTACAGTATCACAGAGACAAAGGACAAATTTGTGAGATGCAGGGTACAGTACTGTAAAAATAGGGGTACAAGGAGGAGGAAGAACCAAAAACAAAATTGCAAAGAGCAAAGCAGAGTAGTAATTTCTGATCAATTTTGAGCTACTATGATAGAACATGTTTTCGTTCATCAAAAGACAATGACGTAAAAATATGAATATTTTTTTAGATTAAAAATGTACCTCTCCTAGCGAATTGTTTGTTTTGAGCAATGTGTTTTCTATTTTTCGGTGTATTGTTTAATGACTGCTTGAGAGTGTATATCATTTTGATCACTTTGTTTATGATTTGAGAGGAGTGTTTGATTTTGAACACAGGTAAAACTGTTTTGAGGCGAATGTTTCATTTTGAGAGAGAGAGAGAGAGAGAGAGAGAGAGAGAGAGAGAGAGAGAGAGAGAGAGAGAGAGAGAGAGAGAGAGAGAGAGAGAGAGAGAGAGAGAGAGAGAGAGAGAGAGAGAGAGAGGTCAGACCAGAGCATTATACACAGTCATACACACTGCTCTAACCCTGCCAAGCCCTCTGGCTCAAAGGTGGTCTCTATTTCATTCTCTATTTCTCTCTCTCTCTCTGTGCTGGTGAGCAGTGCCATGAGTTGGCCTCTGCCCAGTACCCCGTGGGCAGAAAGACTACAGCTCATTGTCTGAGAGGACTATGAGAAAGAGATAAACAGAGAAGAAAACAATAAAAAGAAAAGAAGACAACCCATAGAATGAACCCAAGGTGTGACCGGTGCAGTGGACTATGAATGTCATTGTCAATATGAATTGCTTTTTCGTCTGATTCTCTGTGCCCTTATAGCAATTGCTGCTGCCATAGACTTTAAAGAGGACATAGTTCAACATAGCAACTTGCTATTCTAAGGTTTCAGATCAAGGTACCTATGAAGTAATCTCTCAAGGAACTTGTTGCTTTCCCTCACAAAGTGATCGAATCCAAAGATTTGTGAGTGTGTGTGTGCCGTGCATGTGCGTGTGTGAGAGCGAACGAGAGAGAGTCTCAATGTTGAAGCACAAAGACAATCCCCTGAGAGGTGAATTGACAGTGCCTTTTTTATGGCCCCTCTGGAAGTATAGTCTTCTTGAATTTATATACGTTGAGTATGTGACTGACTAAGAGCATCTGGGTTCATTGGATTAACTGATTGATTTTGACCCTGCATTTCAAACTGAAATATTGTGTATGTGTGTGTGTCTGCTAATTCTCCTGTCGTCTTGATGAGGGTATTATTCCACCCATGATGAACCACTCTATGATATGATAGTCTAATAAGTCTGGAAGTCATACACACACACTTAATTTGGGTGTACAGACAGACAGGATGAGATGATTGGAAGAGACGCTAGGATGTTTGCTTCAGGGCCAATTTAGATAATTTTAAATATAATTAAATCGAACTTCATTCGTATATTTTGGATATATTTAAGTACGGTATATCTTAGATATAGGACAGACACTTCAGAACAAACTTCTTTCAGATTTCGGGAATGGACTATCTGCTGTTCCATGTAGTGAATACATTGCTCATTGCATTTGTATGGGCTGTTTTGCAGTAAGGTCAAAAAATAACAGCCAGAACTTCAGCTGCAGAAAAGGAGGCTGGGTAATATACATTTTTTTGCACATGAGTTTTTGAAAGTATACTTGAAATATATTTTGTGGACATTTAAGTTAAATATACTTCTTTTTTAAAGTACACTTAAATATTATTTTTTTTAGATATGAAAAAGTATACTCTCTGCATGTTTCCTTATGTGGACTAAACAAGAGTTATCAATGTCAACTTTCTCTGAACTTCATAACACATTATTGGCACTGAAAGTACAGTACCTGGCAAAGTATTATCCCTTGTATTGTTACAATGTTCTTGGCAACAATCCAATAAAATAAAAAATATTAAAGATTGATTTAAATTAAATAAAAAATATATAATTGTTCAGCTCCCTGATTTAATAAATGGTAGAAACAATTACAGAAATTAGTCTTCTTGGGTAAGTCTTTAAGAGCTGTACACACCTGGATTGTGCAATATTAGCCATTTATTATTTTCATAGTTCTTCAAGCACTGTCAAGATGTTGGGAATAATGTTTAGACAGCCATTTTCAAGTCTTGCCATAGATTTTCAAGCAGATTTAAAGATGTAAGTCAAAACTGTAACTTGGCCATTTAGGAACATTCAATGTTTTCTTGGTAAGCAGCTAGTGGAGATTTGAGATGTAGGTTAATGTCTTGCTGAAAGGTGAATTCCTCTCCCAGTGTCGATTGTAAAGCAGACTGAAGCAGGTTTTCCACAAGGATTTTGCCTGTGATTAGCTCCATCCCTGTTACAACTTCCGCCGAAGTTGGCTCCCCTGCCTGTTCCGCGGTGCTCGGCGGTCGTCGTCACCGGCCTACTAGCCACCACCGATCCCTTTTTCGTTGTCTGTTTGTTTTGTCTTATTAGTTTCCCCTGTGTCCTTTTGTGTGTGCATTTCTCATATGCAATGGTTTTTAGTCTTTCTGTACGAGAAGACTAGTACAGCTGATTTTTGTTGGGTGAATCGCCAAGGCGCCAAAAATGTGGAGGCAGAATAGTGTAAAAATGTTTGTGGGTAGCTTAGGCAAGCTCCCATAACAATTTTTTTTATATTTTGCGAAGCATACTAAAGGTGTGATATCTACATTTTAGAACTATGATAGAATTAGCAAGACACATTTATTTAATTAAAGCATTTAAAGTTTACCTGCCCTTGTTTTGTGCGGGATTAATTTTGTGTTACGTGTGTGCGTTAGTTAGGTGTGTTCGTGTTCTGGACCTGGCACCCTGTGTTTTGGGTGGTCCATATATTTCCGCGCCCTGTGTTGTGGGCTTGTTTGTTTGTGCTGGATTAAAGTGCACTTTTTCCCTGTGGAACTCTCTGCACTTGATTCCTTCCTCACACACCTAGTCCCACGTGACAGAATCCCGCACTCCTACATGGAATCAGCAGGAGCAGCCGCACCTCCTCTCCCATGGAGGGGACTGTGCGATAGACCTCCTGGTGAACGCTGCACTTCCTAGGAGTCACATGTACCCATTGTCCCAGGAGGAGACCGTAACTATGGAGACATATGTTGCTGAATCGCTTGGACAGGGGTACATTCGGCGCTCCGCATCACCCGTCTCCTCAAGCTTCTTTTTTGTGAAGAAGAAGGAGGGAGGTCTGCGTCCGTGCATTGATTATCGAGGTCTAAATTCTATCACAGTGGGGTTTATTTACCCACTACCTCTCATCGCTGCGGCGGTGGAATCATTTCACGGGTGCGTTTCTTCACAAAACTGGAGTGCGTATAATCTGGTGCGTATCCGGGGAGGAGATGAGTGGAAAAACGCATTTAGTACTACATCTGGCCATTATGAGTTGAAAAATGGTCCAGCCGCCTTCCAATCCGTTGTAGATGAGATTCTCTGAGACCTGCTCGGGCAGGAAGTGGTAGTGTACATAGATGACATCTTGATCTATTCTGCCACACACGCGGCGCGCGTGTCTCTGGTGCGTAAGGTACTTGGGCGACTGTTGGAGCATGATCTGTATTGCAAGGCCGAGAAATGTGTGTTCTTCAAACAGACCGTTTCGTTCCTGGGTTATCGTATTTCCACCTCCGGGGTGGTGATGGAGTGTGATGCCGTTACAGCCGTGTGTAATTGGCCGACTCCGACCACGGTGAAAGAGGTGCAGCGGTTTTTAGGGTTTGCCAATTACTACTGGAGGTTTATCCGGGGTTTTGGTCAGGTGGCTGCTCCCATTACCTCACTGCTAAAGGGAGGACCGGTGCGCTTGCGTTGGTCAGCAGAGGCGGGCAGAGCTTTCAGTCATCTGAAGGAGCTGTTCACCAATGCACCCGTGTTGGTGCATCCGGACCCCTCTTTAGCGTTCATAGTGGAGGTGGACGCGTCCGAGGCTGGGGTCGGGGCCGTGCTGTCCCAGCGCTCGGGTGTGCCACCAAAGCTCCGCCCTTGTGCCTTCTTTTCGAGGAAGCTCGGTCCGGCGGAGCTAAACTATGACGTGGGGGACCGGGAGTTGTTAGCTGTAGTCAAGGCTCTGAAGGTGTGGAGACATTGGTTTGAGGGGGCTAAGCACTCTTTTCTCATCTGGACTGACCATCGTAATCTCGAGTATATCCGGGCAGCGAGGAGGCTAAATCCGCATCAGGCTAGATGGGCCATGTTTTTTTTTTACCCGGTTTCGTTTTACCATCTCGTTCCGGCCAGGCTCTCAAAACACCAAAGCCAATGCGCTGTCCCGCCTCTATGATACCGAGGAGCGGTCCGTTGAGCCAACTCCCATCATTCCACCTTCATGTCTCATGGCACGGTAGTATTGGAGGTGGACGCGGAAATAGAGAGGGCATCACGGTTAGAGCTGCCCCTCCCCCCAGTGTCCAGCAGGGGTGTCCAGCAGGGGCTCAGTACGTGCCGAGGGGGGTCCGTGATAAACTAATCCATTGGGCTCATACTCTACCCTCCTCGGGTCATCCTGGCATCAAAAGGACAGTGCGGTGTATTAGAGGGAGATACTGGTGGCCCACGTTGGCTAAGGACGTGATATTTTATGTCTCCTCCTGCTCGGTGTGCGCTCAGAGCAAGGTTCCTCGACACTTGCCTAGAGGGAAGTTACAGACCCTCCCCGTTCCACAACGTGCCTGGACACACTTATCGGTGGACTTTCTTACCGACCTTCCCCCGTCCCAGGGAGGTACTACAATCCTGAGAGTCGCTGAGACTGGCGGGGGAACGGCAGAAGAGGAGCGCTGACCAGCACCGCTGTGAGGCCCCCGTGTTCGCACTTGGGGACCGGGTCTGGCTCTCGACCCAAAACCTGCCCCTCCACCTGCCCTGCCGGAAGCTGGGGACGCAGTGTGTGGGGCCATTTAGTCCCGAGGAGAATAAACGAGGTGTGTAACAGGTTACAACTTCCTAGGTATTATCGTTTCATGTGTCTCTCCTAAGGCCGGTGGTGGCTGGTCCCTTCAGGAAGGTGAGGTGCCTGAGGTCCCTCCACCCCCTCTGGAAATCGAGGGGTCCCCGGCGTACACAGTACGTGGCATTCTGGACACGAGACGCCGGGTGAGGGGCCTACAGTACCTCGTGGACTGGGAGGGGTACGGTCCGGAGGAGAGGTGCTGGGTACCGGTGGGGGACATTTTGGATCCTTCTCTCCTGAGAGACTTCCGCTGCCCTCCGGGTCGCCCTTGAGGCCGGTGGCGGCGCGTTTCGGGAGCCGCGCATCAGGGGGAGGTACTGTCACGACTTCCGCCGAAGTTGGCTCCCCTGCCTGTTCGGGCGCAGCTTGGTGGTCGTCGTCACCGGCCTACTAGTCGCCACCGATCCCGTTTTCGTTGTCTGTTTGTTTTGTCTTATAAGTTTCACCTGTGACCTTTTGTGTGTGCTTGATGGGCTTCCTTATTTAAAGTACGTTTACCCGCCCTTGTTTTGTGCGGGATTAATTTTGTGTTACGTGTGTGCGTTAGTTAGGTGTGTTCGTGTTCTGGACCTGGCACCCTGTGTTTTGGTTGGTCCATATATTTCCGCGCCCTGTGTTTTGGGCTTGTTTGTTTGTGCCGGAATAAAGTGCCTAACCCGGGCGACGCTAGGCCAATTGTGCGTCGCCCCACAGACCTCCTGGTCGCGGCCGGTTACGACAGAGCCTGGGTGCGAACCCAGGGACTCTGATGGCACAGCTGGCGCTGCAGTACAGCGCCCTTAACCACTGCGCCACCAAGGAGGCCGTTTTTTTGTTGTTGCAGTATTACTTAATTTATTTATTTAACCTTTATTAAACTAGGCAAGTCAGTTAAGAATACATTCTTATTTACAATGACGGCCTACCCTGGCCAAACCCAAACGACATTGGGCCAATTGTGCGCCGCCCTATGGGACTTCCAATCATGGCCGGTTGTGATACAGCCTGGAATCAAACCAGGGTCTGTAGTGATGCCTCTAGCACTGAAATGCAGTGCCTTAGACCGCTGTGCCACTCGGGAGTGCCTTGTTGCATACAACATGCATGTTTTGTATATTTAGATTTTTCTTTTCACTCTGTCATTTAAGTCATTATTGTGGAGTCACTACAATGTTGTTGATTCATCCTCAGTTTTCTCCCATCACAGCCATTGAACTCTGTAACTGTTTTAAAATCATGGTAACATCCCTGAGCATCTTTATTCCTGTCCTGCAGTTCAGAAGGATGACTTGTGTCTGTGATGTGTCTTGGTGGTTTAATACATAATCCACAGCATAATTATTAACGAGACATGCTTAAAGATATATTCAATGTCTGATTTGATATTGTTACCCATCTACCAATCACTGCCCTTCTTTATATGTCACCATAGTTTTCTTTGCATGTTCATATGTTTTGTTTGGTCAGGGTGTGATCTGAGTGGGCATTCTATGTTGTATGTCTAGTTTGTCTGTTTCTGTGTTTGGCCTGATATGGTTCTCAATCAGAGGCAGGTGTTAGTCATTGTCTCTGATTGGGAACCATATTTAGGTAGCCTGTTTTGTCATTGTGGGTTGTGGGTGATTGTCTATGTTATGTTACTTGTTAGCACAGTGTTGCATTAGTGTCACGGTTGTCACTTTGTAGTGTTCAGTTTTCCATTAAAATGACGAACACTTACCACGCCGCATCTTGGTCCGATCCTTACTCCTCTTCAGACGAAGAGGAGGAAATCTGCTGTGACATTATAAAGCTTTCAAAAGGCTCCCTTACATGTGTTTTATGTATTGGGGACAGAGGAAGGGTTAGTCTTTCAAAAATAATGTCAGCCCTTATTATTTCACACAGAGTCCATGTAACATTTTATGTGATTTGTTAAGCCAGATTTTACTCCTGAACTAATTTAGGCTTGCCTAAACAAAGGGGCTGAATAATTATGCAACAACAGTATTGTAATTACCAAATTGTATTAATCGTAATCATTACTATTATTTTTTTTCTCTCACTTTGACATTACAAGTATTTTGAGTTCATTGTTGACAACAAATGACAAGTAAATAAAGTTATCCCACTTTGCAACACAATAAATTTGAAGAAATACAAGGGTTATGAATACTTTTGCAAGGCACTGTATACTTATAGTGTAATTGATCACTCACAAGCAGAGTTTCATGAAGAAAAATCAACGTGTCAACTTAAAAACAGCTCCAGGTATATGTTGATTGAATATACTAAATTACAAGTAAAGCGTTTGAAATTGAAGTACATTTTTAATGAGTGTGTTTAAGTTTAATGATAGTGAACATATAGTATACTGAAAAATAATACATTTGAAGTATGATGTGTAGGCAGTTTGCTTAGGATTCAAACCTTCTCAAACGGCCTAGTTCATACTCTTAGAGGAGGTGCTTCCACAATAACGTGATTTGTACTGCATACAAGGTAAAGAATTGGATTCTTCACACTCCACAATAAGACATTATCCCATTATGCTACCTTTTCATGCTTTTTGAAATTAAATGAACACACGTTTTGCTGGTTTGTCTTGTAATGTGGTGCATGCCTGTTCTTCCTTAAACTTTTATTTTAGCAAAGTATTTAATTGAAAAATATATATCATAATAACATCCTTTTTTGGTAAGAAGGTGCCCAGCATAAAAAAACGGTGTGTTGGACACAGTATCTCAGATAGAGAGAGCCTGTCTGCATCCCTGATTTCTGTAACTGTTAACTTACCTGTGTAATTTTTAATTACGCTCAAATATGGTCCCGTTATATCAATTGCTATGCTAATCCATGGACAGTTCATTGCCTCGGTCAAAATAGTATGTAGATGAAAGTTATTTTAGCACTTGTATGTTATTTTAGAAATAAAGATTGCAATGCAACAATAAAACACATTTACAATAGGCCTATATCTAAAAATATATACAGCCAAATTATATACAGTGACATAAGGTGCCGTGAAAATGTATTTGCCCCCTGATATTCTCTATTTTTGCATATATTTGAATGTTATCGGCTCTTCAACCAAAACCTAATAATAGATAAAGGGAACCTGAGTTTACAAATAACAAAATCTATTTATACATATTTTATTTACGTAATTAACAAAGTTATGCAACACCCAATTCCCTGTGTGGAAAAGTACAGTAATTTCCCCGTAATACTCAATAACTGGTTGTGCCACCTTTAGCTGCAATGACTGCAACCAAATGCTTGTTGTAGTTGTTGATCAGTCTGTTACATCGCTGTGGAGGACTTCTGGCCCACTCTTGTATGCAGAACTGCTTTAAAACTGCGACGTTCGTGGGTTTTCAAGCATGAACTGCTAATTTCAAGTCCTGCCACAACATCTCAATTGGGATTAGGTCTGGACTTTGACTAGTCATTCCAAAACTTAAAATGTGTTGCTTTTTAGATATTTTCATGTAGACTTGATTGTGTGTTTTGGATTATTGTCTTGTGCACACTAGAGGGTAATTTGGTCACTTGACTGCAGGAAAGTGTTTTAAGTAACCTTCTGTCTTACGTAACCATATCATATCATACCAAACCTAACATATTATTAATAAAATCAGTGCCCCAGCTTTATGTTTACCATGTTACATCGAGTCTATGAGACCAGACTGGCACACAGAATGTCTTGCAAGCAGTGGTTCTGAGTGATATTGTTGTTGTACCATGTGCAGCCCCCTGAATAAGTTTCACTTTTGCATGGTGACTTCAGATTTTCTGTGAACATACTGAAAATAACTTGACAATAAGTTGATCAGTCAGCACAAATTTGGATTATAAAAATGACAAGACAGCAGAGAAAGAGTTTGTGCTGGAGCTGGAATTTATTCTACACGTTTGATCTCTCTTTCTAAAATTATCCACCGCCATTGTTGCAACCCCTGTTACCAGTCTGTTCAACCTCTCTTTTGTTTTGTCCGAGAACCCTCTTCAAAGGGGGTGACACTAGACCCAAACTGTTACAGACCTATATCCATCCTGCCCTGCCTTTCTAAAGTCTTTGAAAGCCAAGTTAATAAACAGATCACTGACCATTTCGAATCCCACCGTACCTTCTCCGCTGTGCAATCCGGTTTCCTAGCTGGTCAAGGGTGCACCTCTGGAACGCTCAAAGTACTAAACGATATCATAACAGCCATCGATAAAATACAGTACTGTGCGACTAGCATCACTACTCTGGACGGTTCTGACCTAGAATACATGGACAACTACAAATACCTAGGTGTCTGGCTAGACTGTAAACTCTCCTTCCAGACTCATATCAAACATCTCCAATCCAAAATCAAATCTAGAATCGGCTTTCTACTTCGCAACAAAGCCTCCTTCACTCACGGCACCAAACTCACCCTAGTAAAACTGATTATCCTACCGATCCTCGACTTCGGCGATGTCATCTACAAAATAGCTTCCAATAAACTACTCAGCAAATTGGATGTAGTCTATCACAGTGCCATTCGTTTAGTTACCAAAGCGCCTTATACCACCCACCACTGCAACCTGTATGCTCTAGTCGGTTGGCCCTCGCTACATATTCGTCGCCAGACCCACTGGCTCCACGTCATCTAGAGGTATAAGCTAGGTAAAGCTCTGCCTTATCTCAGCTCACTGGTCACGATAACAACACCCACCCGTAGCACGCGCTCCAGCAGGTACGTATATCTCACTGGTCATCCCCAAAGCCAACACCTCCTTTGGCCGACTTTCCTTCCAGTTCTCTGCTGCCAGTGACTGGAACAAATTGCAAAAATCGCTGAAGGTAGAGACTTTTATTTCCCTCACCAACTTTAAACATCAGCTATCTGAGCAGCTAACCAATCGCTGCAGCTGTACATAGTCCATCTGTAAATAGCCCACCCAATCTACCTACCTCATCCCCATATTGTTTTTATTTACTTTGCTGCTCTTTTGCACACCAGTATCACTACTTACACACCATCATCTGCTCATCATCATCTGCTCATCTATCACTCCAGTGTTAATCTGATATAGTGTAATTACTTTGATACTATGGCCCATTTACTGCCTTACCTCCTCATGCTTTTTGCACACACTGTATATAGACTTTCTTTTTTTCTATTGTGTTATTGACTGTACTCTTGTTTATTCCATGTGTGTTGTTGTTTCTGTCACACTGCTTTGCTTTATCTTGGCCTGTTCGCAGTTGTAAATGAGAACTTGTTCTCAACTAGCTTACCTGGTTAAATAAAGGTGAAATAAATAAATATATATATATATATATTTTTTATCCTGTCAGTCGAGTTTGGTAAATTGATGCTAGCTAGCATGCACAACTGTTGTTCTGTTTACATGTGTGTTTGGGATTCAACATTTTACTATATGTGGTAGCTTACTGTTTCTTAACAAAACAATTTGTTTTCTCTGCTATGGTTTGTGTGGTCTTGGTTGCTCTTTGAGGAAATGTAGCGCAGTGTTTGTCCTTACTGTCTGATTTCTAACTACCTCATCTTACCATAGCTTGGCCGGTGCAATACGAATGAACATGAGTAGAGTGGAAGTTTCCCAAAGTTAGGTTGTTTTAAACTTAACATAACTAACTAGATACGTTGTGTGTAAGAATGTATGATCTTTTGTGGCAGATGAACTTGCATTGCAGTACATGTTAGCAAACATTAGAATCATACTTTGGCAAAGATTACTTAGCTAGCTAAAGTTAATTGGTTATCATAGCAGCCAAGGACGATTGCTAGTTTATTTGTGAATATTTGTTTGTGCTCCGATTACACGCAAGTGTTTAGATCAACAGTTTACGCATGATGACTTCCGACCTGATGGACTGTAGACACAAGCTAATGTTAGCTATGTAACGTTAGCTAGTTGGCTACCTAGCTAATCAAAATATTTGTTTGCATTTATTGATTCACTTCTTATGACTGGCATCATGGCGCAAGCAACTGTGTTGTTGCTGAGCAACCAACCTGGTATTAGAACTCTGAGATTATGCTGGGAAAAAAGATGTTAGCATTGTCATAAACGCAACAAAAAGGTAGCACATTGTTGTTTCTTAACTGACAGGAATGTGCACGTGGGAGCGATAAAATGATACATTTAATAAAAACTGTTGCAGCTACAAATGCAGTCAATCCGGCAATGGTCACTTTATGAACTAGTTTTAATTCAATGTCTAGAATTGAGCTAGGTAGAAATAAACAATAAATACTCTTAAAAAATCAATTGCTAACAACCCTTTTCCAAAATCCGGTATGTGGTTCTCGGTAACAGCCAGACGGCTCAAGAAGGGAGGAGGGGAGTGTGTTGTGTACCTCCAATCAAGATGATTTCATTGAGATTGGTGTCATATTATCCTAGATATGATGGTAGGGAGTTTTGAATTTAACACTGAGCTTCAATCAAAGACTATAATACTAAAATACTGTAAATAAGTGTATTGAAGGCAGATGATAGCATATATAGATTATACAATTATTTTTTATTTTTTTATATAAAGTACACTTTTAATAAGTGTGTTGAAGTGTAATGATAGTATATTTATAGTATACTTAAGACAAACTAGAAGAGTTTCATATTTGAAGTGTACTATTATTATATAGTTTTTTTGTATATTTAACCTGTTCACGTGCGAGTTCCAACTATCTCTAACTGTCGCTCCCAGCACACATGTTGTTATGCGCGTGATAACAGAATGCACGCACTGTTCCAAAATGTGATTTTTACGCAACAGGACAGTTAACCAGATGAACCCTCAAACCAAGACACACTGCCTGCTAATTATCTATGGGCTATGTTTCAACAAATTTTTCTCTAACAAGTTCTACAATGTTTTTTATTTTCTAACAACAGTTTGACTTGAGGTGTGTTCCGCCTCATTAATTGACATAGAAGTAGCCCATAGACAATTTATGTTTGAGGCTTTACTGAGCGGGACAAACTTCTCACTTTTATGAGAGCCCAGACACTTCAGCAGTGTTTCCTCAGATCAAGTATGCAGATATTTTTCCCCATGGCACATTTTCTGGCTGGTGCTCGCATTGCCTTATTTGCTGTTTTCATTACAAATAATAACTTTGGACATGTGTGCGTTCCTATCAAAGGAAGTACCTTATTATCTTGTGGTTTCTATTGTGGCATACCGTATGTACAGTCCCTTCAGAAATAATTCCATTGAGGATTTTCTACGCTGGACAACTTGTTACAGCTGTTGATGAGTTATTGATAGTAATCTCCCAAAAATGTAATGTAATTCAAAACTTGCACTGAGTGTACAAAACCTTAAGGACACCAGCTATTTTCATTACATAGACTGACCAGGTGAATCCAGGTGAAAGCTACGATCCCTTAATGATGTCAACTGTTAAATCCACTTCAATCATTGTAGACGAAGGGTAAAAGACAGGTTAAGGAATGATTTTTAAGCCTTGAGACAATTGAGACAATGACTGTGAGGTGAATTCAGAGGGTGAATGGGCAAGATAAAATATTTAAGTGCCTTTGAATGGGGTATGGTAGCTGCCACGCCCTGATCTGTTACAGCTGTCCTTGTGATTGTCTCCACCCCCTCCAGGTGTCGCTTATTTTCACCGGTGTCTTTCTGGGGCAGAAAGACAGGACACACAGGGATCCCAGTTCGTCTTGTGTGTTTCCAAGTCAACCAGCGGTTTTCCCGTTCTCCTTCTTTTTGCATTTTCCTTTTTCTAGTCCTCCCGGTTTTGACCCTTGCCTGTTTCTGGACTTTGTTCCCGCCTGCCTGACCATTCTGCCTGCCTTGACCACTAGCCTGTCTGCCACTCTGTACCTCCTGGACTCTGATCTTGTTTTGACCTTTTTGCCTGTCCACAACCATTCTCTTGCCTACCCCTTTGATTGAATAAACATTGTAAGACTCCAACCATCTGCCTCCTTTGTCTGCATTTGGGTCACGCCTTGTGCAATGACAGTAGAAGGTGCCAGGCACACTGGTTTGTGTCAAGAACTGCTATGCTAGTGAGTTTTTCACACTCAATATTTCCCCTTGTGTATCAAGAATGGTTCACCGCCCAAAGGACATCCAGCCAACTTGACACAACTGTGGGAAGCACTGGAGTCAACACTGGCCAGAATTCCTATGGAACACTTTCAACACCTTGTAGAGTCCATGCCCCAATGAATTGAGGCTGTTCTGAGGGAAAGGGGTGGGGGGGTGGTGCAACTCAATAGTAGGAAGGTATCCTTAATGTTTTGTACACTCAGAGTGAATTGATATTGATCATCAGTTGGTGTCTGCTTGATTTACAGCAGGGTCTAGTTATATTTAACAGATAAAGCATTAAGATAATGGGTTCATGTTTTCATATGCTTTTGTGCCTGGGATTGGACATCGAGTCTACTGTATACAATTGTGTAGGATAGACTATTGTGCAACACTCAACGCTATTCCTATAAATTATTCGGCATACAATGACAACAAATTACATAGCTTAGTGGGCTTATTCACAATATGACCTGGCAATGAAATAACATGATAAATGCATTTTGTTTTCCATGTTACATATGCAATTTTAAACAATACCAGGGGCTTGAAGTAGCCTAATTAAACTTGAATTTGGAGCACTGGAATAAGCACTGGAATAGGCCTATCTTGAAAATCAGACATTTCCTCAATTTGGTGCTTGAAAAGTCCTTATATTAAATTATTGTAGGCAATTTATAAGTTATCCTGCTCCATTTGAATTATCTGTGATTTAATTTTATATCAGTTTTTGAGAGATTTAGTTTGGTTTCCACCGCTTCAATTCAGTCTTGAGCTACTCTGTTGCGGTAAAACCATGTGTGGATCTAATGTTGGCTTCAACTTGGATTTCCATACAAATCCATTCCCCCCAAAATAACCAGGTTTTTTTTAACCTGTAGAATTATATAAATGATATTGAGGTTGAGGTCCTTGAAAAGGACAATTATGTTGTGAAAGTCCTTGAATTTGACTTGCCAATGTCTGTATGAACCCTGCTTAAATAATTTATAGTCCTAGTTTATGGGTCAATTAATGGGTAAATGTATTGGTCAATTTGCATATTCACATATTCACAAGTACAGATGTGGAACTGCATGACTATAAAGAAGGTTTGCTTGGCAGAATGAAGGTTGTATTAGCAAATTTAATGAACGACTACTGGCATCATGTTTCCCTCCGAGCCAAGCGTGGGGTGGTAGGGTAGCCTAGAGGTTAGAGAGGTGGAACAATAGCCGGGGTGATTGCTGCTTCAAGCCCTGGGCTGAAAAATAGCAGGAACTGAACTGACAACCAGAGGGCTACTGGTCCCTGTTCCCAGGTACCATTCAATATCACTGTGCCCTTAATCAAGGCAGTTAACCACTCAGATGGTTAACCACTCAGATGGTTAACCACTCAGATGGTTAACCACTCAGATGGTTAACCACTCAGATGGTTAACCACTCAGATGGTTAACCACTCATGGTTTAGGTGTGGTTGGGGCAGCAGGGTAGCCTAGTGGTTAGAGCGTTGGACTAGTAACCGGAAGGTTGCAAGTTCAAACCCCCTGTCGTTCTGCCCCTGAACAGGCAGTTAACCCACTGTTCCTAGGCCGTCATTCTAAATAAGAATTTGTTCTTAGCTGACTTACCTAGTTAAATAAAGGTAATTTTTTTTTTTTAAGTACAGACTGGCCATAATGTAGTTCGGGCAAATGCCAGATGGGCTGGTCCCTCTTAAGCCAAGTGGGCTGTTAAAATAGTTTGTAAGCTTTTTTGGCCCAGAATAGCCATTATTTAATAGTGGGGGTTTCAAGGGGGAAAAATGGACTGGTGTGGGGGCCTTGAGAGGAAGAAATGCCTGTAACCCTTGAAATTGCTTTGCACCTGATGCTGTGCTAATCCCATGTTCGTTGTGTAAGGTTGCTGACCTATTGTGACAGCAAAATCATTAGGCCAAAGCAAAGAAATCTCTCTGAGCCCGTGTTTAAACAACCAAGCATTTAACTGACCGTTAGCCGTTTGGTGGCGTCTACCTCGATCATGCCCCGGAGGAGGTTCTGACAGTCTGGGGGTATGAAGTGGGGCATATGGAACACTCCTAGCTTCACCTTCTCCAGCAGGTTCCTCAGATTGTCATCATCAAATGGAAGGGCACCCTGAGAGGGGAGGGCGGGGGATGAGGGAGACCAGAAAGGGGGTAGGGGGAGAGACAGGGGAAAGAGGGAAGTAGCAAAGTGGCAAAGTTATGAGGCAAAGTTGCCATCAGACCGAACGTGTTAACTTGGAACACAATGGCTGAGAGTTCATCAAAAAGATCAAGCAATGGCAAGGAAATAAAATAACAAGACTCCCCAAAACAAAAACAACTGAGTTTCTGACATGATGCAGCAACACTCCAATTAGTGAGATTTGCCCTCCAACGTGATACTAAATAAATAATAAACGGGTAAACAGAGAAGAGGGCTGCAGTGTTAATAATTACTCTGCCTTCTCTCTCTTTCCACCTCCCTACTTTAACACTCACACCGGTTATCAAGACGGACTGACACCCTGCAGATGTGGTTGTTTGATATACAACAGGAACATCAAGAATACGAGAGAGAGAAGGAAGAAAAGAGAGAGAGAGAAAGACAGAGATGGGGAAGACTTGTGTAACAAATTAACTGCAGGGGAATGAGAGTGTCTCATCCAATCCAACAAATGGTGCTCTCCTAGCCAGCAACAGGACAGAGGGAGTCCAGATTAAGCACAGCTCGACAGAAGAGAGAGAGAGCATTTATTTACACTCAAACAAATGGAAATAAACTTTGTTTGGAAGGTGGAAAGTAAAGAAATTGATAAAGATAATGACAAACCAAATCATATGTGAATAGAAAGAGAACGGGACTTAGAAGTTGCATCGGCACTTGTCGTTCTTTGTTTAAGTGGCCTGGTACACATGAATGAATGTGCACACACGCACGCACACACACGAACACGAACACCAACCCACCAACATATATGCATGCACACGCACGCACACACACACACAGTGGTCTGTGGCCAAAAAACAGTCAGTCTGAGTTAGCATTTATTTCAGTAAGCAGAGTGTCTGTGTGGCTGTATCCATTATTCATAGTGGAGGGACGTGGAGAAACTACAGTCCTAGATTATGAAATAAGGCACCAGGCTTCAGGGCCTTCTATATTATAGCCAAAACACAGGGAGAGAATGGGAGGCTAACTGTGGCCAAACAAAGTAGTCCCTATGTGTAATGGATGTGAAACGGCTAGCTAGTTAGCGGTGGTGCGCGCTACTAGCATTTCAATCGGTGACGTCACTTGCTCTGAGACCTTGTTTTAGTGGTTCCCCTTGCTCTGCAAGGGCCGTGGCTTTTGTGGAGTGATGGGTAACGATGCTTCGTGGGTGACTGTTGTTGATGTGTGCAGAGGGTCCCTGGTTCGCACCTGGGTATGGGCGAGGGGACGGTTTAAAGTTATACTGTTACATATGGTCAGGCTAGAAAAGACCAAAGTGCTCAGATTATTTTGTTGTTGTGCTAGTATATCTAAGGTTGGGGTCAGGATTTTAGTCCATTCCATTAGTAATCCATTAGCTAGTAATCCAAGTCATGCGTTGGGGCTGTTGAACCAGCCACCAGTGCACTCTGATGTATGCAAGCGCATATTGTTTCTGTACGTCTCTTGCTGGTGGCAAATCCAATTTCCCCTTGTGGGATTAATAGTTTATTAAATTCAAAGGGTGAAAGTTGACACTCACCACCAATAGGGCAAAGAGGATGACCCCACAGCTCCACACGTCTGCTTTTCTGCCGTCATACTTCTCCCCCTAAGAGAGAGAGAGAAAGACAAAGAGAGAGAAAAAAATTAAGAGAAATATAGGAATTTTTAAGTGAAGGCTAATATCTCAGAGGAGGATCATGGATCAACCTCATTTGGGGTAATTCCGAGTTAATGGGAATGTAATTCCCTTTTTATGCCCTTTTCTCTCTACGTGTATTCTTAAGCATGAGAATAGCACCCGTTATTTGTTTGGGGTGGAGATCAAACAAAAGAAGGTGTGGTGGAAGTGACCTTGATTTAAATCCCTCATAATTTCACCGTTACTCGTGATGAAACAATGAATAAGGTCAAGCAACCTGTCAGTTTCAAGTGGAACGTCTACTTTATTTTTTCGGATAGAAATGACATAATTCTCCATGCACTGTCATTTACAAATTAATAAGAGCTATTGATATGAGCTAGGTAAATTATACTGAAAAAACATATAAACTAAACATGCAATTTTTTTAGATTTTACTGAGTTTACTCAGTTCATATAAGTCGATTGAAATAAAACAATTGTATTGTCCCCAGCACAAGGTGCACTTGTGTAATGAACATGCTGTTTAATCAGCTTATTGATATGCCACACCTGTAAGGTGGATGGATTATATTGGCAAAGGGGAAATGGTCACCAATAGGGATGTAAAAAATGTGCGCACAAAATTTGAGAGAAGCTTTTTGTGCGTACGGAACATTTCTGGGATTTTTTACTTCAGCTCATGAAACATGTGACCTACACATTACATGTTGTGTTTATATTTTTGTTGAGTGTAGTATGCTGTTTGGATAAGGGGATTGTAAATATATATGATTATTGTTTTAGATATATTTTACCTTTTGCTGGAGAGAAATGTGAAACCAGTCATATGTCAGCAAATGGAAGCATATCAACATATCAGCTTTTCCATAGGGCATTTTATTACATGCTGGCCTTATAACTTCCAGGGGTGAAATTTGAAAACCCAAGCTATAGGCTTCTGTAGCCATACACAAATGACAGTATAGCGCCAAACCTACCAAGTTTATTTATGATTTCTAGAATGTTTTAATTATATGACCAGACTTATCACTGTATTTCTACAATTTGTATGCGGTAAAATTAGCCACTATCAGTAGCCACAGGCAGCTACCCACATAGCCTACACTTCACTTTAGTGTTAGGTTCCTTACATTTTGCAACATTCCATTACATTGTCGGTTTACCTTTCTTTCCTCTGTCACGTTCATGTGGTTGTTCCTGAGGATCCCTTGCAAAAGGGGATCATATTAGGCTAGCGCAACCCCTGTTGTACACTTGTCTCACCTTCAAATATATGTTTTTATTTGGTTTAAAACAATTTTATTGAACCTTTATTTAACTAGGCAAGTCAGTTAAGAGCAAATTCTTATTTACAATGACGGCCTACACCAGCCAAACCCGGACGACGCTAGGCCAATTGTGCACTGCCCTATGGGACTCCCAATCACATCCGGTTGTGAAACAGCCTGGATTTAATCCATAGTGTCTGTAGTGATGCCTCAAGCACTGAGATGCAGTGCCTTAGACCGGTGCGCCACTCGGGAGCCCCAAATAGATTGAACAATTGAATAAGGCAACTTTCAGGGTGAATCAAACCAATGTATTCTTGATTCACCAACATATTCTGTGCGTAGCGGCTCTCCAAACTTAAAAGTATTATTCATAAATACTTTCCCAACCGTAAATAATATACAAGATCAGAGTATTTTTAAATCTACCAATTGGCGCTGAATAGGACACAAATACAATATGCATGTATTTACACATTTTCTTTCATTGATCCCTAATTATCTGAACCGTTTCTATAGAATATTCTAGTGAGTCTGTCAAGAAAACCCTATTGAATGAAAACTCCATGAGAAAATCTGTTGGTCAGCATGTTGGAGGGTTTTCCAATGGTTGAATTCAATTTATTCAGCACGAGCACCTGCATAAGGTAAGTCTGAATGCCAACTACTGAGAAGTGCGTGGGAAAGGCATTCATAGGAAAGGCATTCATAGGAAAGGCATACAGTTGCTAGGACTGAATCGTGCCCTTGAAGAGTAAACTAATACATACTCACCCTTATAACCTCTGGGCATGCATAGTGTGGAGATCTGTGAAGAGACACAGAAAACAACATTTATTGGCAAAATTCTACGTGGCAACATCAATGCAAAAAAATCCTACTAAAAAAACGGTGCATAAAAACTTTATTCCGTATATAGTGCACTACTGTTGTTTAGAGACAGTTCTGGTCCAAAGTAATTCCCCACCATATATATATTGAATAGGGTGTCATTTGGAACATCCATCGCTTTCACTCTGTTATCACCCAACGTAGTATGTGATTGTGAAGAAGAAACAATTGATTTTACAGGATCGTTCTTTCATCATTAAGTCTTTACTGTGAGTTTTTTTTTTATTATTTACCTTTATTTAACTAGGCAAGTCAGTTAAGAATAAATTCTTATTTTCAATGACGGCCTAGGAACAGTGGGTTAACTGCCTGTTCAGGGGCAGAATGACAGATTTGTACCTTGTCAGCTCGGGGGTTTGAACCAACGCTCTAACCACCAGGCTACCCTACCCTACACAACATTCCCATGTGGATTGTACAGTCTGCACTTTGCAGGGTTGTAACCTCACTTATATGATGGCTTACGCATAAACACTCACACAAATTACAACCAACAGAAACCATTCTTGACACCTTTCAATTTTGTTGTACTTGTAATTCAGCTTGCTGCTTTTTTACATTTTACAATGATTTCACTTTGTTATTACCCCAGGTAGTATGTGATTGTGAAAGAAGAAACAAGTGATTTTCCAGACACTATCTTTCATCAACAAGTGGGGATTGCGTCAGACATTTCTATTATGATGTCACCATATAATAGATCAGCAGAGCATTCGATTTGCCCCCCAGCTCTGCTAAAACCATTGACAACTGAGTGCCGTTTTCAAGGGATTGTTAAATAAATGTTAACTATTTTGTTGTAATATCATAGTCAGAACTACAAATTGTATTCAATTATTCAATGCAAAACACATTTTACTCTATCATCAGAGTTATACAGCAAATAACTGCATGCTTCTCATGATCAGTAAACATCAGTTGATTATGCAATTTCAGATACGTTAGGTAAATTGGATATATGACAAGTATGAGTGGTTTAGATTAATTTTCCATCCTTTGTAGGCTCTGCCTGTCAAGAAGCAGAACGTGCAGAGGGGCTTATTTGCTGATGTACTGTTAGCTGGTAATGTTTACTTTGCAACCTACCAGTAGAAACTTTGTACAGTTGGCTAAACAGTGGTAAGTAGACCAAATGCACTTTTTCTCCAACCAACATATGCTTCCTAGTGAACTTAGCTAACATGATCACCTTTTCAACATTGTCTTTCACAGCTACAATAGTCATCCCGGAATCGCCTCTTCACTGTTGATGTTGAGACTCGGTGTTTTGAGGATACTATTTAATGAAGGTGCCAGTTGAGGACTTGTGACACTCTAATGTACTTGTCCTCTTGCTCAGTTGTGCACCGGGGCCTCATACTCCTCTTTCTATTCTGGTTAGATACAGTTTGCGCTGTTCTGTGAAGGGAGTAGTACACAGCGTTGTACGAGATCTTCAGTTTCTTGACAATTTCTCGCATGGAATATCCTTCATTTCTCAGAACAATAATAGACTGATGAGTTTCAGAAGAAAGTTCCTTTGTTTCTGGCCATTTTGAGCCTGTAATCAAACCCACAAATGCTGATGCTCCAGATACTCAACTAGTCTAAAGAAGGCCCGTTTTATTGCTTCTTTAATCAGGACAACAGTTTTCAGCTGTGCTAACATGATTGCGAAAGGGTTTTCTAATGATCAATTGGCCTTTTAAAATTATAAACTTGGATTAGCTAAAACAACGTGCCATTGGAACACAGGATGGTTGCTGATAATGGACCTCTGTATATTCAATAAAAAAATATGTAATTTCCAGCTACAATAGTCATTTACAACATTAACAATGTCTACACTGTATTTCTGATCAATTTGATGTTATTTTAAATGGACAATTTTAAAAAAATCTTTCAAAAACAAGGACATTTCTAAGTGACCCCACATTTTTTGAAAGGTAGTGTACCTGTATATTCAATGTATGTAATGAGTAGAAAATGTTTGAGGAAACATTTGTTCTTATAGTCTCCAAAGAAGGATGGATTTGTTTAAATGGCCATGATTTCTTACCCTGTAAGCAAGGGTTCCACTAAACATATTTTTCCAACAATCTGGTCAAGTCAGACTAGTTACACAATCAAGGAGCAGAAGAAAGAAGTATGCATTGTTAGAGAATATTAGTGTACTGTATTTGAATAGGACCAGTGTTTGCATATGGATGCTAGCTGTAAGTTAAATTAACAGGCTCATGCGACCTCAACTAGGGCCTTGCTCATTAGGGCACGCAACAGAAAATGTTTTGATTACTCCCTGTTTGTCTGTTTTCTTCTGTTTGGTGCCTAATGAACACAACCCAGCGAGGTGACATCTAAGTGACGTTTGCCCTCCCACCACTCCTGTTCCTATATTGCATCGTCTAACTAGCAGGATATTGGATCCTACTGAAAGCTTCTATCACAGGCCTGTAAACACAGAGCCCATTACCTGCCCATGAATAACACCGTTGACAGCTGAACTTCCTGCCTGACGCACTGTCAGGTGTGCTGATAATGAACCTCGCCACCGGGACGATAGTGTTTGGCAATAATGCAAACAAGCACCTTATGCAAATACGTCCGCAGTGATTGCAGATGTCATACTGCATTATGCAAATGAGTGAGAGAGAACACGCGCTAGCTGATACACTAGGTTAAGCCGAGGCAAATGTCAAAACACACCAAACATCAGCGAAGCATGGGTGAATGGGAGCTGGTTATCCACGTACGTAGGTGGCTTGCAGGGAATCTAAGGAACAGAGAACTACAAATAATTTGTATTTTTTGTTTGGAGATGGATATTAATTTGTCAATACAAGGACAGCTGTGGCATTTTTCTGTGTCCACTCCTCTCTCCGGATCTGGGATAAAAGACTTTAAAAATCTCATCAAATACTTTGAGCCTGCTTGGAGTGTCAGATGGCCGATGATTGCAGTTTTTGTTTATTAAAATCCTTACGAGTCGATTAACCCACCCATGCGTCAATTTAATTAACATATTAACAAAATCCCCATTATAAATTCAAGATAGAGATATCTGTTTTTTTGCATTGATGCGTCCAAATCCATCTCCTCCGCCTATGTCCGCATCACGCATTTGCGGTGGAAAGTAGTTAGCGTGTTGGGCTAGTACCCGAAAGGTTGCAAGTTCAAATCCCTGAGCTGACAAGGTACAAATCTGTCGTTCTGCCCCTGAACAGGCAGTTAACCCACTGTTCCTAGGCCGTCATTGAAAATAAGAATTTGTTCTTAACTGATTTGCCTAGTTAAATAAAGGTACAAAATAAATAAAATAAAAATGTTTCTCAAACATCAAATTTCAAAGGTTAGGTGTTAACTACGAATGTTTAAGGTAAGGGATAGGATTAAACCAAAAATATTAAAAACACCGTTCTATTGTTGGATTCAAACATGCAACCTTTGGAATCAGAGGCAGATGCTTACACCCATCCACAACACCCAAGCAAAACTGAAACCTATTTGAAGGCAACAGTGCTCACGGTTGCCCCTAGTGGCTGGATTCCACATCATCTCCCGATGTCCTCAGACATGAAGGTGGACATTTGCCCCAGTCTGAGGTCCTGAGTGCTCTGGAGCAGGTTTTAATCAAGGATCTCTCTGTACTTTGCTCTGTTCATCTTTACCTCGATCCTAACTAGTCTCCCACTGCCTGCCGCTAAAAAACATCCCCACAGCATGATGCTGCCACCACCATGAGTCACCGTAGGGATGGTGCCTGGTTTACTCATTACGTGACACTTGGCATTCAGGACAAATAATTTAATCTTGGTTTCATCCGACCAGAGAATCTTGTTTCTCACAGTGTGAGAGTCCTTAGAGGCATTTTGGCAAACTCCAAGCTGGTTGTCATGTGCCTTTTACTGAGGAGTGGCCTCCTTCTGGCAACTCTACCATAAAGGCCTTATTGGTGGAGTGCTGCAGAGATGGTTGTCCTTCTGGAAAGTTCTCCAATTTCCACAGAGGACCTCTGGAGCTCTGTCAGAGTGACCATCGGGTTCCTGACCAAGGCCTTTCTGCCCCGATTGCTCAGCTTGGCCAGGCAGCAAACTCTAAGAAGCGTCTTGGTGTTTCTAAACTTCTTACTTTTAAGAATGATGGAGGCCACTGTGTTCTTGGGGACATTCAATGCTGCAGAAACATTTTGGTACCCTTCAGTAGATCTGTGCCTCGACACAATTCTGTCTCGGAGCTCTACGGAAAATTCCTTCGACCTCATGGCTTGGTTTTTGGTCTGGCATGCACTGTTAACTGTGGGACCTTATATAGACAGGTGTGTGCCTTTACAAAATATGTCCAATAAAGTAAACAAAAAAGTGTTAAGTGATGCCTAGAAGGCCGGTAACTTAGACCTCCGGAGCTGGTGCACGAAATGAGTAGCAGTACCGGGAGGATCCATGACAATGCAAGTGGTATCTCGCTCTCTCTTTATCTCTACCAAGCATTTCCCTTAGATTTTGTTTTATATGTAAGATAGAATGGTCCCTAAAGCAACTGCCAGGGCTGGCCACAAGAACATTTGCTATATAACCGTAGAGTAGAAATGGCTGAGATAATATGGTTGGAGTATAACTGTTTTGATATTTCTAGGGATTTCAGGACAAAGAGTTGACAGCTAGCTTCTTGTCTAACATTCTCCATTGTCTACTTGCCTTTTCTCAGAACGACCACACACACACACACACACACACACACACACACACACACACACACACACACACACACACACACACACACACACACACACACACACACACACAAGCAGGTGGCAAGGCTGGCACACACACATGCAGTACCAGTCAAAAGTCTGGACACATACTCATTCAAGGGTTTTTCTTTATTTTTAATATTTTCTACATTGAACAATACTAGTGAAGACATCAAAACTACGAAATAACATACCTTAAGGGAGCATTTCGTGTATGATCAGTGAAAAAGTCCATATTGCAAATGTACCGTCCCTTACTAGACGTCCGAAATCGTTTGTAAAATTCGCGGTCGGCGTCGGGCCGTGCGGTAGGGCCAGACCTACCGGGAAGTCATCAAATGAACTTTGTCGGACATTCGGTTTCCGTTTTATAAAATAAACAAGTTTTTGACCGTTTTTCCGCTATCCCGGAAATTCCCACAAGAGGGCATACGGAATCATATGGCAATTTGGCAAAACATCACGAATCACGACGGGGCCTTATCTCGAAAACGGAAAATATTTAGAAGCCGAAACTTGGTGAGCGTAGGTTTGGCATAATGGGCAGTTGGCCCCGAACAAGATGGCGTCTAGGCCTCGACGGTTTTTGAGTTATGGCCATTTTTCTGGGATTAAAGGTCCAAAATGGAAATAGAGAAATTATTTTTCCACTTCAGGTCAAAGTCAAGGAGCCTCCGGTGTCAATAAAAAAAGAACCAGCCATTTATCTATCGTCATTTAAGAGAAACGGAACAATGACAACTTGGTGATGGTCACAAATAGGCGTTTTTTTTTTCAACGGTTACAGATCCAGTTGCAGGGTGTTCATACGAATCTTTTTAAAGTGTGCTGCGGAGCTCTGCGAGATTTCTGTGATTTTCTATGATTTTCTGAAATAACACACACATACTAAACCCTCCGTAAATAACTCAGTTCTTAACGTAAAGACTTAAAACTCAGGATTATGTAAAAGCATACCCCAATGAGGATATGTGGTGACTTATAGCTTCCTGTGCCAACCGGAAGTGCCATAATTGGTGTCTCAGGGGCTGTTTCGAAGGGTTAAAAAAGTCAGATCTGGCAACCCCCATGAACTGTAAATCAGTCATTTTTCCCCAAAAAAATCAAAGGAAAAAAAAATTACACTAAAACACAACTTGGATGGAGGGACGTATTGGGGTGCGTAGAGACAGACAGTGGCTGCAATAGTTAGCTTTGTTGGAGCTAAAAAAGAACCGTCAGACCTAGAGTTCCGAAACTTTAGAAACCTGTTCTAGACCTCCGGTCGATGGTGCGTGGTGAGTTACGTGGCTCTAGACGGTTCTCGGACCGAGAAACAGCCTCGTACATTTGCAATACCTTCAATTCATTTTGACCATTACGAAAATGACGACGTTTAGAAAAGTCTCAGAGACGCAAGGCTAGGTGCATTGAAACCGGCTCGGCCCATAGAGACGGACCCCAACGTTTCTGTCCGATAGCTCGTTCAAGGACCCCGTAGAAAGGCATGGAAAAAAGTGGATTTTCAGCACCAATTAGGGTTTTTCTCGGACACCAAATGACCTATCGAGCCGAAACTCGGGATTCGGGGTCGCCTCACATAGGACTTCACATAATGTCCGAACTGGACCCGCAGCTAGAACGTAACTATGTGTTTTACCTTTTTATTATGTTTTAAACTAAAGGCGCTGTGAATTATGGGACTGCTCTGACATATGTGATAGTTGGCTTCTAAATGAGTAGGAAAAAGTGGGTTTGGTGTCATAATGACATCTAATTGACTGATGGACACTGACTTGCTAGTTGACTTTTGTGCATTTGCAATATGTTTAAACGGAGAGGGACCATCACCAAAATGGCATTCTGAAATCAACACAAAAATGGCATCACCATAGTCTCCAGACTGTGCTGAGTTCAACGAGCTATCCCGCTTGACCGTAGCTCGCTCGGTCTAAGCGCAACGACCATTAGAAAAGTAGGCCCAAAATGAAGCCTGCCCCACAATGTCATTTGCTTTTGAGTGACAGTGAGAGAACCGTTAGGGTGAGAAGAAAAATTCCACCACATGAATGTTCCTAAGGTCCTCCCGATCTGTACAAGCCTAACCTTGACCGTGTGGCATTAACCCTTAACAGTAAAACAGTGTTTTTTGATCTCACAGATTACAGTGTCATCTCTCCCCATAGGAATACATTGCCTGCACCCCTAATTTCAACCTGAAGTCTATATGGGTTATGAATGCCGTATGAACCTGTCTTCGGTACCAGTCCATCAGGCCACTATGAGGTCTACCTGTGTTGATTCTAAGCTTCCTGGACTAACGGGAAGTGGTTAAAATGCCCCTAAAAGTGTTTACCCATACCCTGCCTGCAGTTTGACAGACATAGTGCATTCAACCCTGTGTAAATCAGTCAGTTCTTAACGTAAGGACTTAAAACTCAGGATTCTGTAACAGCATACCCCAATGAGGATATGTGTTGATTTATAGCTTCCTGTGCCAACCGGAAGTGCCATAACTGGTGTCTCAGGGGCTGTTTCGAGGGGTTAAAAAAGTCAGATCTGTCCAAAACTTCATATATGTGATTAGGCAACCCCCATGAACTGTAAATCAGTCATTTTTCCCCAAAAAAATCAAAGGAAAAAAAAATCACACTAAAACACAACTTGGATGGAGGAACGTATTGGGGTGCGTAGAGACAGACAGTGGCTGCAATAGTTAGCTTTGTTCGAGCTAAAAAAGAACCGTCAGACCTAGAGTTCCGAAACTGTAGAAACCTGTTCTAGACCTCCGGTCGATGGTGCGTGGTGAGTTACGTGGCTCTAGACGGTTCTCGGACCGAGAAACAGCCTCGTACATTTGCAATACCTTCAATTCATTTTGACCATCACAAAAATGACAACGTTTAGAAAAGTCTCAGAGACGCAAGGCTAGGTGCATTGAAACCGGCTCGGCCCATAGAGACGGACCCCAACGTTTCTGTCCGATAGCTCGTTCAAGGACCCCGTAGCAAGGCATGGAAAAAAGTGGATATTCAGCACCAATTAGGGTTTTTCTCGGACACCAAATGACCTATCGAGCCGAAACTCGGGATTCGGGGTCGCCTCACATAGGACTTCACATAATGTCCGAACTGGACCCGCCGCTAGAACGTAACTATGTGTTTTACCTTTTTATTATGTTTTAAACTGAAGGCGCTGTGAATTATGGGCCTGCTCTGACATATGTGATAGTTGGCTTCTAAATGAGTAGGAAAAAGTGGGTTTGGTGTCAATTGATATCCGTTTGGTGTCATAATGACATCTAATTGACTGATGGACACTGACTTGCTAGTTGACTTTTGTGCATTTGCAATATGTTTAAACAGAGAGGGACCATCACCACAATGTCATTCTGAAATCAACACAAAAAATGGCATCACCATAGTCTCCAGACTGTGCCGAGTTCAACGAGACGCCCCGCTTGACCGTAGCTCGTTCTGAGTGCAGCGAACTTGAAAAAAAGAAGGCCCAAAATGAAGCCTGCCCCACAATGTCATTTGATTTTGGGTGGCAGTGAGAGAACCGTTAGGGTGAGAAGCACAATTCGACCTCAGGTACGTTCCTGAGGTCCTCCCGATCCGTGCAAGCCTAACCTTGACCGTGTGGCATTAACCCTTCACAGTAAAAATAAGGTGTTTACTTGAAACAGCTTGCTTTGACTTCTCTCCCCATAGGAATACATTGCCTGCACCTCTAAATTCAACCTGAAGCCTATGTGGGTTATGAATGCCTTATGAACCTGTCTTCTATGACAGTCCATCAGGCCACTATGAGGTCTACCTGTGTCGAATCTAAGCTTCCTGGAGCAACCGGAAGTGGTTAAAATCACCCTAAAAGTGTTTACCCATACCCTGCCTGCAGTTTGATAGACATAGTGCATTCAACCCTGTGTAGATCAGTCAATTCTTAACGTAAAGACCTAAAACTCAGGATTCTGTAAGTGGCTATGTCAATCAAGATATGTGTTGACTTATAGCTTCCTGTGCCAACCGGAAGTGTCATAATTGGTGTCTCAGGGGCTGTTTCGAGGGGTTAAAAAAGTCTGATCTCTCCAAAATTTCATATGTGTGACTAGGTAACCCTTCTGAACTGTAAATCAGTCATTTCTCCCAACAGATGTCAAAGAAAAGCTCCCTCACACACACACAGGAAGGATAGAGTGATAAAGTGCGGTGCTTAAAGACACAGAGAGCAGGAAATGGCATTACCATAATCCCTAGGCCGTGCCGAGTTCAACGAGCTATCCCGCTTGACCGTAGCTCGCTCGGTCTAGGCGCAGCGACCATTAGAATAGTAGGCCCAAAATGAAGCCTGCCCCACAATGTCATTTGATTTTGGGTGAGAGTGAGAGAACCGTTAGGGTGAGAAGAAAAATTCCACCACAGGAATGTTCCTAAGGTCCTCCCGATCCGTGCAAACCTTGACCGTGTGGCATTAACCCTTAACAGTAAAACAGTGTTTTTTGATCTTCATCTCTCCCCATAGGAATACATTGCCTGCACCCCTAATTTCAACCTGAAGTCTATATGGGTTATGAATGCCGTATGAACCTGTCTTCGGTACCAGTCCATCAGGCCACCATGAGGTCTACCTGTGTTGATTCTAAGCTTCCTGGACCAACCGGAAGTGGTTAAAATCACCCTAAAAGTGTTTACCCATACCCTGCCTGCAGTTTGATAGACATAGTGCATTCAACCCTGTGTAAATCAGTCAATTCTTAACGTAAGGACTTAAAACTCAGGATTCTGTAACAGCATACCCCAATGAGGATATGTGTTGATTTATAGCTTCCTGTGCCAACCGGAAGTGCCATAATTGGTGTCTCAGGGGCTGTTTCGAAGAGTTAAAAAAGTCAGATCTGTCCAAAACTTCATATATGTGATTAGGCAAACCCCATGAACTGTAAATCAGTCATTTTTCCCCAAAAAATTCAAAGGAAAAAAAAATCACACTAAAACACAACTTGGAAGGAGGGACGTATTGGGGTGCGTAGAGACAGACAGTGACTGCAATAGTTAGCTTTGTTGGAGCTAAAAAAGAACCGTCAGACCTAGAGTTCCGAAACTTTAGAAACCTGTTCTAGACCTCCGGTCGATGGTGTGTGGTGAGTTACGTGGCTCTAGACGGTTCTCGGACCGAGAAACAGCCTCGTACATTTGCAATACCTTCAATTCATTTTGACCATCACGAAAATGACGACGTTTAGAAAAGTCTCAGAGACGCAAGGCTAGGTGCATTGAAACCGGCTCGGCCCATAGAGACGGACCCCAACGTTTCTGTCCGATAGCTCGTTCAAGGACCCCGTAGAAAGTCATGGAAAATAGTGGATTTTCAGCACCAATTAGGGTTTTTCTCGGACACCAAATGACCTATCGAGCCGAAACTTGGGATTCGGGGTCGCCTCAGCTAGGCCAACACATAACATAAGAAATGGACCCGCAGCTAGAACGTAACTACGTGTTTTATGGTTGTTTTATGGTTTGAACCGAAGGCGTTGTGAATTTTGGGCCAGCTCTGAAGTATGTAATAGTTGGCTACTAAACGAGTTGGAAAAAGTGGGTTTGGTGTCAGTTTGTATCAGTTTGGTGTCAGAATGATATCTAATTGACTGATGGACTCTTGTCCACTTGACTCTTGTACATTTGCAATATGTTTAAACAGTGAGGTACCATCACCAAAAGCGACATTCTGAAATCAACCCAAACGAGCGATTGAGATGACCCAGAATCACTGCAAAGCCATCCCGAGTTCATCGGGCCAGTCAATTTCACATTCCTGCAGGATTTTTATAGCATGACCAATTCGTGATGGTACCTGCCCATTGATACATATTGCAAATGCACAGTGACTTTGAAAAAGTAAGGAAACATAAACAAATGGACAAAATGAAATCAACATTTTTTTATTTTTGGGTGACCAGTTGCACGTGCATTTGCAATATGATTCTATAGTGAAAAAACATCACCAAATGGACATGATGAAATCAACACAACGAGTGATGGAAATGAACAACTATCACTGCCCGGCCGTCCCGAGTTCATCAGTTCAGTCAATTTTGGCCCCCAAAAAAATTGACTTTTGACTTTGACTTTTGACTTCCTATGAAATCATATTGCAAATGGACAAATCATATTCCTTATGCACAAGTAAAAAAAAAAAAATTATGATAATAACATTTTACAAAAGTATATTCATACACTTCTTACACATGATTAATTGTCTTAAAATCGAAACAATTTTGAAAAACGGTCCAGAAAGACCTTTTTTTAGTTTTTAAAGTTTTTAAAAAAAATCAAATTTTCGACTTTTGACATCCTATTAAATCATATTGCAAATGGACAAAACATATGCCTTATGCACAAGTAAAAAAAAAAAAAAAAAAATGATAATAAAATACGAATAAAGTATGTTGATACAGTTCTTATACGTGTGTAATTGACACAAAATTCGAAAGAATTTTGAAAAACGGTCCAGAAAGCACTTTTTTAAGGGTGTGTGAAGTTTTTTATAAAATTTGGACATTTTTGACTTTTGACTTCTGACTTCCTATGAAATCATATTCCAAATGGAGAAAACATATGCCTTATGCACAAGTAAAAAAAAAAAAAATGATAATAAAGTATGACTAAAGTATGTTGATAAAGTTCTTATACATGTGTAATTGACACAAAAATTGAAAGAATTTTGAAAAACGGTCCAGAAAGCACTTTTTTAAGGATGTGTGAAGTTTTTTACCAAATTTTGACATTTTTGACTTTTGACTTCCTATGAAATCATATTCCAAATGGAGAAAACATATGCCTTATGCACAAGTAAAAAAAAAAAAAAAATGATAATAAAGTATGACTAAAGTATGTTGATAAAGTTCTTATACATGTGTAATTGACATAAAAATTGAAAGAATTTTGAAAAACGGTCCAGAAAGCACTTTTTTAAGGATGTGTGAAGTTTTTTACCAAATTTTGACATTTTTGACTTTTGACTTCCTATGAAATCATATTCCAAATGGACAAAACATATGCCTTATGCGCATGTAATTAAAAAAAAAAAAATATGATAAAAAAATTGGAGAAAAGTATATTCATACAGCTCTTACACATGTGTAATTGACAAAAAAATCGAAAGAATTTCGAAAAAAGGCCCAGAAAGCACTTTTTTAAGGGGTGAAAAGTTTTTGGAAAAAAAATCATTTTTTCAAAATTTTGCTTTTGGATGTTGACTTGGGTTGCATTTCCAATATGAAAAACCCAGGTGGAACGCACTCGCCCCCTGTTGGATTTTTGAAGTGTTACAATTGGCAATTGCCATATGGCATTTGCCATATACTTTGCACGAATCAACGCCGCTTTGGGTGGTATTGGACATCGTGTATATGGTTTGTCCAATGCCAATATCTTGCCATTCATTTTTGTCCAATTCAGGGGGGTATTCCCTTACACATGTAATCATGTAGTAACCTAAAAAGTATTAATCAAATCAAAATCTATTTTATATTTGAGATTTTTCAAAGTAGCCACCCTTTGCCGTGATGACAGCTTTGCACACTCTTGGATTTCTCTCAACCAGCTTCATGAGGTAGTCACCTGGAATGCATTTCAATTAACAGGTGTGCCTTGTTAAAAGTTAATTTGTGAAATTTCTATCCTTCTTAATGCGTTTCAGCCAATCCGTTGTGTAGTGACAAGGTAGGAATGGGTATACAGAAGCACTATTTGGTCAAAGACCAAGTTCATATTATTGCAAGAACATCTCCAAAAAGCAAAGACAAATGACAGTCCATAATTATGTTAAGACACGAAGGTGAGTCAGTACAGAAAAAGTCAAGAACTTTTAAAGTTTCTTCAAGTGCAGTCGCAAAACCCATCAAGCGGTATGATGAAACTGGCTCTCATGAGGACCACCACAAGAAAGGAAGACCCAGAGTTACCTTTGCTGCAGAGGATAAGTTCATTAGAGTTACCAGCCTCAGAAATTGCAGCCCAAATAACAGACACATCTCAACATCAACTCTTCAGATGAGACGGTGTGAATCAGGCCTTCATGTTCAAATTGCTGCAAAGAAACCACTACTAAAGGACACCAATTAGAAGAAGAGACTTGTTTGGGCCAAGAAACACGAGCAATGGGCATTGGACCGGTGGAAATCTGTCCTTTGGTCTGAAGTGTCCAAATTTGAGATTTTTGATTCCAACCTCCGTGTCTTGTGAGATAGAGTAGGTGAACAGATGATCTCTGCATGTGTGGTTCCCACCGTGAAGCATGGAGGAGGAGGTATGATTTTGTGCGGGTGCATTGCTGGTGACGCTGTCTGTGATTTATTCAGAATTCAATGCAAACTTTACCAGCATGGCTACCACAGCATTCTGCAGGGATACGCCATCCCATCTGGTTTGCGCTTAGTGGGACAATCATTTGTTTTCCAACAGGACAATGAACCAACACACCTCCAGGCTGTGTAAAGGCTTTTGACCAAGAAGGAGAGTGATGGAGTGCTACATGAGATGACCTGGCCTCCACAATCACCTGATGTCAACCCAATTGAGATGGTTTGGGATGAGTTGGACCGCAGAGTGAAGGAAAAGAAGCAAACAAGTGCTCAGAATATGTGTGAACTCCTTCAAGACTGTTGGAAAAGCATTCCAGGTGAAGCTGGTTGAGAGAATGCCAAGAGTGTGCAAAGCAATCATCAAGGCAAAGGATGGGTATTTTGAAAAATCAAAAATATATTTTTATTCGTTTTTTTGGGCTAGACGTGCCCGCTAGCAACCCACCTCGACAACATCCGGTGAAATTGCAGTGCACGAAATTCAAAATACAAAAATCATAATATTAAACATTCATGAAAAAACAAGTGTCATACATAATTTAAAAGTTTAACTTCTTGTTAATCCAACCACTTTGTCAGATTTCAAAAAGGCTTTACGGCGAAAGCATACCATGCGATTATCTGAGGACAGCGCCCGCATACAAAACATTAAAAACATTTTCCATACCAGCAGAGGTATCACAAAGGTCAGAAATAGCAATAAAATAAATAATAAATCACCATCTTCCTCTGTTTGCAATCACAAGGGTCCCAGCTACATAATAAATGGTTGTTTTGTTCGATAAAGTCCTTTTTCCCACAAAAGTCAGTTTAGTTGGCGCGCTTGATTCAGTAATCCACCTGTTCCACTCGTTCAAAATGCATACAAAGAAATCCCAAAAGTTACCAATAAACTTCGTCCAAACAAGTCAAACAACGTTTCTAATCAATCCTCAGGTACCCTAATGTGTAAATAAACAATCAAATTGAAGACGGAGAATAGTGTGTTAGATACCAAAGATGAATAACGAAGTGCATGCCCTTTCCATGCGAGCCACAACACTACAGTCAAAATGCGAGCCACCTTGAAAAACTACAAATTCTAGCTACTTTTTCAAAAAATAAGCCTGAAACACTTTATATAGACTTGACATCTAGTGGAAGCCATAGGAACTGCAATCTGGGAGGATTTCCTTAGATTTTCCCATAGACAGGCATTTCAATGGGTGGTCACCTCAAAAATGAATTTTCCTCAGGTGTTTGCCTGCCATATCAGTTCTGTTATACTTTTTTAACAGTTTTAGAAACTTCAGAGTGTTTTCTAGCCAATGCTACCAATTATATGCATATCCTAGCTTTGGGCATCAGAACTTTCAAATACTGCCCCCTATCCCTAAGATGTTATAAATCTTCTTATGGCTAGGGGTTCCCCTCGACAACATTCCCCTGAAAAGGCAGCGCGCGAAATTCAAAAATATTTTTTTGAAATATTTAACTTTCACACATGAACAAGTGCAACACACCAAATGAAAGATAAACTTCTTGTTAACTAGATAACTGTCTTGTCTCACTACGCACATCTGGTTCCCATTCCCCGATTAGTATGTGTATATATGTGCCCTCTGTTCCCCATTGTCCTTGTCGTTTATTGTCCCTTGTCCGTTGGAGCTTTGATGGCGCACCAGCGAGATGCAAGCGATTCCTTCTGCAATACGACCTGTACCTCGCTCGCAACACAGAGGCTGTCTCCGGGAGAGACAGGGTCGCCAACGTCATCTCTGCACTGACCGGACGGGCTCTGGATTGGGGTGCTGCAGTCTGGGAAACGGGCGGACCCGAGGTCGAGTCCTGCGAGTGCTTCACCCTCTTTTCCGCTCTGTGTTTGATCATGTTGTGGAGGGTCGAAAGAGGGGTGAGCACCTACTCCGACTACGCCAGGGATCTAGGACCGCCAAGGCAGCAGCTACTCTTCCTGGGGTCCAGCAAAATTATCGCAGTTTATACAATAAAAAAAAAACTACAATACATTCAGACTGTGTGCCCTTCAGGCCCATACTCCGCCGCTGCCACATATAAATAGTACAAAATCCATGTGTAAGTGCGTGTATAGTGCGTATGCTATCGTGCGTGTGTGTGTATGCACCTATGTTTGTGTTGCTTCACAGTCCCCGCTGTTCCATAAGGTGTATTTTTATCAGTTTCTTTTATGAAATGTTACTGCTTGCATGAGTTACTTGTGGAATAGAGTTCCATGTAGTCATGGCTCTATTTAGTACTGTGCACCTTCCATAGTCTGTTCTGGACTTGGGGACTGTGAAGAGACCTCTTGCGGAATGTCTTGTGGGGTATGCTTGGGTGTCCGACCTGTGCACCAGTAGTTCAAACAGACAGCTCGGTGCATTCAACATGTCAATACATCTCATAAATACCTTGCATGTCAATACGTCACCAGCCTCCTTGAACTTCTGTTTTGTTTAGAAGGAAGATGGGTGCCCCTGCATTGATTATCGAACACTGAATAAAGCCACCGTTAAGTTCAGCTATCCTTTACCCCTCATCCCAACCACCATCAAACAAATTCACGGGGAGCAGTACTTCACGAAACTGGACTTGTGGAGTGCCTACAATCTGGTGCACATTCGTGCAGGTAACGTCCTTTTCCACGACCAAGGGGCATGGCGAGTATCTCATAATGCCTTTTGGCCTGACTAATCCTCCTTCAGTCTTTCAGGCCTTTATTAGCAAAGTGTTTCAGGACATGTTGGGATGGGGCATAGTGGTTTATGTAGATGACATTTTGGTTTCTTCTGCTGACCGCGCCCAGCATGTCTCATTAGTCAGCGCTGTGCTGGGAAGACTGTTGGAGCACAATCTATATGTTAAACAAGATTAAATGTTTGTTTTCTAGCAGTCCTTTTTGGACTACCTAATATCCACAGCGGGAGTGGAGATGACAGAGCAATGCATCAGCGTAGTCAGGTCATGGCCCATCCCCAACTCCGCGAAAGTAGTCCAGTGAATCCTGGAGTTCGCCAACTATTTCCAGAGTTTCATCCGGGGCTTCAGCACGGTGCTCACGACTCTTACATCTTTGCTGACAGGAGGTCCCCAGTGGCTTTGTTGGATGGCGGAGGTGGAGAGGGCATTCGAGACACTGAAGGCACGCTTCACCACTGCTCCCGTGCTAGCACATCCCGATCCATTCACTCCCCTTCATTGTCGAAGTAGATGAAGATCAAAGATGCCTCCGAAGTAGGAGTCGAGGCAGTGCTGTTCTAGTGCACCAGAATCCCTCCAGAACCCCTTCGCACTACCCTCTGTAGTGGCTTGTGGTCGGAGGCCAAACAATTGCCATACCAGGCAGTGATGCAACCAGATGCTCTCGATGGTGCAGTTGTAGAACCTTCTGAGGATCTGAGGAACCAAGACAAATCTTTTCAGTCTCCTGAGAGGGAATAGGTTTTGTCGTGCCATCTTCAAGACTGACTTGGTGTGCTTGAACCATGTTAGTTTGTTGGTCAACCTGTTCCACTGCAGCCCCGTCGATGAGAATGGGGCGTGATTGGCCCTCTTTTTCCTGTTGTCCACAATCATGTCCTTTGACTTGATCATGTTGAGGGAGAGGTTGTTGTCCTGGCACCACAGGGCCAGGTTTCTGACCTCCTCCCTATAGTCTCGTCATTGTCGGTGATCAGGCCTACCACAATGATAGTCTTGGAGTCGTGCCTGGCCGTGCAGTCATGAGTGAACAGAGAGTACTGGAGGGGGCTGAGCACGCACCCCTGAGGTGCAACTGTGTTGAGGGTCAGCGTGGCAGATGTGTTATTACCTACCCTTACCACCTGGGGGCGGCCCGTCAGGAAGTCCAGAATCCATTTGCAGAGGGAGGTGTTTAGACCCAGGGTCCTAAGCTTACTGATGAGCTTGAGGGCACTATGGTGGTAACTATGGTGGTAAACGCTGAGCTATAGTCAATGAATAGCATTCTCACATACAGTAGGTGTTCTTTTTGTCCAGGTGGGAAAGGGCTGTGTGGAGTGGAATAGAGATTGCATCATCTGTGGATCTTTTGGGGCAGTATGCAAATTGGAGTGGGTCTAGGGTTTCTGGGATGATGGTATTGATGTGAGCCATGACCAGGCTTTCAAAGCACTTCATGACTACAGACGTGAGAGCTATGGGTGGGTAGTCATTTAGGTAGATTACCTTTGTGTTCTTGGGCACGGGCACTATGGTGGTCTGCTTGTTAATGTCCCGTTGGTAGTTTATTCTTCCGCGCAACTCAATTTTATTCTCCAAGGATTACGTTTGCTAGCAGAATGGAGGGAAGTGGGGGTTTATTCGACCGCCTACGAATTCTCAGAAGGCAGCACCCCCTTCGGATCCTGTTTCTCTGCCTCCTCTTCACGCAGATCACAGGGATCAGGGACTGTTTCCGAGGAAGCGGTATATCCTTCACGTCGGGCTCGTCAGAGGCGTAAAAGGAAGTAAAAATGTTTTTTACCTTTATTTGCATGCGGGAGCGTAATACTTGCCTGACACTAATTAGCATAACGCAATGGACATAAATATCCCTAGAAAGTATTCCTATTCATGAAAATCACGAATGAAATATATTGAGACACAGCTTAGCCCCTTTTTAATCACCCTGTCATCTCAGATTTTCAAAATATGCTTTACAGCCAAAGCTAGACAAGCATTTGTGTAAGTTTATCGATAGCCTAGCATAGCATTTTGTCCAGATAGCAGCAGGTAACTTGGTCACGGAAATCAGAAAAGCAATCAATTTAAATCGCTTACCTTTCATTAGCTTCAGATGTTTTCACTCACGAGACTCCCAGTTAGATAGCAAATGTTCCTTTTTTCCAAAAATAATATTTTTGTAGACAAAATAGCTTCGTTTGTTCTTCACGTTTGGCTGAGAAATCGCCTGGAAATTGCAGTCACGAAAACGGCGAAAAATATTCCAAATTAGCTCCATAATATCGACAAGGTGTTTTTCAAATATCTATTTGAAAATATATCCATCGGGACAATTCGTTTTTCAGTAGGACTGATTGGAGTAATGGCTACCTCTGTATTTTACGCGAGAGTCACCCTGGGAGCCATCAGGTGACCACTTGCGCAATGTAGCCACTTACGGCTATTCTTCAACATAAATGCGTAAAACTACGTCACAATGCTGTAGACACCTTCGGGAATTCGTAGAAAGCGTAATCTGGTTGATAGCTCATTCACAGCTCAATAGGGACTCATTGGAACGCAGCGCTTTCAAAACCTGGGGCACTTCCGGATTGGATCTTTCTCAGGCTTTCGCCTGCAACATCAGTTCTGTTATACTCACAGACAATATCTTTACAGTTTTGGAAACGTTAGAGTGTTTTCTATCCTAAGCTGTCAATTATATGCATATTCTAGCATCTTGTCCTGACAAAATATCCCGTTTAAAACGGGAACGTTTTTTTCCAAATATGAAAATACTGCCCCTAGAGTCGCAAGAGGTTTTAACTAGGCAAGTAAGTTAAGAACTAATTCTTATTTTCAATGACTGCCTAGGAACAGTGGGTTAACTACCTATTCAGGGGCAGAACGACAGATTTGTACCTTGTCAGCTCAGGGATTTGCAACCTTTCGGTTACTAGTCCATCGCTCTAACCACTAGGCTACCCTGTCGCCACAGATTCTGCTAGTCCGTGGTGAATAATCGCAGTCCTGATGTCCAGAAGGTTTTTCAGGCATAAGAAATGGTAGAGGCAACATTATGTAAGGGCTTGACCTCATTTCCGGTCACAACTTGTTTATGTGTTGCTGTGCGGTTTATTGCTAACCTTACTTTTCTACCTGCCAACTTCACGGTTTTTACTTTTTAATTACGTTTTATATTTAAATTTTTTCCCCTCGCTCTACTTCTTTCATTCAACTCTTTCACCCCGGAAGCATAATCTGGATGTGGTTCATCAGGACCTCCACCAGCCGAAGATAAGAAGTAACATTAACATTATTTCTTCTAATTGCAGTCGCTGTACTCATAATATACATGAGAACGGTTGCCTTATGGCAAGGATAGCTATGTTGCAAGCCCAGCTTCAGATGCCATCATTAGGCAAGGGTAATTTAAGTGTAGGAATGGATGAAACAGCATCTGTGCCACAAATAAGTACAGATAGTAGTATAAATCCACTCGCACAGTCCCCACAGCCGGACAATTCTCTCATGGCTTCTGGAAGGAAATGCTGTGGGAATGCTCCACCGGTGTCACTCATCAATTTGGAAACCCAAATTGTTCTACACGGACAAGTTCTGGCCTGGTTTAGATCTTATCTGTCGGAAAGATATCAGTTTGTCTCTGTGAATGGTTTGTCCTCTAACAAATCAACTGTACATTTCGGTGTTCCTCAAGGCTACGTTTTAGGACCACTATTGTTTTCACTATATATTTTACCTCTTGGTGATGTCAACCGGAAACATAATGTTAACTTTCACTGTTATGCGGGCGACACACCGCTATACTTTCCGATGAAACATGGTGAAGCCCCAAAATTGCCATCTCTGGAAGCCTGTGACATAAGGAAGTGGATGGTGGCAAACTTTCTACTTTTAAACTTAGACAAAACAGAGATGCTAGTTCTAGGTCCCAAGAAACAAAGAGATCTTCTGTTAAATTTGACAATTGATCTTGATGGTTGTATATTCGTCTCAAATAAAACTGTGAAGGACCTCGGCATTACTCTGGACCCTAATCTCTCTTTTGACGAACATAACAAGACTGTTCCAAGGACAGCTTTTTTCCATATACGTAACATTGCAAAATTCAGAAGCTTTTTGTCCAAAAATGACGCAGAAAAATTAATCCATGCTTTTGCCACTTCTAGGTGAGACTACTGCAATGCTCTACCTTCCGGCTACCCGGATAAAGCACTAAAGAAACTTCAGTTAGTGCTAAACACGGCTGCTAGAATCTTGACTAGAACCAAGAAATGTGATCATATTATCCCAGTGCTAGCCTCTCTACACTGGTTTCCTGTTAAGGCTAGTGTTGATTTCAAGGTTTTACTGCTAACCTACAAAGCATTACATGAGCTTTTTCCTACCCATCTTTTTGATTTGGTCCTGCCGTATATACCTACATGTACGCTATGGTCACAAGATGCAGGCATCCTTACTGTCCCTAGAATTTCTAAGCAAACGGCTGGAGGCAGAGCTTTCTCCTATAGAGCTCCATTTTTATGGAATGGTCTGCCTATCCATGTGAGAGATACAGACTCGGTCTCAACCCTTAAGTCTCATTGAAGACTCATCTCCTCAGTAGGTCCTATGATTGAGTGTAGTCTGGCCCAGAAGTGTGAAGGTGAACGGAAAGGCACTGGAGAAATGAACCGCCCTTGCTGTCTCTGCCTGGCCGGTTCCCCTCTCTCCACTGGGATTCTCTGCCTCAAACCCTATTACAGGGGCTGAGTAACTGGCTTACTGGTGCTCTTCCAATGCCGTCCCTAGGAGGGGTTCGTCACTTGAGTGGGTTAAGTCACTAATGTGATCTTCCTGTCCGGGTTGGCGCCCCCCTTGGGTTTGTGCCGTGGGGGAGATCTTCGTGGGCTATACTTGGCCTTGTCTCAGGATAGTAAGTTGGTGGTAAAATATATTCCTCTAGTGGTGTGGGCTGTGCTTTGGCAAAGTGGGTGGGGTTATATCCTGGCTGTTTGGCCCTATCGTCGGACGGGGCTACAGTGTCTCCGGCCCCTCCTGTCTCAGCCTCCTGTAATTATGCTGCAATAGTTTGTGTCGGGGGGCTATGGTCAGTCTGTTATACCTGGAGTATTTCTCCTGTTTTATCCGGTGTCCTGTATGAATTTAAGTATGCTCTCTCGTATTCTCTCTCTCTTTATTTCTCTTGGAGGACCTGAGACCTAGGATAAATCCTCAGGACTACCTGGCCTAATGACTCATTGCTGTCCCCAGTCCACCTGGTCATACTGCTGCTCCAGTTTCAATTGTTCTGTCTGTGGCTGACCTGTTCACCGGACGCGGTACCTTGTCCCAGACCTGCTGTTTTCAACTCTCTAGTGACAGCATGAGCGGTAGAAATACTCCGAATGATCGGCTATGAAAAGCCAACTGACATTTACTCCTGAGGTGCTGACCTGTTGCACCCTCTACAACCACTGTGATTATTATTATTTGACCCTGCTGGTCATCTATGAACATTTGAACATCTTGAACATGTTCTGTTATAATCTCCACCCGGCACAGCCAGAAGAGGACTGGCACCCGTCATAGCCTGGTTCCTCTCTAGGTTTCTTCCTAGGTTCCGGCCTTTCTATGGAGTTTTACCTGGCCACCGTGCTTCTACACCTCCATTGCTTACTGTTTGGGGTTTTAGGCTGGGTTTCTGTACAGCACTTTGTGACATCAGATGATGTAAGAAGGGCTCTATAGATATTTTTTGATTGATTGATGTACAAAATAAGTTTAAAAAATAAGTTACAAACAACGCAAATGAACAAACAAAAAAACACGGGGGCATCTTACACGGGACCAACACATTACAGCATTGTAAAAACACAACTGTCTTACCTATTGGGATCACAAATACAAAGCAAAATGCAGTGCTATCTGGCCCGAAATCAACAATACACTATGGCAGATTATGTGACTATGATTAGGCACATTTATTGGGTTTATAAACGCGGATACTTTCGCGGCACAGTCGATGCCACGCAGGGCTACGGGCCAGAAGGTTAAGGGTTCGCCGACACCCACAGACGAGCTCACTCTCCCTGCTTGTTTCATTACATTACAATCAGAGCTAGCTGCAGACAATGATCAGCTAGGGGGATATCAGATGTTCAACATTTTTATAGCATGTTTACAGTTATATAAAATATATGCAATGGATTTTCCACCAACAGGGTTCTGTGCCAACCACACAAAATGATAAATAAAGTATACCGACTTTGGGAACTTCAATATCATGGCATGACAATCTCCGAATGTCATTCAACTTTTTGTTGTTTTGTAAGAGATGTCTCTGTCCATTCATTAATTGGCCACTGCACAGTTTGGATTGATTGGTATAATTCGTCACAAAAATTTGTAGTGATTTCTTTGCAGAATTTCAACCACAAAGGCCTGATTCACGCAGTCTCCTCTGAACAGTTGATGTTGAGATGTGTCTGTATCTTGAACTTTGTGAAACATTTATTTGGGCTGCAATCTGACGCTGGTAATTCTAATGAACTTATCCTCTGCAGCAGAGGTAACTCTGGATCTTCCTTTCCTGTGGCGGTGGTCCTCATGAGAGCGAGTTTCATCATAACGCTTCGTGGTTTTTGCAACTGCATTTGAAGAAACATTCAAAGTTTGACATTTTCCGATTTGACTGACCTTCATGTCTTAACAATGATGGACTGTCGTTTCTCTTTGCTTTTTGAGCTGTTCTTGCAATAATATGGATTTGGTATTTTACCAAATAGGTTATCACTCCTACCTTGTCACAACACAACTAATTGGCTCAAACGCATTAAGAAGGAAAGAAATTCCACAAATTACCGTTTAACAAGGCACACCTGTTAATTGAAATGCATTCCAGGTGAGTACCTCATGAAGCTGGTTGAGAAAATGCCAAAAGTGTGCAAAGCTGTCATCAAGGCAAAGGTTGGCTACTTTGAAGAATCTAAAATGTAAAATATATTTTGATTTGTGTAACACTTTTTTTGGTGATTCCATATGTGTTAGGGAAGACATCAAAACTATGAACTATTATTCTACAATGTAGACAATAATACAAATAAAGAACAATCCTTGAATGAGTAGGTGTGTCCAAACTTTTGACTGGTAATGTATGAGCGACTGTGTCCAACACACCACAACCTGGTATTATATTGGGCACCTACTGACCCCAAAAATATGTATTTTTTTATTTTCTTCTCAAGGACATGTAGTGCTAAATTTAAAAAGTTTAAGGAAATACAGAGAAGAGCCACATTACTACAAGACAAAACCACTCACTCAATCAAGCATGATGGTCTTGTCTTAAAAGTAGTGGAATGGGATTATTGTGTGAAGAATCCAATATTTTAACTTCTATGCAGTACAAATCACAATATTGTGGGAGTAGCCCCAATTGAGTATAATATGTTTGTCACGTTCTGACAATAGTTCCTTTATTATGTCTTTGTGTTAGTTTGGTCAGGGCGTGAGTTGGGGTGGGTAGTCTATGTTCTTTTTTCTATGTTGTGTTTATGTGTTTGGCCTGGTATGGTTCTCAATCAGAGGCAGGTGTCGTTCGTTGTCTCTGATTGAGAATCATACTTAGGTAGCCTGTTTTCCCCATTTTGGTTGTGGGTGTTTCATTTTCTGTTTAGTGTTTTTCTGCACCTTACAGGACTGTTTTTTTTTTTTACGTTGTTGTTTTGTATTTCAGTGTTCCATTATTAAAATCATGAACACGTACCACGCTGCGCTTTGGTCCACACCTTCTTCCACCTACGAAAGCCGTTACAATGTTTGAGAAGGTTTGAGTCCTAAGCAACATACACATTGTTTGAACTACAATAGACCAACATACGTAAGTACTATAGTATGTCAAAACTGTGTGCTGGAAAACCTTGGTAGAGCATGGGTGATGTAGGCACTGTGGTGTTCATGAATTTCCTTTCCTTTTCGACTTCAGACCAATGTCTACTTATCACTTAAAATGAAGTTTTTGTTTTCAATTGTTTGACTTCTGTGATGCTCTGTCCTTATACTCCTGTACTAACATTTTATTCTGTACTCACCCACAGCTGGTCTCCAGCAGACTGTCGCCGACCTGTAGAGAGGCCATGCCAAAGTCTGCTACCCTGATGTTGTTCTTCTCATCTAACAACAGGTTCTCTGGCTTCAAATCTCTGTGGCTGGGAGGGAGAGAGGGGACGAAGGACAGGGAGGGAGACAGAGAGTAAGAGAAAGCAAATGGTTAGCAAATGTACAATACATTGAGTATGAGCCAATTATGTTTTAGCTTTGGCATTAATCAAACATCCTATGGATTAGTGCACACACACACACACAGACACACACAAATGCTATCATTGAAGTTGTTTGTGGTGACAAGGGGCATCGTACAAAACAAAGTAATCAGTGATTGAATCGTCTCTAACCAATCAGAGTATCAAAGTCAACGATGAATTTTCAAACCACCGCTTTACCCACGTGTATTCTGGCCCAACCCATCAGTTTCCGGACCAATCAGACGGCCGCGAATGTATTCACATTCAGTGAAGGTTCGGGGAGGTAATCCGATCCAGATTCAGAGAAGAAACTAACATCCATGAGCATGGTGTTGCGTTTGGCCGGAGCAAGGAGCCTGGAGTAGCCAAGCAAATTCAGTCCATGAGTACGAGAAACCAATTAAACCTTCCACTACTACTAAAGTAATCACCGATTAGAAATGAGTGAACAGGCAAAAGCCATGTCTAAACAGTGACTTGTTCAGGGAAGAGCTAGGGAAGGATGCACTTTTAAGCAATTTGAATTTAGTCCACACAGTAATAAAACATTTTGCCCAATAGCAAAATGTTTTGTAATGGAAACCAAAAACAAACATCACTTATTGGACAATTCAGCTAGGTACCTCACGTTTTCAGCCCAAGTCGTTCCTACTGAATACAATCCTGGTGTGGGAGAAGACCGAGCATACAGCTGCTGTGTCCCTCTCGCTCATCTCTGAACAGGCCTTAAGACACAGGGAGAGAGACTCCAATGCTTCCCACAGTTGTGTCAAGTTGGCTGGATGTCATGTGGGTGGTGGACCATACTTGATACACGCAGGAAACTGTTCAGTGTGCAAAATCCAGAAGTGTTGCAGTTCTTGACACAAACCTGTGCGCATAGCACCTACTAGCATACCCCATTCAAAGGCACTTAAATCTTTTGTCTTGCCCATTCACCCTCTGAACTGCACACATACACAATGCATGTCTCAATTGTCTCAAGGCTCAGTGGTGGAAAAAATATCCTATTGGCATACTTGAGTAAAAGTATAGATACCTTTTAATAGAAAGTTACTCAAGTAAAACTGAAAGTTATCCAGTAAAATAGTACTTGAGTAAAAGTATTCGGTTTTAAATATACTTAAGTATCAAAAGTAAATGTAATTGTTAAAATATACTTAAGTATCAAAAGTATAATTAAAAGTATAAATCATTTCAAATTCCTTATATTTAGCGACGCAGACACCATTTTCTTGTTTTTAAAATGTATGGATAGCCAGGGGCATACTCCAACACTCCGATACTATTTACAAAAGATGCATTTGTGTTTAGTGAGTCTGCCAGACCATAGGCAGTCGGGATGACAACGTGTTGTCTTGATAAGTGTGAAAATTTCACAATTTTCCTATCTTGCTAAGCATTCGAAATGTTAAGAATACTTTGGATTGTGAGGGAAAATGTATGGAGTAAAAAGGACAATATTTTATTTTGGAATGTAGTGAAGTAAAAGTTGTTAAAAATATAAATAGTAAAGTACAGTGCAGATACTCCAAAAAACGACTTAAGTAGTACTTTCAAGTATTGTTACTTAAGTACTTTACACTCCCGCAAAGGCTTAAATTCCTTCTTTAACCTCTCTCCTACTCTTCATCTACACTGATTGAAGTGGATTTAACAAGTGATATCAATAAGGGATCTTAGCTTTCACCTGGATTCACCAGATCAGTCTGTCAGGTGATCGAAATGTTTTGTATACTCCGCGTAAGTAGATATGAAGAGCAGCAGACGTTGAATCCCTTTACGACTGGGATTGAGTGGCCACAGTGTTGGATGATGTGATCTTGAGGTTAAAGAGACATTTGGATGTGAGAACTTTCAAAGGCAGTGAGACGTTTCTTGATCATCCGTTTAGCATCTATTCCTGGTTAGCATTTTTCCCGACACGACATCATACTGTGCTGCTGTGAGGATGTCTGCCAAGCTACAGCTGAGAGCTGTCTGACTGTATGTGTGCGGCACATGCACAAAACACACTCAAACACAAACACAGGCCCATGCAAACGCAAGCACGCATGTGCGCACACACTCCCTCTCTCTCTTCCTCTAGGCTGGTCTCGATACTTTAAACAAATATGTATCTTTGCCGAGATCAAAGAGATGGTGAGAGATACTGCCACAGGACAGGATGTCAGGGTGTCATGGAAGCGCTTTCATCTTTTCCTGGGCTAATGATAGAGGGAGCAACAATGGCTGCCATGACTGCCTGACAAATCTCTTTGAAGAGTGGCTCATCAAAATGGACGTTTAACCTCCTATGACATAATTTCTGGCTGGGGTGAATCCTCAAGGGGATTCATTCTGCTGTCAGAACTTTTCCCAGCTAACACATTATCATTCCAAGAACAGTCAGGGAACCTTTTTTCTTCAACCAAAGGACAACTTTTAGGGAACATTACAGGAATGTTCTGTGTTAGCTGGATCGTGCTTCATTCATAAAACCAGAGTTGTAGCACAGCTCATATGTTTTTATGTATCTATTTGGTGCATTATGATAGTCGGATTATGATAGTCGGTTTTATATTGCATAGTTAAAATACTTTGTAATGGAAATAACATTGTAATACCCATACAGTTTAATATCTTATTTTCAGCATTTGAAGTCAAAGATTTGTGAGAGTGATTGGTTGTTTTGTTTACAGCAGATTATTATTGTAAGCTATATGGGTAAATAACAGCCTAGACTGAACAAAATGTTAAATGTGTTTTAAAAGTAAGAATACCCTTCAATCTTTACTGCATCTGTACAGTGAGGGGAAAAAAGTATTTGATCCCCTGCTGATTTTGTACGTTTGCCCGCTAACAAAGAAATGATCAGTCTATAATTTTAATGGTAGGTTTATTTGAACAGTGAGAGACAGAATAACAACAAAAAAATCAAGAAAAAAGCTTGTCAAAAATGTTATAAATGTATTAGCATTTTAATGAGGGAAATAAGTATTTGACCCCTCTGCAAAACATGACTTAGTACTTGGTGGCAAAAACCCTTGTTGGCAATCAGAGGTCAGATGTTTCTTGGTTTTGGCCACCAGGTTTGCACACATCTCAGGAGGGATTTTGTCCCACTCCTCTTTGCAGATGTGGAGGGAGCTGAGGGTTCGAGTTGCCAAACGTCAGCCTCGAAACCTTAATCAAGTCATTAAGGTTTCGAGGCTAACGTTTGGCAACTCGAACCTTCAGCTCCCTCTACATATTTATTTAAGGTCTGGAGACGGGCTAGGCCACTCTAGGACCTTAATGTGCTTCTTCTTGAGCCACCCCTTTGTTGCCTTGGCTGTGTGTTTTGGATCATTGTCATACTGGAATACCCATCCACCACACATTTTCAATGCCCTGGATGAGGGAAGAAGGTTCTCAACCAAGATTTGACAGTACATGGCCCCGTCCATCGTCCCTTTGATGCGGTGAAGTTGTCATGTCCCCTTAGCAGAAAAACACCCCCAGAGCATAATGTTTCCACATCCATGTTTGACGGGGGGGATGGTGTTCTTGGGGTCATAGGCAGCATTCCTCCTCCAAACACGGCGAGTTGATGCCAAAGAGCTCCATTTTGGTCTCATCTGACAACAACACTTTCACCCAGTTGTCCTCTGAATCATTGATGTTCATTGGCAAACTTCAGACGGGCATGTATATGTGCTTTCTTGAGCAGGGGGACCTTGTGGGCGCTGCAGGATTTCAGTCCTTCACGGAGTAGTGTATTACCAATTGTTTTCTTGGTGACTATGGTCCCAGCTGCCTTGAGATCATTGACAAGATCCTCCCGTGTAGTTCTGGGCTGATTCCTCACCGTTCTCATGATCATTGCAACTCCACGAGGTGAGATCTTGCATGGAGCCCCAGGCTGAGGGAGATTGACAGTTCTTTTGTTTCTCTTCCATTTGTGAATAATCGCACCAACTGTTGTCACCTTCTCACCAAACTGCTTGGCGATGGTCTTGTAGCCCATTCCAGCCTTGTGTCGGTCTACAGTCTTGTCCCTGACATCCTTGGAGAGCTCTTTGGTCTTGGCCATGGTGGAGAGTTTGGAATCTGATTGATTGATTGATTGCTTCTGTGGACAGGTGTCTTTTATACAAGTAACAAGCTGAGATTAGGAGCACTCCCTTTAAGAGTGTGCTCCTAATCTCAGCTCATTACCCGTATAAAAGACAGCTGGGAGCCAGAAACCTTTCTGATTGTGAAGGGGTCAAATACTTATTTCCCTCATTAAAATGCATATCAATTTATAACAGTTGATGTGTTTTTCTGGATTTTTGTATTATTATTCTGTCTCTCACTGTTCAAATAAACCTACCATTAAAATTAAAGACTGATAATTTCTTTGTCAGTGGGCAAACGTACAAAATCAGCAGGGGATCAAATACTTTTTTTCCCTCACTGTAAGTGATATACTACAAATCTAAATAGACCTTAGTACCCACCCTAATCAGACAAACAGAGACTAAACAACACTGTAAAAACCTGAATAGTCAACGTCGCCTGCATGAACACCCTCTATTTCATGCTGTACAACGGTATACCTACCTGTTTCCCCAACACAAACAATACACACACACATAGAAGAGCATCACAGAAGTCTAACATGAGCACACACACACACCATCTACATTGCAATAAAACAGGCCTAAAGACAGATCTATCCCAAGACTGGACAAATTGCATGTGGGCGTTGTATTATCAGTCAGGACACTGACATCCCATAATAGGTAATTAAAGTCTCCCTGACACATTAGAGCACCTCTACTACTATAATCTCCCTCACACAGCTATCGTGGATAGCTCTCCCAGTTGTTTGTCATCCGGAGAGAGGTGGTTGTTAATCAAGCTGTACAATTCCAGCGCTTGAATATAACTCAATCTAACTTTGGTGAACACACGGTCATTGACACTGTACTCAGTGTTGGCTAACCATTCTCCATGTTGGCTCCAAACGTTAAATTATCCATAAAGTTTTAATGTAGGTTCCCTCTCATTTTCTTTGAACTTTTAGTGGGAATATGACGCAAGTATTAGGGTCCTAAATCTCAAACCAGTCTGCTCACTGTTCTAGAAATGCCAACAATGAATTCCCGGGTACTCCCAATTGGGACTCAAACCCAGGTCAAATGACAGTCAAACCAACCCTTTAGCCACTACGCCAAGAAATCCAAACCTCTTGATGAGTTTTCTAGGTTTTGCTAGATTCACATGCCGCTGCAGATTAGAGCAATGTTGATGGGAATGGAACTGAAATGGCAGCTGGGATGCTGCAAGTCTCTGATCCCATGTACCATCTCCTGCCGTTGTGCCCCTGAGCAAAGCACTTACCCCCCACAATTACTCTCCATCCAGGGGTGCTGCACTGCTGCTGACCCTGTGCCTCTCAAAGTGTGTGTATATCTGGGGTGTTGGGAAAGGTAGGAGATACATTTCTGTTCTAACCAATCAACAATAATTTTGTATTGTATTTATATTCTATTGTTATAAGAATCCTCAGCTGGCTTGTAGAAAGCATAGCATATATGGCTATATGATTTACATGGGATTAGCCTATCATTGGTACATGTTGTAGCGATCCTCGCTATATGCAGCCAGATCACCCTTGATACAAGTCAGTATTCGACGTCCATCCATGTCTGAGGACATTGGGAGATGATGTGGAAACCGGCCCCTATGGGCAACAGGGAGTGCTGTTACCAAGTAGGTTTCGGTTGTCGACGGGGAGGGCAGATGGGAGCAAGCACCTGCCTCTGATTCCAAAGGTGCTAAGTTCAAATCCAGCGATAAGAAGTTGTTTTTGATAAGCCCAAACCAAACATTACCTTAAGATTTCAGAGTTAATGGCTAAACTTAATCCTATCCATAAAAATTCTGAGTTCATGCCCAAACTTAACTTTAAGCATTTTAAAATTTTACGTTTGAGAAACGAAGATGAAGGTTTAATTCTGGCATGAGACTGTGAGAGCTAGTTGGCTATGAGTCATTTTACAAATCCCACCAAGTGGTTTAACTCTATTGGCACGATGTGTAGGGTGTTTGTCTTTCATATCAGCAACCCATGTAGCGCTGTCTTAGGCGTCTCAGAGTACGGACATTGCAATTTATTGCCCTGGTCACATCTGCAGTCCTCATGCCTCATTGCAGCATGCCTAAGGCACGTTCACGCAGATGAGCAGGGACCCTGGGCATCTTTCTTTTGGTGTTTTTCAGAGTCAGTAGAAAGGACTCTTTAGTTTTCATAACTGTGACCTTAATTGCCTACCATCTGTAAGCTGTTGGTGTCTTAACAACCGTTCCACAGGTGCATGTTCATTAATTGTTTATGGGTCATTGAACATGCATGGGAAACAGTGTTTAAACCCTTCACAATGAAGATCTGTGAAGTTATTTGGATTTTTACGAATGAACTTTGAAAGACCGGGACGTTTATTTTTTTCTGAATTTATATTGAACCATTTAACCCACACTATTAGCCAATCTTCAAAGCACTATCTTGCTTAAGAGGACCTCCAGCCAGCTAGTCAGATCAATCAGTCAGCGTGCTTGTAGGGTTGCAAAATTCTTGGAACTTTACCAAAATTCCCAGGTTTTCCAGAAATCCTGGTTGGAAGATTCACGGAATTAGGAGGGAACAAGCAGGAAATCCTGAATCCTCAAACCAGGATTTCTGGAAAACCTAGAAATGTTGGTAAAGTTACCAGAATTTTGCAATCCTAGCGCTAGCTGTCTGACTGAAGCCTTCCTGTATACAGTACATGCCACACAGGCTCTCTTTTCAATGTAGAGGGAATCAGAGCTTGATTTAGAGGGAATCAAAAGATTTAGAGCTATCAAAAGCCTCTCCACAAAGACTCAGGGATAAACAGGAGGATGAGCTGTCAGGGGAGCTGGAGATTGAGTGAACGAGTGGCAAGACTCTTTAGCCTGGTTCCAGATCTGTTTAGCATGGTCAATGTCACACTGAGTTGGCATGACAGCACTAATAGATCTGGGACCAGGATAGACTCTTCTCTTGTGTTAAAATAAAATGGAAGCAAGGAGAGTGGACCTAAGCTTGCAGTTACAGCTAGAGTTGGTTGGTGTTTCAATGTCACTGTGTGCCACTGGTCAGTATCATCCTTGTGGTAATTTAATAAATTAGGCTACTTCCTTTTTTATTGATACATTTGGTTAATCTTCAGCCCTTCTCTCTGTCTTGTTTTGTGCTCCGTGCAGAGGATCCCTTCCTCATCATCTCTTCCATGTAACCTGTCCTTGCCCTCTCCCCATTCCTCCACCCAACCAGACTCCCAACCTGTCCTTGTACTCCTACTTGCACAAAATCCAATTACCAACTCCATCTTCCCTCCTCCCCCTACAATAACCCCTCTAACTTCCTCCCTGGCATCTCTCCATTCAACCACCACTCATCCTCCATGTGTTTCACCTTGATGCCCCAACAGGCGTTCTGGAAGAAGGAAGATAAGGAAGGGGGGAAGGAAACAACAGGGGGAAATGATTTCCCATTATGTAGCTCTCAGAGGCCTATCAGAGATAATGATGATAGGACATAAACACATCCAGGGAGAAAACCTCCGCTGTCAATAAAGTCAGCATTGCTTTACCTAGGTACCACCCAAGGACAAAGCCACCATGGATTGGCTCAATATGGAGTCAATGGTGGGAGGTGGGAGGAAGAAGAGAGAGAAAGATTTAAATAATCTTTATTGGGTCTGGGGGCCCACCACACAATAAATGCTCATACAAAACCAGTTACACATCAATTAAAAACACAACTCCAATTCCTCCTCCACAGTAACTAAACACAACAGCCTCTGAATACCCCATGTACTCAAAAACAGATCAATATTGTTGACAAGTTTATAATAGGCAAACTCAACCCTTAGTCTTGCCGCCAACATTCCCTCCAGCATTCCCACCACATCCACAGACCCATGTCCCCGAATACTGTTCTTTCGGGTCTTCCATATCGCTAATGTTGCTGCCCCTAACACAAAATTAAGCAACACAACTACACCCTTTTGACTGAACCTGTACTTTGGCCCAAATATATACAGTTGGGAAGAGAAAACCTCTCCCAACGTTGAGAACCAATCAGTGATCAGTTCAATCATCCCGACCAACCTGGGACACAGTAAAAACAGATGTGCCAGAGATTCAGACTCAGCACAGAATGGACACCGCTCCCCAACAGTAGGGTCCAGGTGTACCAGATGCATGTTGGTGGCTATAGCTCCATGTATTATCCTCCATTGGAGGTCAGCTGTCCTCTTATCAATAGGCAGTTTGTAACAATGTACCAGGCCAACTACCAAGAAATGTATTTGAAATATTATTGGAATCTGTGTGGGTAGCTGGACAGGTAGGATGACTGACAGTGAAGGTGAACATGAGGTCATGGGTCAGGTGACAGAGGAATGGATGAGACTGAGGCAGGAATTCCTTTAACCACAAAGTGGTATATTTACTGGGCAGTTTGTCTGTGCTGCATAACAAAGGAAACAGAATAACATGTATCCAATTAAATTCATTATCACAAAGGTTAAATCACAACAATCATTCTCATTATTAACATAATTTAGCAATTCAGTTCAATAAGAAGTCAATATGAATCGTCATTGAGTCATTTAAGCTCATTCATCATAATCATGAGAATAATAATACAAATAATTCAATCAGTTATCGGTTATTCAATCTATAATTTCCATCAGTTTGGTATCAGAATTGATCAGTTCAGCAAACAATAATGACGTTTCATTTTTCATCCTTTCAGGTTATTCTACATATGTACATGTAATTTCATTACATATTAACCATGTATCGATGGCATAATTGGCCTGTGATGATCTGTAGGGCCGTAATCATTGTGTATTTACATTACACAATAGGTTTGAAGCGTGCGCTCCCAGCTGCACTCCGAGGTAATAACTATAAACAATAACTGATGGCCCTCTATCCCTATCGCAACAGATAGTTCAGATGAAAGGTAACAGATTCGGTGGATTCACGTTGATTCATGGATGCACAGAATGTCTGGATCAGAAGGTCGGGCGATTTCCTCCTTTTAGTGAGTTGAGATCTGTCTGACATTTCCACCTGACCTAATTATTAAAGAGTCCCTGGCCCAGCTGAGCAAGTGGACATGAATTGAAGGACGATCCAACCAACTCCATGGGGCTTTTCTACAGTATTGGTGAAATATATGAATCATGCATTGAACTGCATCCACCTATTTTTTCAGCAATGCATTAGTGTACGTCGTGGAACATTGAGTCAAATATAACCTATTTTTAAAACCTTATCAAGTTGATTTTGTAGCATAAACTGGGAATTTGATATGTTTTACTGATATTATGATTGTCTGTTTGTTTCATATCTGCAAAGTACTTAAAATGCTGTCAGTTGCACTTTAAACTTTAGGTCAGTGGTCACCAACCGTTTCAAGCCTAAGATCACATCCCAAGTCCAAATGTAAACCAAGATCTACCACTTGCAAAAAATGACAAAATAACAAGGCCACATTGGAGTTCCACTTTGACATTCTTCATTTTGTTACCTGTCAGTCACAAGCAAAGTATTCATTTAATTATACAAATAGTATAATCAGAAGTAAGTACAACTATAATTCAACATTTTCTAACCATCATATTACATTTTTCAATATTTCCACAGGCTTATTACTCATTCACCATTCATATATAACCTCAATAATCAGTCAATTACAGGCCTAAGCCAATCATGTACACTACGGTGTCACCTTCCCTTTTTAAACATCATATTTCAAGACACTTCAAAATGACAATACTCAAGTAAGTGCAACTAGCATTCAAAACATTATGACAACAGTCACATCATTCAATTGTTGAAAGATATTTTCACACAAATCACAGTTCTTCATTACCTCAATAATCAGTCAATTACAGGCCTAAGCCAATCATGTACAGTACTGTTTCACTTTCAATGTTTTAACAACATACAACACAGATCACATCCTTTTGTAAACAATATTGCCTACAATATAGCCTACAACAGATTTCAAACTGGCAATACTTACTCACTCTGATGGCTGTGGATGAGATCCCCCTCACCATACACACACATTCAATGTGCACACTATAAGCAAGTGCTCTCTAGTCTGGCTCATAGTTTGACACAACAAGTCTGACACTGTCTGTGAGATGTCTATTAGTTAGACAAGACCTGTTATTTGACTTGATTATTTTAATCTGTGAAAAGGCCATCTCACAGAGATATGTTGATCCAAAGTAGGCCTTCACCTTAAGTGCACAGGATGAAAGGAGGGGAAACTTTTCAGTGTTTACAAGACCCCAAAAGTCACTGTCTCGTGATCTTGCTTTCAACTCGATGTAATTTTGCAATTCAATTATCTCCATGTCAACTCCGATTGGTAAAGCAAATACTTGCTGGAATTTGGCGGACACCTCCCCAATCTCAATGGGGAGGAAAGGGTTTGAGATAAATGCAACAACGTCCTCTGTCATTTAACTCCTGAAAAATTTCTCCAGGTGGGCACATAATTCTTGTGGGAGAAAAGCATCTTTGTTTCCTATGTTTTGCAACATTTTCTCCAGGTTTGGGAAGTGCACCAGCCTTCCATTCCTCAGCTGAGAGGCCGACACACCCTTGGGCTCGCATTCCACGCCCGGCCTCAAGCCAGCGAGCCGGGCTTCTTACCCGTTTAAAGTTTAAGAATAGGTTGAGATCGTTTCGGCCCCAAGACCTCTAATCATTTGCTTTACCAGATAAAACTGCGAGACTTTGAGCGCCAGCTATCCTGAGGGAAACTTCGGAGGGAACCAGCTACTAGATGGTTCGATTAGTCTTTCGCCCCTATACCCAGGTCGGACGGCTTTGACTGCTTTTAAATGTTAGTAAAACTAAGCGCATGCTCTTCAACCAATTGCTGCCCGCACTCGCCCGCCCAACTAGCATCACTACTCTGGTTGGTTCTGACCTAGAATATGTGGACAACTACAAATAGATAGGTGTCTGGTTAGACTGTAAACTCTCCTTCCAGACTCTAAGCATCTCATTAAGCATCTCCAATCCAAAATGAAATCTAGAATCGGCTTCCTATTTTTCAACAAAGCCTCATTCACTCATGCCGCCAAACATACTCTCGTAGAACTGACTATCATACCGACCCTTGACTTCGGCGATGTAATTTACAAAATAGCCCCCGACACTCTACTCAGCAAACTGGATGTAGTACAGTGCCTTGCGAAAGTATTCGGCCCCCTTGAACTTTGGACCTTTTTCCACATTTCAGGCTTCAAACATAAATATATAAAACTGTATTTTTTTGTGAAGAATCAACAACAAGTGGGACACAATCATGAAGTGGAACGACATTTATTGGATATTTCAAACTTTTTTAACAAATCAAAAACTGAAAAATTGGGCGTGCAAAATTATTCAGCCCCTTTACTTTCAGTGCAGCAAACTCTCTCCAGAAGTTCAGTGAGGATCTCTGAATGATCCAATGTTGACCTAAATGACTAATGATGATAAATACAATCCACCTGTGTGTAATCAAGTCTCTGTATAAATGCACCTGCGCTGTGATAGTCTCAGAGGTCCGTTAAAAGCGCAGAGAGCATCATGAAGAACAAGGAACACACCAGGCAGGTCCGAGATACTGTTGTGAAGAAGTTTAAAGCCGGATTTGGATACAAAAAGATTTCCCAAGCTTTAAACATCCCAAGGAGCACTGTGCAAGCAATAATATTGAAATGGAAGGAGTATCAGACCACTGCAAATCTACCAAGACCTGGCCGTCCCTCTAAACTTTCAGCTCATACAAGGAGAAGACTGATCAGAGATGCAGCCAAGAGGCCCATGATCACTCTGGATGAACTGCAGAGATCTACAGCTGAGGTGGGAGACTCTGTCCATAGGACAACAATCAGTCAGCCGTATATTGCACAAATCTGGCCTTTATGGAAGAGTGGCAAGAAGAAAGCCATTTCTTAAAGATATCCATAAAAAGTGTTGTTTAAAGTTTGCCACAAGCCACCTGGGAGACACACCAAACATGTGGAAGAAGGTGCTCTGGTCAGATGAAACCAAAATTGAACTTTTTGGCAACAATGCAAAACGTTATGTTTGGCGTAAAAGCAACACAGCTGAACACACCATCCCCACTGTCAAACATGGTGGTGGCAGCATCATGGTTTGGGCCTGCTTTTCTTCAGCAGGGACAGGGAAGATGGTTAAAATTGATGGGAAGATGGATGGAGCCAAATACAGGACCATTCTGGAAGAAAACCTGATGGAGTCTGCAAAAGACCTGAGACTGGGACGGAGATTTGTCTTCCAACAAGACAATGATCCAAAACATAAAGCAAAATCTACAATGGAATGGTTCAAAAATAAACATATTCAGGTGTTAGAATAGCCAAGTCAAAGTCCAGACCTGAATCCAATCGAGAATCTGTGGAAAGAACTGAAAACTGCTGTTCACAAATGCTCTCCATCCAACCTTGATTCTTCACAAAAAAATACAGTTTTATATCTTTATGTTTGAAGCCTGAAATGTGGCAAAAGGTCCAAAGTTCAAGGGGGCCGAATACTTTCGCAAGGCACTGTACCTGTGTATACCCTCCACTACATCACTGGCCCTTTATGTTTTACAAAAAGTGCACTCTCCTACATGAGTGAGCAGGTATTACGGTTACTGTCCTTTCAGAATCACGAACCTGTCACACACTGAAGGTGTGTAGGTTCACCACTGTGCAAACATGTCTATAATAGACAAGGCTGTAAAGATATTCCTTTCAAATAAGAAATGTATATTTTTGGCCTGGCGAAGCGGTTTTATGCAGTGACTGAATGGATGCTAATAATTATGAGTTTTTTACTCTGCTGGTCTCGGCTGATCTCGAGAAGAAATTACCAGTCCTCAATGTCCGACACCAAGTCAAGACAGAGTACAAATGTATCCAACACCAACATCTAGACAAGACAGAGACACTCAATATGTGGTCTCCAGATCGGACCCGAGACCGGTGTCAAGTACTAAAATACTAGCTCCCACAATCTTATTATTAGTAATTTCTTTGTCATTTGTGTAAGTAAAGTACATGTTGAGTGCCCTTATCTTTAAGCATGCTGAGAGTCTGTTCTTAGTTATATTTCTCTGTAAACTAATTATCTGGACAAACAATTTTTCTTCCCAAAAAGTTTAAGAGTCGACAGCAAGCTGATTGGGCTGCTGTTTAGAACCAGTAAAGGGTGCTTTACCAGGTAACGGAATTTTCCCTCCAGGTCTAAGGATTAGAAAAATCTCCAGACAAAAACTATAACAAATATGAGTGGCAATATCAATAGCTTTCCATCTAAAGTTGTCAGTACAAGGTGGTTTCTAATTATTGATGGACAACAATAACTGTTGCAAGTTAGAATAGTAGAATACACAGGGTGCAATTTCGAAATTTGGTTGTGCAGTTTTTCTCTTGTTACGTCAGTCACTGACAGTCAGTCAATTAGCCCATGTCATTTTTTAGATTGCTAAATTAGTTTAGTGGGCAGCTATCTAAACTTGTGATCGTGGTCGAATTACCGGGCGGGTTTTGAGGGAGGTTTGGTTTTTTGGGAAATTGATCTGAGTGCCTTTATGAGATTGTTGCCCATCCCTACTCCAAACCAAACAGCTTATAATTTCCTTATCAGTCCACTAGGCCTTAACAGTTCAAACAGTTTCTTGATAGGTGCATGCTTATGAATAACTGGAAGAAACCATTTTTTTATGCGTCACGTGCAGCATCTGAATGCTCCTCAACAAACCAACAAATATTTTTTGTATCTTCAACATAGGAATCAGTACAAAACGTTTTGTATGATCTCTATTGCACTATTTTAGGCCCAGCTTTTGGAACTTTGGCTTTACTAGATATGTGACTCGTTTCTGGAAACTAGGTGTATGTCGCGGGTCACTACTTCACAGGAGAGCCATTTGAAAGTACACATTTTTGTTTTATCAAAATGTGTTTTTTGGCAGAAATGCAATCTGTAACATGTGAACTTTCATGCGCATTAATAACAAACGTGTATACCATCTGTAAATACAAATGCAATTGTTAAATTACGAACCTACTTGGTTTAGCCACAGAAAAGGTCAGCAACCTTCCCGATAGCCATGATTAGCTGAGATAATGAGTGGGCTGGACATAACGAGAGATGAGTTCAGATTGGTCTGCCATGTAGCGAGATTCTGTCTATTTGAAATGATCAGTATGTCTAGGTCATCCTGTCTAACATGGCTTTTAAAAAAGTACATATTGCGTAGTAGAACTGCAAGTGTTGCTCTCCACTTTCTTGAGGACAGAGTTTTGAATTCAGTGGAATTAGAGTATGATAGCTAAGGAGATGGAGAAAACACCTGTCTCTGGATTACATCATCAAACTAAGAGCAACCATAGCATCTGTGACAGGGAGAAGCATCCATCCATGATGTATACAGGTAAGAGAGTCTATCTAGCTACATTTTCAGATATTACACATTTTGACAGAAAGTAATTTTCATTCAAGTTAAAGTGTACTGTTAGCTAGCTAGCTAACGTTAGCTGACTGGCTCGCTAGTTAACGTTACGTGTTGATCTGTGAAGTAATATTATTTGTATCTCAAAGCCATTTTCTTTGCTAGTTATAGCCTAATGTTAGCTAGCTAACATTGAACCTGGTTGGTTAGTTATCTGCAGATTCATGCAGGGTAGTATCGTCATGAGTTGGGATTATGATTAATTGTTTAGCTAGCTAGATACAGTTGAAGTCGGAAGTTTACATACACTTAGGTTGGAGTCATTCAAACTTGTTTTTCAACGACTCCGGAAAAGTTCTTGTTAAAAGGCTAGCGGAACCCCTCGACAACATCTGCTGAAAAGGCAGAGCACGAAATTCAAAAATATTTTTTTGAAATATTTAACTTTCATACAACTTTCATACAACTTCTTATGGCTGGGGGCAGTACTGAGTAGCTTGTATGAATAATGTGCCCAGAGTAAACTGCCTGCTACTCAGGCCCAGAAGCTAACATATGCATATTATTAGTAGATTTTGATAGAAAACACTCTGACGTTTCTAAAACTGTTTGAATAATGTCTGTGAGTTAAACAGAACTCATATGGCAGGCAAAAACCAGAGAAAAAATATCCAACCAGGAAGTGGGAAATCTGAGGTTTGTATGTTTTCAAGTCTTTGCCTATCCAATATACAGTGTCTATGGGGTCATATTGCACTTCCTAAGGCTTCCACTAGATGTAGTCTTTAGAACCTTGTTTCAGGATTCTACTGTGAAGGAGGATAGAATAAGAGTTGATTGATTAAGAGGTCTGGCAGAATGTCATGAGCTCAGGCAGGCACGCACCCATGAGAGGTAGCTGCGTTCCATTGCATTTCTAAAGACAAAGGAATTCTCTGGTTGAAACATTATTGAAGATTTATGTTAAAAACATGCTAAAGATTGATTCTATACATCGTTTGACATGTTTCTACGAACTGTAATGGAATTTTCTGACTTTTCACATATATCTAATTTTGTTCATGTGTTGTTGTTGCAAGTTCACCTGCCTCATTTAAAGCCTCTTTTTTTAGGTGTGTGGCTATAGGCCACCAAGTGTCAAAATGAATTATCAGGATAATAAGTGTGCAATGCTTAGTAATATGTGTAAAGTTAACATTAGGTCTATTTTCTGGGTGTGCTTGGACCATGATAGGTTGTTGGTGATGTGGAGGCCAAGGAACTTGAAGCTCTCAACCTGCTCCACTACAACCCCGCCGATGAGAATGGGGGCGTGCTCAGTCCTCCTTTTCCTGTAGTCCACAATCATCTCCTTTGACTTGATCACGTTGAGGGCTAGGTTGTTGCTCTGCACCACAGGGTTAGGTCTCTGACCTCCTCCCTATAGGCTGTCTCATCATGGTCACTGTTGTGTCATCAGCAAACTTAATGATGTTGGTGTTGGAGTCGTGCATTCATGAGTGAACAGGTAGTACAAGAGTGGACTGATCACACACCACTGAGGGGCCCCCGTGTTGAGGATCAGCGTGGCGGATGTGTTGTTACCTACCCTTACCACCTGGGGGCGGCCCGCCAGGAAGTCCAGGATCCATTTGCAGAGGGAGGTGTTTAGTCCCAGGGTCCTTAGCTTAGTGATGAGCTTTGAGGGCACTATGGTGTTGAAACGCTGAGCTGTAGTCAATTAATAGCATTCTCAAATAGGTCCTGGAGTGGCCTAGCCAGTCTCCAGATCTCAACCCCATAGAAAATCTTTGGAGGGAGTTGAAATGATGAAAATTACAGGCCTCTCTCATCTTTTTAAGTGGAAGAACTTGCACAATTGGTGGCTGACTAAATACTTTTTTGCCCCATTGTAATTGTTTTAAGATGGTCATACTATGGATCATTTGAATTTTAAGACCCATTTAGGCATACGATATTGAATTTGGCCTATTCTACTATAGCCCAGAGAAACGCATTGAATAACACATTCATAAACGGCAAAAAAGACAGATTTTTTTTTTTACACATATTTAACCTCTTTTTTGTGTAGGCACAAAACTACCTTTATACTTTGTTCACAAGCTTGTCTGGTTGGGCCACAACTAGACCTCACTTTAAATGTATCAAGAAATAATCTTATTTGTATGCCTACCAATCAACACAATCAGTACATTGTTTAAAGCAAGTCTCAGTCACAAATGGCAGCTCCAAAAAGCTGAACAAGATGTGAACGAGTGGCTTGTAGAATCATGACTCCTTCACATTTTCAGTTCATCGTGAATAGCCTCAGGGTCCTTAGCTTAGTGATGTTTGAGGGCCCTATGGTGTTGAACGCTGAACTGTAGTCAATGAATAGCAGTCTCACAAAGGTGTTCCTTTTGTCCAGGTGTGAAAGGGCAGTGTGGAGTGCAATAGAGATTGCATCACAAAATGTTTTCTAAAGCTAGAGCATTTTCCAATTTCTGGGGTCCTGCATGCTCTGGGCATTACTGACTCAAATTAATGAAATATGTCAAAAGATTTGTTCGTTTGACTAAAGGACTTCAAAAGATCAGAGTCAGTAAAAATAGTTTAACTTCCAATTACTACAAGGAGAGGGACCCTGAATCTTCTACTCCAATGCTGTTTGAGGAGGAGGCGAGAGGACGCAAGAGGTGATTTAAATGTTTAATTCCTTGATTCCTCACATCCTCCCTCTTTGTCACCTTCTCAAAACACATTGGAGCAGAAGACCTGCCATCTAATTTTCTCCTACAATACGTTCACCCAAGGAATCGAGGAAAGATAAATAATTGGTTTACTCCTTGACCCAACCACTAGGCAGATCCAATTGGCCCGGGGATGTTGGAGTAACTGACACTCTCCCTTCCCTCCCCTGTCTGTTGTTCATTACTGTTGTTTGGCCCTACTTGACTCAGGTTCAGGCTGAGGCCCTGTTCGATTATTCATTCATCTGTCCTTGTAATCTTCCTGATAAGCGATTGGATAGATTAAATCTAGGTTACCACCCTATTACTTCCACCAATCCAACCAATTTACATCTGTGATTACCTTGAGGAAAGTAGGAAGGAAGGATGCTTTTCTGAAGTATTCGAACAGGGCCTGAGTCTCAGAGGTTTCTGACAGCTGTCTGCTGCTGGGAGAAAATAAGAAGGTTCTCTGGTTCTCATAGACAGACATAAAGGCAGACACATTCGCAACCCCCAGCAAAATCCCCTCTATCTCCCTAAGGCCAGACCTAGAGCAGCCCCTACTCAACCCCACCCATCCACAGCCTGGCTGGGGTACTCCCACACCTCTCTGCATCTTCTTATAACTTTTCCCTCACCCACTCCTTTTTCTTAATGTACAGTAACAGCTTCCTCTCTTCCCTGTCTCCTCTTTCTGTTACCCAGTACCTCCCCCTTTTCCCTGCCAACTCATCGCCCGCTCACCCATCAACTCCTCTCCCCCACTGTTGTCACCCTCTCCCCCTTCCCTCTCTCTACATTACCCCCTGCCTTCCCCACTCTACCTATATATCTCCTGTACATGCCAGCAGCAAATAATAGCTTGGACCCCTGGACAGTGTGCCTATTGTGAGCTAGACAACTCCCAAAACAGAACACTGTCCTTCCCCCGGAGGTACAGCAGGCTTACAGGACACAGGGTTTTAGGGATAACATTTAATAGAAAGGGGAAACTTGAAGGTAGCCTGAGATATAACAAATATGTTTGTCATTTATTACATGCTTGACAGTAAGTAAAAAAAGATGTTAGCGCAAGAAGGTGGTTTAAAAGAAAAGTTGGAGTCGAATATCCTTAATTGTGTTCTAAATAGCAGGCAATTTGGGTATGTGAAAATAGAATGTTTTATAGTATGTGAAATTTAGAAACATTTTTATTTTTTCATCACTATACATTACTGTTTGTGTTGCTTTCATAAAAATAAATCCAAATATATATATATTTTCTATATAATTTATATAATTTTTTTCCCCTGAGCCTAATATGCTCAGTCTGATCGTGATCGAGAGTTGATACAAATGTAAATATATTTACATACACAGATACGATTGACTCTAGAGCCTACTCTGCATACACCTTCAAAGTAGGAGGATACATATGCAAATAAAAGCTGACTGGTCATTGGTCAGAATAATCAGATTAGATTGTGATATCATGCTGGGCCAAAAACTCCATTCCACCTGAACTGGCTGATATTCCAGAGGTAAAAAAAACAACCTATTAAACAGAAAGGGCTTTATCATAATTTCCCCAATGTCAGTGTTATTTTGACTTCATATTGTAGAAATATCGTAAAACAATACAGGAAAATCACGTTTGACTACCAGGATGTCATACTAATTTCAGCTGTTCATCTATTAGAATTCGTTGCACACTATTGAGGAAGAGAGTAATCTTTTCAGATCCACAATGATAATCAGTTGATAATTAGTTGAATCCTATTGACGCACCAGTGCATCAATCTAAGTAACAGAATAAGCTAGAGATATCAGTTTTTTGTGCATGGGCTCTGTTTCAAACCACTACATCCGCCTATGACGGCCTTCCGCATCTGCAGTGGAAGGTGGCCAAACTACAGCTGTGATTGTCAGACCATGAGACATCCCAAAAAGCGGTCTTCTCACGAAAACGTCTGTAGCATCTGAAGTTTGGCCTACAAACTAATATGACCCCACTATAGAAATGGCAGATTCTCCCAAACAGTTTTGCTCTACAACCCCCACTAGTGTCACAGGACTCGTCTGAAGGTTACCAATACAAACTAATGGAAGTATGGGGTAGTTTTGTGCCATCAAAAATAAGGGGTTAAATTTCTGTGTCCAAAATAAAAAAAAATATTTATTGAGCTTTCTTATATGTCCTAGATATAGGACAGACACTTCAAAACCTTATTCCTTATGATAATGTTTTTATGTATTTTTTGCCAATTATTAATATTTTATTCAATGCGGTTCTTTGGGCTATATTAGTAAAGGTCAAAATCAATATTTAATCAAATAATTTTTTAAGTATTAGTTTTTATAAAGGAGTCCTAAAATTAAAAATCTAATAGTTAAATGATCCATGGTAGGACCATCTCAAAACAATTCCATGTGCTCCATTTTCATGTGCCAATGCTGTTTACATTTGTTGGATGACGTGAAAATAGAGATCTTTGGAAACGCACACCAGTGGTAGGTTTAGCATCGAAATGAGAATACATGAGCAGAAAATAACCCCATACCTATTGTTAAATATGGTGGTGGATCTTTGATGTTATGTGGCTATTTTGCTTCCATTGGTCCTGGGGCCCTTGCCAAAGCAAACGGCATCATGAACTTTACCCAGTACCGGGAAATTCAATCAAGGATCTGGATGGATTCTCTATGGAGGAATGGTCTAAGATCCCTCGAAATGTGTTCTCCAACTCATAAAACATTTTCTGAAGAAGGCTCAGGGGCATTACTCACAAGGTGAAGAAATAAATACTTATTCACAAAATGTCATTCTCTGAGCAATCTTATTAGTATAAAATAATATAATTTCCTCATTGTTTTGAACATACAATATAGCTCAGTATTTCAATTCTTTATTTGGTAGCACTTTGTAATAACTCCAGATAATAAAGCATTTATAATGGATTAATAAATAGTTTATTCAACATTTATTAATAATTATTCCCTCATTTGTAAATGTTAGTAACCTAGTTATTCACACATTTATAAACATCTATTGAAGTATTTAATAATTATTAATAAGATCATTCATAAGATGTTTAATGTAGGTCTTGATAAACCATGAACTTATCATTATTTAAGTGTTTCTGCATTTCCTCATCTACTTCATAAATTCTTTATAAATGTTTTGAGTGACCAGTGTAATGTCTCACAAAAACATGGATATGCCATTGGTAGACATTCCAGCAGTACCTGATGTTCCTTAAGATCTCAAAATGAACATAACAATGGCTAATAAATAAACACACATGTTTAAGAAAATCAAGCATTCGGAAAGTATTCAGACCCCTTCCCTTAAGTATTCAGAACCCTTCCCTTAAAATTAAGTGTTCATGATTAATCTACACACAATACCCCATAATGACAAAGCAAAAACAGTTTTTTATACATTTTAGCAAATGTATAAAAAAAAACAGAAATACCTTATTTACATAAGTATTCAGACCCTTTGCTATGAGACTCGAAATTGAGCTCAGGTGCATCCTGTTTCCAATGAACATCCTTGAGATGATTCTACAACTTGATTGGAGACCACCTGTGGTAAATTCAATTGATTGGACAAGACTTGGAAAGTCACACACCTGTCTATGTAAGGTACCACAGTTGACAGTGCATGTCAGAGCAAAAACCAAGCAATGAGGTTGAAGGAATTATCCGTAGAGCTCCGAGACAGGATTGTGCGAGACACAGCTCTGGGGAAGGGTAGCAAAATATTTCAGCAGCATTGAAGGTCCCCAAGAGTTTGGAACCGCCAAGACTATTCCTAGGGCTGGCCGCCTAGCCAAACTGAACAATCGGGGGAGAAGGGCCTTGGGCAGGAAGGTGACCAAGATCCCGATGGTCACTATGACAGAGCTCCAGAGTTCCTATGTGGCGATGGGAGAACCTTCCAGAAGGACAACGATCTTTGCAGCACTCTACCATTCAGGCCTTTATGTTAGAGTGGCCAAATAGAATCCACTCTTCAGTAAAACGCACATGACAGCCCACTTGGAGTTTGCCAAAAGTCACCTAAAGACTAATTTATTTAACCCCTACTTTACCAGGTAAGTTGACTGAGCTTCAGAAGGAAGCCAGCAGTGGGATGCTGGGTGGTATGCTGCTCACTCTCAGTCAATTAAAAACAAGATTCTCTGGTCTGATGAAACCAAGATTGAACTCTTTGGCCTAATTACCAAGCATGACGTCTGGAGGAAAACTGGCACCATCCCTAAGGTGAAGCATGGTGATGGCAGCATCATGCTTTGGGGATGTCTTTCAGCGGCAGAGACTGGGAGACTAGTTAGGATCGAGGCAAAGATGAACGGAACAAAGTACAGAGGGATCCTTGATGAAAACCTGCTCCAGAGCGCTCAGGACCTCAGACTGGGGCGAAGGTTCATCTTCCAACAGGACAACAACCCTAAGCACACAGCCAAGACAACGCAAGAGTGGTTTCGGGACAAGTCTCTGAATGTCCTTGAGTGGCCCAGTCAGAGTCCGCATTTGAACCTGATTGAACATCTCTGGGGAGACCTGAAATGAGCTGTATAGCGACACTTCCCATCCAACCTGACAGAGCTTGAGAGGATCTGCAGAGAAGAACGGGAGAAACTCCACAAATAAAAGTTTTCCAAGCTTGAAGCGTCATACTCAAGAAGACTTAAGGCTGTAATTGCCGCCAAAGGTGATTCAACAAAGTACTAAGTGTCTGAATCCTTATGCAAATGTGATATTTCAGTTTTTTATGTTTAATACATTTGCAAAAAAAAATACTGTTTTTGCATTGTCATTGTGGGGTGTTTTGTGTAGGATGATGAGGGGAAAAAACTATTTAATACATTTTAGAATAAGGTTGTAACGTAACAAAATATGGAAAAAGTCAAGAGGTCTGAATAGCCTCTATGTATGATTCCACCCGCTTTATTAGCTTTAAAAGTTGTTTTCTTTACGTCAATACATTACATACATCATAAAGCCTTTCTTTGAGGGCCTAGTTATACCCAAACCAGTGGTGTTAGAAAACTCCTGCTTTACATGCCACATCAAGCCTGCAAGTCACATTATGCTGGCTTGCAAAGTGATGTCTGGCACCGAGACAGAATTAGGATATCTAATAAATCCCCCCAACCCGGATTCACAATGAATGCCAAGTTAGGGGAATTTAATTGTGAGACTACATCAATCACTTAAACTGGAACAACCATCTCAGTAACTACTAACAGATTGGAAATATGTATGTTATATACAATATCACTGTGTAGCATAAAATGTATCAACCAATCAATGTACATACAAAAACACATATATTACACAGAAAATCACCCTGCAATAGAGCATCCTGGGAAATTTGATATATGGTTCTATGTTGAACCCTTCTTGCCATCTAAAGAATCCCTCTTGCCTTCCAAATAATAAGTCAAGAACCCTTTCCTCCAAAAATGGTTCTTAGAATGTAAAGGTTCTAGGTAGAACCATTTGCCTTACAAAGAACCATTGTCTTCCAAAAAGTAATCTTCAGATCAAAACAGTTCTTGGTAGAACCTTATTCCTCCTCAAAGAACCCCTTGGAACAATTTTTTATAAGATTGCATACCTTACTTCATTGTTAAATAACAGACATACGAGTCACCAGACCTGATCACAGGCTAACTCTGGAGAGCCCTTCGATTTTGCTAGATCTGCTTTTAGTTTTTATCACCTTACATGTGTAATGATATCCAAAGCACTTTAAAATTTGAGGAATGGGATCCTCTAGGGTACATTTCTACTGAAGAAGAAATTTGAAGAAACATGATATCAAAAGAAAAGGACTGGTCAAACCCTAGCACAGATAGCAACCAAACAACAACACCCATTGGACTAAGGACTGCTTCTTCCTATGACATTCCAATTGGCCTTTGCGACATCATGTCTCCAATGATGAAAAATCAACTAAAATATTGATTCTATACACTCTTAGAAAAAAGGGGTTCCAAAATGGTTTTCTGCTGTCCCCAAAGGATAACCATTTTTGGTTCAAGGGAGAACCTTTTATAGTTCAAAATAGAACCATTTTGGGTCCCATGTAGAGCCCTCTGTGGAAAGGATCCTAAATGGAACCCAAAAGGGTTCTACCTGGAAACAAAAGGGTTCTCAGTAAGTATTAAGGATAATATGAATATAGAAAGTGCTTACCATATGGAGTGACTATGGCAGAAGTCCAGTGCAGAGATGATCTGTCTGAAGAACTTCCTGGCCTCCTTGGGTGTTAACCGTCCCTTCTTTACCAGGTAGTCAAAGAGCTCTCCCCCTGAGACGTGCTCTAACACCAGATACCTGGGAGGTGGGGGGGACAGAGAAATTAGAAAGATGAATGAAATAAGTGAGGCTGAAAAAGTAAGAGGGAAGAAAGAAGGAACGAAAGTAAGAAATTAAGAAGAGAGAGTGAATTAAGAAGTGGGGGCTTTTTTAAACATCACACTTGAGAGACATCCAAAGGATAAATGTTTTCCTCTGGGACACTTTTCAAAGAAAACTGAAAGGAAAACGCCACACAGTGCTGCTCATGCTCCCAGAAGATATTTATTTACAACATTTCGACCCTTAGGTCTTCATCAGGCATCTATGATGTGGCAGGGCTTGCAAACCATTAGACTGCAAAGGGAAGCACAGCCAAGAGCTGCCTAGTGACACAAGCCTACTAGATGAGCAAAATTACTTCTATACTCGCTTCGAGGCAAGTAACACTGAAACATGCATGAGAGCATCAGCTGTTCCAGATGACTGTGTGATCTTCGCAGGCGATGTGAGTAAGACCTTTAAACTGGTCAACATTCACAAGGTCGCAGTGCCAGAAGGATTACCAGGACATGTACTCCGAGCATGCACTGACTAACTAGCAACTGTCTTCACTGACATTTTCAACCTCTCCCTGTCTAAGTTGGAAATACCAACATGTTTCAAGCAGACCACCATAGTCCCTGTGCTAAAGAACACTAAGGTACCCTGCCTAAATGACTACCGACCCGTAGCACTCACGTCTGTAGCCATGAAGTGCTTTGAAAGGCTGGTCATGGGTCACATCAACACCAGTATCCCAGAAAACCTACACCCACTCCAATTTGCATACCGCCCCAACAGATCCACAGATGATGCAGTCTCTATTGCACTCCACACTGCCCTTTCCCCCCTGGACAAAAAGAACACCTGAAGTGGGGCAAAAAAAGTATTTAGTCAGCCACCAATTGTACAAGTTCTCCTGCTTATAAAGATGAGAGAGGCCTGTAATTTATCATAGGTAATTTCAACTATGCCAGACAAAATGAGATAAAAAAAATCCAGAAAATCACATTGTAGGATTTGTAATGAATTTATTTGCAAATTATGGTGGAAAATAAGTATTTGGTCAATAACAAAAGTTTATCTCAATACTTTGTTATATACCCTTTGTTGGCAATGACAGAGGTCAAACGTTTTCTGTAAGTCTTCACAAGGTTTTCACACACTGTTGCTGGTATTTTGGCCCATTCCTCCATGCAGATCTCCTCTAGAGCAGTGATGTTTTGGGGCTGTTGCTGGGCAACATGGACTTTCAACTCCCTCCAAAGATGTTCTATGGGGTTGAGATCTGGAGACTGGCTAGGCCACTCCAGGACCTTGAAATGCTTCTTACGAAGCCACTCCTTCGTTGCCCGGGCGGTGTGTTTGGGATCATTGTCATGCTGAAAGACCCAGCCACGTTTCATATTCAAAGCCCTTACTGATGGAAGGAGGTTTTCACTCAAAATCTCACGATACATGGCCCCATTCATTCTTTCCTTTACACGGATCAGTCGTCCTGGTCCCTTTGCAGAAAAACAACCCCAAAGAATGATGTTTCCTCCTCCATGCTTCACAGTAGGTATGGTGTTCTTTGCATGCAACTCAACATTCTTTGTCCGCCAAATACGATGAGTTGAGTTTTTACCAAAAAGTTATATTTTGGTTTCATCTGACCATATGACATTCTCCCAATCTTCTTCTGGATCATCCAAATTCTCTATAGCAAACTTCAGACGGGCCTCGATATGTACTGGCTTAAGCAGGGGGACACGTCTGGCACTGCAGGATTTGAGTCCCTGGCAACGTAGTGTGTTACTGAAGGTAGGCTTTGTTACTTTGGTACCAGCTCTCTGCAGGTCATTCACTAGGTCCCCCCGTGTGGTTCTGGGATTTTTGCTCACCGTTCTTGTGATCATTTTGACCCCACAGTGTGAGATCTTGCTTGGAGCCCCAGATCAAGGGAGATCATCAGTGGTTTTGTATATCTTCCATTTCCTAATAATTGCTCCCACAGTTGATTTCTTCAAACCAAGCTGCTTACCTATTGCAGATTCAGTCTTCCCAGCCTGGTGCAGGTCTACAATTTTGTTTCTGGTGTCCTTTGACAGCTCTTTGGTCTTGGCCATAGTGGAGTTTGGAGTGTAACTGTTTGAGGTTGTGGACAGGTGTCTTTTATACTGATAACAAGTTCAAACAGGTGCCATTAATATAGGTAACGAATGGAGGACAGAGGAGCCTCTTTAAAGAAGAAGTTACAGGTCTGTGAGAGCCAGATATCTTGCTTGTTTGTAGGTGACCAAATACTTATTTTCCACCGTCATTTGCAAATAAATTCATTAAAAATCCTACAGTGTGATTTTCTGGATTTTTTTCTCTCATTTTGTCTGTCATAGTTGAAGTGTACCCATGATCAAAATTACAGGCCTCTCTCATATTTTTAGGTGGGAGAACTTGCACAATTGGTGGCTGACTAAATACTTTTTTTGCAGCACTGTATGTGAGAATGCTATTCATTGACTACAGCTCAGCATTCAACACCATAGTGCCCTCAAAGCTCATCAATAAGCTAAGGACCCTGGGACTAAACACCTCCCTCTGCAACTGGTTCCTGGACTTCCTGACGAGCCGCCCCAGGTGGTAAGGATAGGTAACAACACATCCGCCACACTGATCCTCAGCACAGTGGCCCCACAGGGGTGCGTGCTCAGTCCCCTCTTGTACTCCCTGTTCACTCATGACTACACGGCCAGGCACGACTCCAACACCATCATTAAGTTTGCCGATGACACAACAGTGGTAGGCCTGATCACCAACAACAACGAGACAGCCTATATGGCAGAGGTCAGAGACCTGGCCGTGTGGTGCCAGGACAACAACCTCTCCCTCAATGTGAACAAGACAAAGGAGATGATTGTGGATTACAGGAAAAAGAGGACTAAGCACACACCCATTCTCATTGACGGGGCTGTAGTGGAGCAGGTTGAGAGCTTCAAGTTCCTTGGTGTCCACATCACCAACAAACTAACATGGTCCAAGCACACCAAGACATTTGTGAAGAGGGCACGACAAAATCTATTCCCCCTCATGAGACTAAAAAGATTTGGAATGGGTCCTCAGATCCTCAAGAGTTTCTACAGTTGCACCATCGAGAGCATCCTGACTTGTTGCATCACTGCCTGGTATTCTCGACCTCCGACCGCAAGGCACTACAGAGGGTAATCGGTACGGCCCAGTACATCACTGGGGCCAAGCTTCCTGCCATCCAGGACCTCTATACCAGGCGGTGTCAGAGGAAGGCCCTAAACATTGTAGTCTCCAGCCACCCTAGTCATAGACTGTTCTCTCTGCTACTGCACGGCAAGTGGTACTAGAATACAAAGTCTAGGTCCAAGAGGCTTCTAGCAGCTTCTACCCCCAAGCCATAAGACTCCTGAACACCTAATCAAATGGCTACCCAGACTACTTGCATTGCCTCCCCCAGTCTTTTAATCTGCTGCTACTCTCTGTTATTATCTATACATAGTGTACATAGCCTCGCTATTGTTATTTTATTGCTGCTCTTCAATTATTTGTTATTTTTATTTGTTATTAGTTATTCATTTCTTATTCTAATTTTTAACATTTTTATTTTACTTATTCAGGAGAATGTCAGGCATCTGGGTCATGCAGCAAGACAATGAATCAAAGCACACAATAAAGTCTACATGAAAATGGTTCAAAATAAACAAATTTGAGGTTTTGGAAGTCCAAACCTTATCCCAATTGAGATGTTTGGCAGGACTTGAAATGAGGAGTTGAAAACCCACAAATGTCGTGAGTTAAAGCAGTTCCGAAAGACTTGGGCTCTCGAGTGGCGTAGCGTTTAAAGGCACTGCATCTCAGTGCAAGAGGCATCACTGCAGTCCCTGGTTTGAATCCAGACTTCATCACATCTGGCTGGGATTGGGAGTCCCATAGGGCTGTGCACAATTGGCCGGGGTAGGCTGTCATTGTAGATACGAATTTGTTCTTAACTGACTTGCCTAGTTAAATTTAAGCAATAATGGAAAAAAAAGACTGCGCCAAAATTCTTCCACAGCGATGTGAGAGACTGATCAACAACTACAGGAAGCATTTGGTTTCAGTCATTGCAGCTAAAGGTGGCTAACCAGTTATTGAGTGTAAGGAGAACAAATACTTTTACAAACAGGGGAATTGGGTGTTGCATAACTATGGATCCGCCCCTTTTTTTTCAATTTTCGTCGAAAATGACATACCCAAATCTAACTGCCTGTAGCGCAGGCTCTGAAGCAAGGATATGCATATTATTGGTGCCATTTGAAAGGAAAAACTTTGAAGTTTGTGGAAATGTGAAAGGAATGTAGGAGAATATAACACAGTAGATCTGGTAAAAGAAAATACAAAGAAAAAAAACAACCGTTATTTTGTATTTTTTTGTACCATCATCTTTGAAATACAAGAGAAAGGCCATACTGTATTATTCCAGCCCAGTTGCAATTTAGATTTTGGCCGCTAGATGGCAGCAGTGAATGTGCAAAGTTTTAGACTGATCCAATGAACCATTGCATTTCTGTTTAACATTTTGTATCAAGACTGCCCAATGTGCCTAATTTGTGCCTAAAAGGGTGCCATTTACACACAAGAGCATTAGTGAGGTCGGTCACTGATGTTGGGCAATTCAGCCTGGATAGCAGTCAGCGTTCCAATTTATCCCAAAGGTATTCAATGGAGTTGAGGTGATGGCTCTGTGCAGGCCAGTCAAGTTCTTCCACACCGATCGCGAAAAAAACGTTTCTGTATGGACATCGCTTTGTACATGAGGGCATTTTATTTATTTCTTTTATTTCACCTTTATTTAACCAGGTAGGCTAGTTGAGAACAAGTTCTCATTTGCAACTGCGACCTGGCCAAGATAAAGCGTAGCAATTCGACACATACAACAACACAGAGTTACACATGGAATAAACAAAACATACAGTCAATAATACAGTAGAACAAAAGAAAACAAAAAGTCTATATACAGTGAGTGCAAATGAGGTAAGTTAAGGAAATAAATAGGCCATGGTGGCGAAATAATTACAATATAGCAATTAAACACTGGAATGGTAGATCGGCAGAAGATGAATGTGCAGGTAGAGATACTGGGGTGCAAAGGAGCAAAATAAATAAATAAATACCAGTATGGGGATGAGGTAGGTAGATAGATGGGCTGTTTAACAGATAGGCTATGTACAGGTGCAGTGATCTGTAAACTGCTCTGACAGCTGGTGCTCAAAGCTAGTGAGGGAGATGTGAGTCTCCAGCTTCAGAGATTTTTGCAATTCGTTCCAGTCATGGGCAGCAGAGAACTGGAAGGAAAGACGAGCAAAGGAGGAATTGGCTTTGGGGGTGACCAGTGAGATATACCTGCTGGAGGGCGTGCAACGAGTGGGTGCTGCTATGGTGACCAGTGAGCTGAGATAAGGCAGGGCTTTACCTAGCAGAGACTTGTAGATAACCTGTAGCCAGTGGGTTTGGGGACGAGTATGAAGCGAGGGCCAACCAATGAGAGCGTACAGGTTGCAATGGTGGGTAGTGTATGGGGTTTTGGTGACAAAAAAGATGGCATTGTGATAGACTGCATTCAGTTTGTTGAGTAGAGTGTTGGAGGCTATTTTATAGATGACATCACCGAAGTCGAGGATCGGTAGGATGGTCAGTTTTACGAGGGTATGTTTGCAGCATGAGTGAAGGATGCTTTGTTGCGATATAGGAAGCCAATTCTAGATTTAATTTTGGATTGGAGATGTTTGATGTAGGTCTGGAAGGAGAGTTTACAGTCTAACCAGACACCCAGGTATTTGTAGTTGTCCACGTATTCTAAGTCAGAGCCGTCCAGAGTAGTGCTGCTGGACGCGCGAGCAGGTGCGGGCAGTGATCGATTGAAAGCATACATTTAGTTTTACTTGCGTTTAAGAGCAGTTGGAAGCCATGGAAGGAGAGTTGTATGGCATTTAAGCTCGTCTTGAGGTTAGTTAACACAGTGTCCAAAGAAGGGCCAGAGGTATACAGAATGGTGTCGTCTGCGTAGAGGTGGATCAGAGAATCACCAGCAGCAAGAGCAACATCATTGATGTATACAGAAAAGAGAGTCGGTCCGAGAATTGAACCCTGTGGCACACCCATAGAGACTGTCAGAGGTCCGGACAACAGGCCCTCCGATTTGACACACTAAACTCTATCAGAGAAGTAGTTGGTAAACCAGGCAAGGCAATCATTTGAGAAACCAAGGCTGTCGAGTCTGCCAATAAGAATGTTGTGATTGACAGAGTCTAAAGCCTTGGCCAGGTTGATGCATACAGCTGCACAGTAATGTCTCTTATCGATGACGGTTATGATGTCGTTTAGAACCTTGAGCGTGGCTGAGGTGTACCCATGACCAGCTCTGAAACCAGATTGCATAGCGGAGAAGGTATGGTGGGATTCGAAAGCAGGTCAGCAATCTGTTTGTTAACTTGGCTTTCGAAGACCTTAGAAAGACAGGGTAGGACAAATATAGGTCTGTAGCAGTTTGGGTCTACAGTGTCACCCCCTTTGAAGAGGGGGATGACCGCGGCAGCTTTCCAATCTTTGGGAATCTCAGACGATACGAAAGAGAGTTTGAACAGGCTAGTAATAGGGGTTGCAACAATTTCGGCAGATCATTTTAGAAAGAGAGGGTCCAGATTGTCTAGCCCAGCTGATTTGTAGGGGTCCAGATTTTGCAGCTCTTTCAGAACATCAGCTATCTGGATTTGGGTAAAGGAGAAATGGTGGGGGCTTTGGCAAGTTGCTTTGGGGGGTGCCGGGCAGTTGACCGGGGTAGGGGTAGCCATGTGGAAAGCATGGCCAGCCGTAGAGAAATGCTTATTGAAATTCTCAATTATAGTGGATTTTTGGTGGTGACAGTGTTCCCTAGCCTCAGAGCAGTGGGCAGCTGGGAGGAGGTGCTCTTATTCTCCTTGGACTTTACAGTTTCCCATAACTTTTTTGAGTTAGTACTACAGGATGCAAATTTATGTTTGAAAAACCTTGCCTTAGCTTTTCTAACTGCCTGTGTATATTTGTTCCTAACTTCCCTGAAAAGTTGCATATCACGGGGGCTATTCGATGATGCTAATTCAGATCGCCACAGGATGTTTTTGTGCTGGTCAAGGGCAGACAGGTCTAGCGTGAACCAAGGACTATATCTATTCCTAGTTCTACATTTTTTGAGAGGGGCATGCTTATTTAAGATGGTGAGGAAGGCACTTTTAAAGAATAGCCAGGCATCATCCACTGACGGGATGAGGTCAATGTCATTCCAGGATACCCCGGCCAGGTCGATAAGAAAGGCCTGCTCGCAGAAGCGTTTCAGGGAGTGTTTGACAGTGATGAGGGGTGGTCGTTTGGTTGCAGAAGCATTACGGATGCAGGCAATGAGGCAGTGATCGCTGAGATCTTGATTGAAAATAGCAGAGGTGTATTTGTCATACTGAAACAGGGAAAGGGCCTTCCCCAAACTGTTGCCACAAAGTTGGAAGCATTGAATCGTCGAGAATGTCATTGTATGCTGTAGTGTTAAGATTTCCCTTCACTGGAACTAAGGGACCAATCCTGAACCACGACACTTTACAGTTGGCACTACACATTTAGGCAGGTAGCGTTCTCCTGGCATCATTTGTCCGTTGTGCTGCCAGATGGTGAAGTGTGATTCATCACTCCAGAGAAGACGTTTCCACTGCTCCAGAGTCCAATGGTGTCAAGCTTTACACCACTCAAGCCGGCACTTGGCATTGTGCATGGTGATCTTAGGCTTGTGTGAGGCTACTCGGCTATGGAAACCCATTTCATGAAACAGTTATTGTGCTGACATTGCTTCCAGTGGCAGTTTGGAAGTTGGTACTGAGTGTTGCAACCAAGGACAATTGTGCTCAATTTTACACACCTGTCAGCAATGGGTGTGTGTGTGTGTGTGTGTGTGTGTGTGTGTGTGTGTGTGTGTGTGTGTGTGTGTGTGTGTGTGTGTGTGTGTGTGTGTGTGTGTGTGTGTGTGTGTGTGTGTGTGTGTGTGTGTGTGTGTGTGTGTGTGTGTGTGTGTGTGTGTGTGTGTGTGTGTGTGTGTGTGTGTGTGTGTGTGTGTGTGTGTGTGTGTGTGTGTGTGTGTGTTGCTGGACCGGACTGATGAGGGTGTCACTCTCCATGGCTAATGTTCGCTAATGCAGTGCCTTCACTGACTGTGTCGCAAATGGCACTCTTTTCTTTATTAAGACCACTTATTTTCACCATGGCTCGTAGAGTTCTGGTCAAAAGTAGTGCACTGTATAGGAAATAGGGTGCCATTTGAGAGGCAAACTCTGATAAGCATGTCGTAGTGTTTACATAATATAGGGTTTCTGGCCCTATTAGCAAACTCTCAAACGAGCATGAATAAACGACTAGCTTCACACTAATGGGCCATCTACCCTTCTGTCACATTCAATGTTGCCTGTAACCAATCAGATGGTTCGCTTTGATATCTGAGTGCGGAGCCTAACAGAAAGGGTTGGCTGTTTGGCTGTCAAGCTCAGAGGGTTTGATCTGGTTGACTGTCACGTGTTGGGGGAGACATACAGTTAATATCATTCCCTGTCATAATATCCACTATTATTACAGATGACTGGGACCGACACAATGGCAGGTGAAACAGGAAGTAGCCCCTGACTCTTAAGGATGAAGAGGCGTATTATGATGTATCATTGTATCATGTGAAGTTGTGTATCATTTCTGCTATCTTCAATATTACTATACCAATACAATTACGAATTGGACGCTAAGTAGACTTCAATAATGGGAATTGATGGGAAATGATGTAAAATATATCACTAGCCACTTTAAACAATGCTACCTAATATAATGTTTACATACCCTACATTATTCATCTCATCTCATATGTATACATATATACTGTACTCTATATCATCTACTGCATCTTTATGTAATACATGTATCACTAGCCACTTTAACTATGCCACTTTGTTTACATACTCATCTCATATGTATATACTGTACTCAATACCATCTACTGTATCTTGCCTATGCCGCTCTGTACCATCATTCATTCATATATCTTTATGTACATATTCTTTATCCCCTTACACTTGTGTCTATAAGGTAGTAGTTTTGGAATTGTTAGCTAGATTACTTGTTGGTTATTACTGCATTGTCGGAACTAGAAGCACAAGCATTTCGCTACACTCGCATTAACATCTGCTAACCATGTGTATGTGAGAAATACAATTTGATTTGATTTGATTTGAGATGCTAATACCCTCCCCCATGTTGGAACATAACAATTTGATTGAATTCATAGAGGCGATAACGATACTCACAAGTATTTCTTATTTTCGTAGACGTCGTGCAGCTTTAAAACGTGAGGGTGTTCTATGAGCTTCAGAATCGCTATTTCCCGCTCAACCTGTAAGAGAAAAACAAAACACGGACACAGAAAAACTAGTTTATCCTCCTCAAACCTATACAGGGGACTGACAACTGAGCACACAGGCTTCAGGGGTATGCTACAGTTTGTTAAGACCATCTACTCTAAAATGTACTCTCTATACATAATTCTAAACAACACTGTAGTACTGCTTCCACATACTGTAGGATTGATGGTATTTTGCCTGTATTTTTTTTTTATATGACCCCCTTACAAACATGCTCATTTTAAGCACATTCTTGTCTGCATAAGCCTTTTCTACCTCCCTTGCACGAGTGGTAGCTTAGTAGACCTACACTGTAAGACCTTTCTGTACTTTCAACAGTAAAACACTGTAGGATGCACAGTATAATACCATAAATGTGTTTTACAGCATTCATGCTGTAGATTGCACTGCATTATGGGTAACATGCTGAAAAATATTGTGTTTAACTGTAATTTGAAAGTCTCTTGTAAAAAATACTCTAACATACTGTATTTCTTTACAGTAATAGCTTATGCTTACTGTAGATTCAAATGATCCATTCCAGGCGCCAAACTTATGCTGTCCGGTGAGACACATGAAGCTCAGACTATTTTAGTAAATGTCTTATTGAAGAGGCTGTGAGGTGGAAGAATATTTTCAGCAGCTGCTAGGTAGGTACCTTGCCTTGTCTATAAGTATATTAATTGCTAGCCAACGTTGAACTACTGCGCGTTTCCTTAGCTAACCTAGCTCAACAGCTAGCTAGCTCAAGTTAACAAAAGCCATTTTTGGTCTGCTCTAAATTGCTCCTAAATATCTAGCTGTGCGACCTAGAAAAACATCACCCAGAGAATATTATGAATGTAGGCTTTTCCATAACTCTGAGGTCCAACTCATCACAAACGTCTCAATTGGGTTTGAGGTCAGGTGATTGTGGAAGCCGGGTCATCTGATGCAGCACTCCATCACTCTCCTTCTTGATCAAATAGCCCTTATACAGCCTGGAGGTGTCTAGTTGAAAAACAAATGAAAGTCCCACTAAATGCAAACCAGATGGGTTGGCGTATCGCTGCAGAATGCTGTGGTAGCCATGCTGGTTAAGTGTGCCTTGCATAATACATAAATCACTGACAGTGTCACCAGCAAAGCATCGCAAACCATCACACCTCCTCCTCCGTGCTTCAGGGTGGGAACCACACATGCGGAGATGATCCGTTCACCTACTCTGCGTCTCACAAAGACACGGCAGTTGGAAGCATAAATCTCAAATTTGGACTCATCAGACCAAAGGACAGATTTCCACCAGTATAATATCCATTGCTCGTGTTTCTTGGCCCAAGCAAGTCTCTTCTCATTATTGGTGTCCTTTAGAAGTGGTTTCTTTGCAGCAATTCGACCATGAAGGCATGATTCACGCAGTCTCCTCTAAACATTTGATGTTGAGATGTGTCTGTTACTTGAACTCTGTGAAGCATTTATTTGGGCTGCAATTTCTGAGGCTGGTAACTCTAATGAACTTATCCTCTGCAGCAGAGATAACTCTGGGTCATCCTTTCCTGTGGTGGTCTTCATGAGAGCCAGTTTCATCATAGCGCTTGATGGTGATTGCGACGCCTTTTGAAGAAAGTTTCAAAGTTCTTGAAATTTACCGGATTGACTGACCTTCATGTCTTAAAGGAATGATGACTGCCGTTTCTCTTTGCTTATTTGAGCTGTTCTTGCCATAATATGGATATGGTATTTTACCAAATTCTGCTAGCAAATATGCAATCTTTGGACAATAAAATGGACGAGTTATTGGGAAGATTAAACAACGGGACATTAAAAACTGTAACATCTTATGCTTCACGGAGACGTGGCTTAAAGACTACAATATCAACATATTGGTTTTACGATAGAGCAGCGGTGTCTGGTAAGACAAGGGGTGGCGGTCTATATATTTTTGTAACCAACTGCTAGTGCACGATATCTAAGGAAGTGTTGCGCTATTGCTCGCCTGAGGTAGAGTTTCTCATGATAAACTGCAGACCACATTACCTATATTCTTTGTAGCTGTTTACATACCACCACAGTCAGAGGCTGGCACAAAGTTAGCATTGATTGAGCTGTATTCCACTATAAGCAAACAGGAAAATGCTCACCCAGAAGCAGCGCACCTAGTTGCCGGCAACATTAATGCAGGGAAACTTAAATCAGTTTTACCAAATTTATATCAATATGTTAAATGTGCAACCAGAGGGAAAAGAACTCTGGACCACCTATACTCCACACACAAAGATGCATACAAAGCTCTCCCTCGCCCTCCATTTGGCAAATCTTATCATAATTTCATCCACATGATTCAAGATTATAAGCAAACATTTAAACAGGAAGCACCAGTGACTAGATCAATAAAAAAGTGGTCAGATGAAGCAGATGCTAAGCTACAGGAATGTTTTGCTAGCACAGACTGGAATATGTTCCTGGATTCCTCCAATGGCATTGAGGAGTACACCACATCTGTCATTGGCTTCATCAATAAGTGCATCAATGACGTCATCCCCACAGTGACCGTACGTACATACCCCAACCAGAAGCCATGGATTACAGGCAGCATCCTCACTGAGCTAAAGGATAGAGCTGCAACTTTCAAGGAACTCTAACCGGGAATCTTATAAGAATTCCCACTATGCCCTCCGACGAACCATCAAACAGGCAAAGCATCAATACAGGACTAAGATCGAGGTGTACTACATCGGCTCTGATGCTCATCGGATGTAGCAGGGCATGCAAACCATTACAGACTACAAAGGGAAGCACAGCACAAAGGGAAGCACAGCCAAGACCTGCCCAGTGACACGAGCCTACAGGACGAGCTAAACCTCTATGCTCGCTTCGAGGCAAATAACACTGAAACAGGCATGAGAGCACCAGCTGTACCAGAAGACTGCGTGATCACGCTCTCCACAGCTGATGTGAGTAAGACCTTTAGACAGGTCAACATTCACAAGGCCGCAGGTCAAGATGGATTACCAGGACGTGTACTCCGAGCATGCGCTGACCAACTAGCGAGTGTCTTCACTGACATGTTCAACCTCTCCCTGTCTGAGTCTGTAATACCAACATGTTTTAAGCAACCAACAATTGTGCCTGTGCCCAAGAACACAAAGGTAACCTGCATAAATGACGACCGACACGTAGCACTCACGTATGTAGCCATGAATTGATTTGAAAGGCTGGTCAGGACTCACATCAACACCATCATCCCAGAAGCCCTAGACCCACTCCAATTTGCATACCGCCCCAACAGATCCACAGCTGATAGAGTCTCTATTGCACTCCACATTGCCCTTTCTGACATGGACAAAAATAACACCTATGTGAGAATGCTATTCATTGACTACAGCTCAGCGTCCAACACCATAGTGCCCTCAAAGCACATCAATAAGCTAAGGACCCTTGGACTTAACACCTCCCTCTGCAACTGGATCCTGGACTTCACTGGGGCCAAGCATTCTGCCATCCAGGAGCTCTACACCAGGCGGTGTCAGAGGAAGGCCCTAAAAATTGTCAAAGACTCCAACCACCCTAGTCATAGTTTATTCTCCCTGCTACCACACGTCAAGCGGTGCCGGAGCGCCAAGGTCCAAGAGGTTTCAAAACAGCTTCTACCCCCAAGCCATAAGACTCCTCAACATCTAGTCAAATGACTACCCAGACTGCCACTCTCTGTTGTCATCTATACATAGTCACTTTAACTCTTTTGGGATAGGGGGCAGCATTTTTCACTTTTGGATGAATAGCGTGCCCAGAGTGAACTGCCTCCTACTCTGTCCCAGATGCTAATATATGCATATCAGTATAGTATTTGATAGAAAACACTCTGAAGTTTCTAAAACTGTTTGAATGATGTCTTTGAGTTTAACAGAACTCATATGGCAGGAGTAAACCTGAGAAAAATCCAACCAGGAAGTGGGACATCTGAGGTTTGTAGTTTTTCAAAGCTTGGCCTACCGAATACACAGTGGGATATGGATAAAGTTGCACTTCCTACGGCTTCCACTAGATGTCAACCGTCTTTAGAAACTTGAATGAGGATTCTACTATAAAGGAGGGGCTCATGAGAACTGTTTGAGTCAGTGGTCTGGCAGAGTGTCACAGGCTCGTGACGTGCGCTCCCAACAGAGTTACCTCTCGTTCCAGTGCTTTTCTTCAGACATAGGAATTCTCCGGTTGGAACATTATTGATGTTATGTTAAAAACACCCTAAAGATTGATTCCATACATCGTTTGACATGTTTCTAAAGGACTGTAACGGAACTTTTCGAGTTTTTGTCTGGACGAAGTGCCTGCGCATCATGAAGATGGGATACTGGGCTGAACACGCTAACAATAAGTGGCTATTTGGACATAAATTATGGACTTTATGGAACTTTATGGAACAAATCAATAATTTATTGTCGAACTGGGATTCCTGGGAGTGCCTTCTGATGAAGATCATCAAAGGTAAGTGAATATTTATGGTGTTATTTCTAACACCTGTTGACTCCAAAATTGCGGATATTTTTCTGGCTGGATTGGGCTCTGAGCGCCGTTCTCAGATTATGCTTTTTCTGTGAAGTTTTTTTGAAATCTGACACAGTGGTTGCATTAAGTCTATCTTTAATTCTGTGAATAACAGTTGTATCAATGTTTATTATGAGTATTTCTGCAAAATCACCGGATGTTTTGGAATCACAACATTACTGCACGTAACGCGCCAATGTAAACTGAGATTTTTGGATATAAATATGCACATTATCGAACAAAACATACATGTATTGTGTAACATGATGTCCTATGAGTGTCATCTGATGAAGATCATCAAAGGTTAGTTATTCATTTTATCTATATTTCTGCTTTTTGTCACTCCTATCGTTGGCTGGAAAAATGCCTGTGTTTTTTTTACTTTTTTGACTTGTGTGTTTTTTTTACTTTTTTGATATGTTGTGCTTTCGCTGCAAAGCATTTTTGAAATTGGACACGATGGGTAGATTAACAAGATTAACCTCTCTAGGGTATGTGGGATGCTAGCGTCCCATCTGGCCAACATCCAGTGAGGTCGCCGAGCGCCAAATTCAATTACAGAAATGCTCATTATAAAAATTCAGATAACAAAACATATTTTACATAGGTTTAAAGATTAACTTCTTGTTAAACCAACCACAGTGTCATATTTATAAAATACTTTTCGATGAAAGCATACCTAGCCCAGAACATACCTAGCCCAGAACATAGCCCAGTTTACAAATTATTACAAACAGTAACCAGCCAAGCAGAAGCATTACAAAACTCAGAAATAGAGATAAAATTAATCCCTTACCTTTGATGAACTTCATATGGTGGCAATCAGAAGACATTCATTTACTCAATAAATGTTCCTTTTGTTCGATGAAGTCTCTTTATATCCAAAAACCTCTGTTTTGTTAGCACGTTTTCTTCAGGCAAAAAAATCCTAATTGTATCCGTAAAGTTCATAGAAACATGTCAAACAATGTTATATTCAATCCTCAGGTTGTTTTTTAGCCTAAATGATCTATAATATTTCAACCGGACAATAACGTTGTCAATATAAAAGGTAAACAAGAAATGCACATGCGCCTGAAAAAACTCGTTCACACTGGCCTTACTCCCTCATTTATAAAAATACAAGGCTGAAACGATTTCTAAAGACTGTTGACATCTAGTGGAAGGCATAGGAACTGCAAATGGAGTCCTATGTCAATGGATACTGTAATGGCATTGAATAGAAAACTACAAAACCCCCCAAAAAACTACTTCCTGAACTGATTTTTCTCAGGTTTTCGCCTCCTAAATCAGTTCTGTTATACTCACAGACACTATTTTAACAGTTTTGGAAACTTTAGAGTGTTTTCTATCCAAATCTTCCTGTTATATGCATATCATTTCTTCTGGGCCCGAGTAGCAGGCTGTTTAATTTGGGCATGCTTTATTATTATTATTATTATATGCATATAATTGACAGCTTAGGATAGAAAACACTCTAAAGTTTCCAAAACTGTAAAAATATTGTCTATGAGTATAACAGAACTGATATTGCAGGTGAAAGCCTGAGAGAAATCCAATCAGGAAGGGACTCTTATTTAGAAAGCTCTGCGTTCCTATGCGTCCCTATTGAGCAGTGAATGAGATATCAACCAGATTCCTTTTTCTATGGCTTCCCTAATGTGTCTAGTGTCACAATACATTTTATTTTGAAAAATGAGCCTGAACGTCAACATTGCGTCAGTGGTCAGCTGAAGTCAGTGGTCAGCTGGAGTGTTTTGTGCGTAAGAGACAAATACGGCCATTGTTTCTCTCTTTCCTACTAAGAAGCCACCTGTCCCGGTTGATATATTATCAAATAGATATTTGAAAAACCCCTTGAGGATTGATTAAACAACGTTTGCCATGTTTCTGTCGATATTATGGAGCTAATTTGGAATATTTTTCGGCGTTGTCGTGACCGCAATTTCCGGTCGAATTCTCAGCCAAACGAGAAGAACAGAGGTATTTCGGCTACAAAAATATTATTTTTGGAAAAAAGGAACATTTGCTATCTAACTGGGAGTCTTGTGAGTGAAAACATACGAAGCTCATCAAAGGTAAACGATTTAATTTGATTGCTTTTCTGAATTTTGTGACCAGGTTGCCTGCTGCTAGCTAGGCATAATGCTATGCTAGGCTATCGATAAACTTACACAAATGCTTGTCTTGTTTTGGCTGTAAAGCATATTTTCAAAATCTGATATGACAGGGTGATTAACAAAAGGCTAAACTGTGTTTCAATATATTTCACTTGTGATTTCATGAATATGAATATTTTCTAGTAATATTTGTCCGTTTCGTTATGCTAATTAGTGTCAGTTGATGACAACGCTCCCGGATCCGGGATGGGTAGTTACAAGAGTTAAACCACCCAGATAGTTGCTAAGTGTGGGGTTCCAATCACCCTGTTTGCTTACATAGACCACAGAGTCTGTGTCGTGGTAAAGAACCCGCCTCTGAAGCTGCTCCATGAGGGTGTACAGTTCAAGTCGGCCATAGGCCGTGGTAAATGCTGCAAGAAACACATTTACATTACCCGGGGGTAGAACCCACTTCTTGCATTGCACCAGGGCAATGTCTTGACTGAAGAATGAAAAATGTGAAATTTCGTATTGGTCCGAAAAAACAAATTCCCCAAAAAACAAATTCCCCAAATTCTTTGGGGTCTTTAATGATCGACGTTGTTAGCATATTGCATCTCTGCGAAAGCTTCCCCCAAAGAGAGTTTTAGTGCAATTTCGACACATTTCTTTTGGTTTTGTTGACCTCTATTCTGTCAGGGTCAAGAAGTATGCCTTCTCTGTCATGATATTCTTGAATGTACATCTCTTTGCTCTCTTGATCTGTGACCGATACAGGATAGCCTGAAGCAATTTGCTTGCATCTCAAGAAGGTATTGATGTACTCTTTAAAAAGAGTGTCTGATGTCCTGGAAAAGTTCCACACTTCAAAGATTTTGGTCACACGATACCCCATCTCTAGATCCGTAGAGAATTCAACTGTGACCCATACACCTGTCAGGGCTCTTTCTTGATCTGAGTGATCACAAGGCTTTTCCTGGTTGTTGTTTTCATTGCAGGTGCGACAAAGGTTTTCCTTGAGGTCCCTTGTAAAGGCAACACTGGTATTAACAAACCCCTAGGAGGGTTGCTTTGACCAGATCAAAATAGTTTTGGAGTAATTCAAAGTCGCAGTGAATAATTTCAGGATGCCCCATAGGATTGCATGAGGAACTCATTACATGAGGATAAAGGGATGTAAAATCTACATATGCTATTGTCTCGTCGGGTTGCTCTACATACCTCAATACCTTCTCACCCCTATTCAAAGCATGTTGGGCCAAGTACTCCAACCATTGAATGGACCCACTAGAGTTTGACTTGAATTGGCGTCGTTAGTTGTCAGGCGAGAGGATAACTATAGATGCTGTAGGTAGAAAGTGTGTACGATAGGTTTTCATGCATGCCGATGCAATAGTTGTACAACTCCAAGGGTCAATGCCTGCATCTTTGATTACCTCTTCTCTGAATCTGAGGCATCCTTCACGAAGCATAACCACATCATTATCACAGTATGATTCCATCTCTTTATGAAAATCAAAAGTGCTGTGACATACTGTCTCGTACCACGTCATGAATCTCTCTTGCTCTTTGGGAGACATCTGATCACACCTGTACATTTCGGGGCTGGGATAAGCTCCAATATAATGGAGATTCTCCGCAGATGTGAAGAAGTGGGGGAACCAGCCTTTCACAGATGTCTCAAAACCCAAGGCCTTCTGGCATTTGAGCCAATCTCATGGGTAAAGAAGCTTAAACTGCCAATGTATCTCTGGTTGAAGGCAGGGTCTACAAAACACAAGGTTTTACTACACTGGGTGCAACGCCTTGCTGTATCAAGGGGTTCAAAAGCAGGTAGGAGTTATAGGCTCTAGAATTGTGCGCTATAAACGTTTCTGTACCAGGGTTTTCTAATGGGTTTTAGAAAGAGGAGTGCACAATTGGGCCCCTCTGCCGACCACTTATCACCCTTGAAAGTCATGGTAGATACAAAAATAGGCAAATTAACCCCTGATTGCTGATTAGTCTCAAAATCAGAGAACACATATTTCTCTGAATGTTCATCTTCAGCCAAGGGCTGAATATAACATTTGTGTGGCACTTCTTGAACCATTTCAGCGTCTCTGATTTTCAAAGGCCCTTTACAGATTGGGCAATGTATGATTCCACACACATAAGGTTTAGGGTTGTCTATTTTCAGGTTGTAATTGCAATGGCATTTTGGACATTTCTTGTTAATGTCACAACTGCTTACAAATTTACAGGCCTTGGGGTGCCATGTTTAAATGTTGTGTTTTTCGTAACAGTAGGCCGAATGACATGTGAGGTGACAATGCGCACAGGGTGTCAGGTTTAAGGGCTTCATCGGACAATTTTCATCAAGACATACTGAACAGTAATAATGGCACTACACCCTTCCGGGTGTAGCCGGTATGACAGGCTGGACACACATATGGTGCTCCTAAAAATGCTGTGATGTTGGTAATAGCATAATAATGGTCGTTTTGCACATAAAAGTACAGAATCTGAGGATGAGATTGTGGGTTGTTTTGAAATTTCAAGAGAGCTGCATTAGCTCTACTGTGGTACAAAACCACAATCTTGATGTTCAGGAAGTTTTCAAATTTGACTATGTCGGAGAATGCCACCGCATCCTGTATACCTAGACCCACGGCCGTTTGGAGCTCTCTAGCATTGTGTAACGCCGCTAGATCCGTACATCCAGGTTTGAGTAAATGTGCTAGGCCTATTGCAAAGCATAGCTTATTACCAGAATTGTGAACGTTTATGAGGTATGCCCTTTTATTGCTTATTCCTATCGGCTATGACTGATACATTTGACTGAACAAGTTGCTCCAGCAGGGCTATAAATTGTTCAAGATCTGCTTCGTCATTGGGTAAAATAAGAGATACAATGTTTTGCATGCTATCTCCACAAATGTCCAACTGTAAGACATCATGAGGTTCGATTGATAACAAGTTCAAACAGGTGCCATTAATACAGGTAACGAGTGGAGGACAGAGGAGCCTCTTAAAGAAGAAGTTACAGGTCTGTGAGAGCCAGAAATCTTGCTTGTTTGTGGGTGACCAAATACTTATTTTCCACCATCATTTGTAAATAAATTCATAAAAAATCCTACAATGTGATTTTCTGGATTTTTTTTCAAATTTTGTCTGTCATAGTTGAAGTGTACCCATGATGAAAATTACAGGCCTCTCTCATCTTTTTAAGTGGGAGAACTTGCACAATTGGTGGCTGACTAAATACTTTTTTGCCCCACTGTACATGCCCGCACACGCACACAACCCCGCGCACGCACACGTCTTTCCGAAAGCCTTTTTCTCCGGGGCATGCATGATAATAGAGTGAAAAGCCAGAGCCCCTTTGTTAAAGGTGAGATACCGCTTTAAAACCATTTATTTAATTCAGAATATTTAGCACAGGCCTTTTTAAAACATTTTTACTGCGCAATATTTAAACATGAACGTATGTTTTCTATGTATAGACATTGGTTGTACAACAGTTATACATCATTACCAGACACAGTACTAAACTTTTAATAACCATTAAATGTTTATAACATACTGTTGTAGGAAAGACTGTATTCGTATAAAATAAGACATTGTTTTTTTTAAGATCTTGCATTTCTCCGCGACAGACCTGGGCGAGAGAGAAAACAAGAGATTCCCATTCGTTAAGGGGTGAGCATTAATACCATTTAATTATACATCTTTAGTACAGACCTTTTAAAACATGCTATAATTATTTAAAAAATTGTACTATTCCTTTATTACAGATAAAGAGCCCGGTAATGTGTTTATACATCCATCCGTCTCCAATTCACCATTGTCAAGACAGACTCTCTTGCTCGCAGGATATCCCACACACACTCCGTCAAGGCTCCATAAGTTTTCACTCCATGGATAGATCAAACGTCTTGCATGTAGACCCTGGGTATGTCTTAAAGATAGAAGCGGCCAGCGACGTAATTCTTCACGATTTTGGAAAAGACTGTCCACTGTTCAAATCACTGCACCCGCACGCAAGCTCTTCCAATGCATAGCCTGGAAGGTTTGTACCACTCAGGGCCTGTTCAATTTGACAGAGTGCCAGCCTTATCTTAAGCCATTCTCTCATACGCAGCGCAGGAGAAAAACTCCCGGGTTTTGCATGATAAAGGGGTTTGGGACCGCTGTCTGTGAAAATCTTCACAGTTGAATCCTCAGGTTGGAAAATGTAATTACATTTTTGTTTTAGATTCTCTCTCACAGTTGAAGTATACCTACGATAAAAATTACAGACCTCTACATGCTTTGTAAGTAGGAAAACCTGCAAAATCGGCAGTGTATCAAATACTTGTTCTCCCCACTGTATATGCAATTCCAGCACCCAGATTGCAATTCCTATGGCTTCCACTAGATGTCAACAGTCTTTGTTCAAGGTTTCAGGCTTGTTTCTTCCCAAACGAGGAAGAATTTTGAGTTTTGGTACTAGGAGTCAGAGTTGGAAATCAGTCTGTGCGCGCACTACTTAGAGGACGTGCACCTGCTTAGTTTGCTTTTCTATTGAACATACTTCTTTCCGTAATAAATATTATAGTTTAATTACATTTCAGGGGCCATGAGGATTAAATAGAAATGTATTTTGACTTGTTTGAACAAAGTTTAGCGGTAGATTTTTTGATTATTTTCTCTGCATGTTGAACGATTGGATTAATCAAATCGATGGCACCAACTAAACTGACTTTTTGGGATGTAAAGAAGGATTTTATCTAACAAAACAGCCATGCATGTTGTAGCTGGGACCCTTTGGATTGCAAATCAGAGGAAGATTTTCAAAAAGTAAGTGAATATTTAATTGCTATTTGTGAAACCTTTGCTGGTTGAAAAATATTTTGATGTGGGGCGCTGTCCTCAAACAATCGCATGGCATGCTTTCGCTGTAAAGCCTATTGTAAATCGGACAATGCAGTTAGATAAACAAGACTTTAAGCTTTTAAACGATATAAAACACCTGTGTGTACCTAAATGTTTAATGTCCATCATTTTTATGATTATTTATTTGAATTGTGTCCTGCTGACGGGAAACCTAGTCCTAAGGAGTTTTAAGAGCGTAGTCCACTGTGGCTACATGTCATACTAAACAGAACTAGGGCTGTGGCTTCCACACATGATGCAGACCTTTGGAACATCTACATTTTAAAAAGTATAATAAGTCAATGTAATATCGTCCACACCTTTACAATAAATCCATTATTTATTATAGACAGGTCAAAAGAAGCACGATATGAATAAAATGTAGTCTATTTCAGGAGAACAGAACAGCATTCTCTGAGTTATACTTGTGTCAGGTCCTGATCTGCTGATGCCAAATGGCTATGGGCTACACTAGTTAATTTAGCAGACAAGATTTGTTTAGAACTCCGTGGCATTATTTTAAAGTATGAAGAATACAATTTCAGGGAGTGCCACATGCCACTATTTTGAGTTGAGTGGTTAACAAATAAATAGGCATTCCTATATGCTTAACTTAGAGTTGTTAATGCAACTTTAGTTGTTCTGCAAACGTTGGGCTATATGTTTAGATTTTTTAAATACATTCTAAGGCTAAATGATGCGACTCTAATGATGATTTGCTTGAACAGCATGAGCTCTGATTTCTTTTTACATCAGTCACTCATTGGGAGGCAGGTAGCATAGTGGTTAGAGTGTTGGACTTGTGACTGCAATGATGCAAGATCGAATCCCTGAGCTGACAAGGTACAAATCTGTTGTTCTGCCCCTGAACAAGGCAATTAACCCAACTGTTCCTAGGCTGCCATTGAAAATAACAATCGACTTGCCTAGTTAAATAAAAATATATTCACAATTTGACAAGCACTTGATAAAGCCTAGAATTTCACAGTGCAACCCCTTTGTGTGGCTGTAATGCACCCCCAAAAAATCCATTCTGTTTGAGGCCAGTGGCCATTGTGCCCTTCTCCCTGCTCAGTCAATCAAATGTATTTAGAAAGCCCTTTTTACATCAGCCGATGTCACAAAGTGTCATACAGAAACCCAGCCTTAAACCCCAAACAGCAAGCAATGCAGATGTAGAAGCCCTGTGGCAAGGAACATCTCCCTAAAAAGGCTGCAACCTAGGAAGAAACCTAGAGATGAACCAGTCCTCTTCTGGCTGTGCCGGGTTGAGATTATAACAGTACATGGTCAAGATGTTCAAACGATGTTCAAACGTTCATTGATAATCACAGTGGTTGTAGAGGGTTCAACAGGTCAGCACCTCAGGAGTAAATGTCAGTTGGCTTTTCATAGCCGAGCATTCATATCTAGAGACAACTGGCGCAATAGAGAGAGTCGAAAACCATCACGTAATCAAGTCTATCGCACAGGCTACAAGTGAAGACATACACATTGGAACGCAACTGCGCACGTCCTTATCCAATTCCGAGGTGCATATTGGAGATATTGGAAGAACTGTCCACATTAACTTTTCGTCAGTTAACAAGATGAGTAGGCCTAACGAACAACAAAAGCACTAGCCTATGTCAATCTACTATCCCCCATTGTACATAGGTTGACCTATTCTTCTATTCTGTGCGAGAAATAAATATTCCAAACATAGTCTGGGACAGTTGTGGGATGTGATAGATCCCAAATTAATACAACCACTAACATCCCAAAAACTATTTTACAAAATGTGGCTGACGCAACAGATCAGAACGTTTAGCTTAAAATGTTGATAATTTCTTCACATTATATGTGCAGCAATGGGCACATGGTAGTAGGCTATAAGAATGTTCCATTAGCGGAAAACACCCTTATCAAAAGTGGCCGCAAATGCAATTATGCATGTAATGCTTTTATTATATAGGTGCATTTTTATGGTGAAAATATTATTCCCCAAACTTGAAACTCACACACTGCTTATGTATGCCAGTTAAGCTTTACAAGGGGTGTAGAGCCTATTAAGTTTGATTACATTTTTGAATACATTTGCAGGCGTGAAAAAGTATCAGTATGGAAAAGTTGTCGGGAAACATCTTAGTGTGAAAGGGATAAAAGCTACTTTGAAACAACACTGTATAACTCAAGAAGGTTTAAATGCATATCCCCATGAAACTGATTGAGATTAAATGGTTGTCGTAAAGACACTGTATGAACGTTTCACCAAACAATCTTGACTAAGTATCATTTATGATTGACAGTGAGAAATGGAGGGTGACCACAAAAATGTGTGTATAAGAGGGAGGTCACAAGGTCTCCTAAACGAAGCGACAATACAGGGGTTACTAAAATAACCCGTCGAAACAAATTTGGGGAATTAGCTCATGTTATGTGACAACGCTGTAGACTTCGAACCGACAACTCAGGAGTTCCTGAAATATCCCTTGTCCAAACAAATCTTCTGTAGGGTCGATTGAATTGACACTGAAACGTAGCTGAACGGAAATGGTGCAAATGTGGAGGAGTCCAGCGTAGTGGTTAGCCCCTTGACTCCAGAACACATTATTTACCTGTGGTGACGTGGGTACAGATCCTGTCTCAGCCCTTTTCTTCTGTCTATCCTTCCACACTCTCACATTTCTGACTGTGCTGTCTAATACATTTGCAAATGCAGGTCAAACAAACCAAAACACAAAGCACCCAGTAGATTCTTAACTCAATGCGCCACCATAATCAAACTGTCTATGTAAAGTACAGCCTATGGCTGAGGAGAGGTTCAGATGTCCACCTAGGTTTATGCAATCTCTTCAAACCTCTAAGCAGGCTATTCCTTGTACACTACAGGAGAAAAACACTATTACTAAACAACAGAGAAATACTTCTTGGAACATGAGGAGAAAGTTGACAGCAGTGTAGAAGCAGAAATGCTTGTGTTTGGTTATTTGGACATTTTTGTTTACAAAGCAAAGTCTTGGAGACATGGGCTGGATTTGGAGGCGGCTGAATTTGCTTCCGCTGTAACCGAGGTGCTCAAGTCAGATTTGCATCAATGTGGGCGACGGCATTGCGTGAACCTGCCATGGGGGATCAGCACGGAAGCACAGAGCCAAACGGATTTGGAACGCTCCCCTCGCATCTCTGTCCTTTCGCCTACTCATCCCTTCCGTCTATGACCCTATGACCCTGCTTTCATGCTCCCTCGACTACCCTCCTTTCATCTCTCCATTGCTACCCTCTAGTTGTCTCCCCTCTGCCCTATGTTACCCTCCCTTCTCTCCTTTGTGTCACACAGCTGACTTCATGGACATTTCTATTAGTATAACTATTGTTTGGAGGGTTTGCTATTCACTCATGCAACAAAGCATCGTTTCACATGCGAGACAGATGGTTGGGTTCAGAACCTTGGCTGAGAACAGAACATTGATTTTATTGGACAATACACCTACAGTGGAAATGTGGAAATTATTTATTTTATTTCACCTTTATTTAACTAGGCAAGTCCTATTTTACTATAGTTATTAGTGCTGGTGAGGGAAAAACAGCACCCAGTACAAGGATAGGGATCTCCATACAGGAGAATAGGAACCCAGCTTTTGCGAACATCGTGCGAAAGTAGTGTCACTTATCAGCATTTGTGGACTCATGCTGTATCACTGGGAATTTGGGCTAGGCTAATCAGGGCTAATTCCACTGCTAACAGGCGCTATCAGCAGCGCTACACCTTGCCCTTCACCACCTGAGGCAGGGGTATAGTGTGAGTATTAGTTCCCTGTAACACTTAGTTCCCCACTCTTGTATGACTGTGAAAGATGAGCTGTCTGAGAAATAGACTGCTTAGCTTAAACCGAACAGCTTCGCTGTTTCAGTTAATTGAAATGAGAGAAGTAAGCAAGGACTTAAAGTAACATATCTGTGTCCTGAATGGCCCCCTGTTCCCTATGGCTGCTAGTCAAATATAGTGCAATATAATGCTCACATGTACTTCAAGGCTTCATTAGTACTCTTAGATCGCTTAGGAGCATAGGGAGTCCACAATCTCACTCTTTTCTGCGTAAGGCCTTTTGTCTCTTACCAGGAGACCAGTAACTCAATGGATGGTGTTCAAAATGGCTTCTATTGGAAAAACAACATCGTTGGCCATTAACTCTGAGCTCTTCTTCAATCCCTCATCTTCCCACAACCCCTCTCCTCTACCATCGGTCCATCCAGTACTATAGTGGCGACCCACTTTCTAAAATGCAGCGAACTCTCTCCCTCTGTCTGTCCCAACCTCCCGCCCTCCCTCTGTCTCTCTCTCTCCCTCTCTCTCCCTCCCTCTCTTCCTCCTTCTTGTCCATGCTTCATCCCTCCTTACCCCCCTCCGTCCGTCCATCCCGTCCATCCCGCCCACCCACCTAATCGCACTCCCTCCTGTTCACAGCCCACCACCACTCTCTTTACATTGCCTCGATTTGACCCTTAATCTTCTTCTTTAGGTCGTTCAGACGTGGCCGCTAGGCTGAAGTTGAGGCTGGCCCGTTTAGAAATGCAGCAAAAACATAAGGAGAGACAGATGAATTTTGATCTTGAAATTAGGAAAATAGAAGCCGACAAGGAGGTGAGGATCCGACAACTGGAGCTAGACGCTGGCTTCAGTGCAACTCCACAAACTGCTCATCATCAAGCCCACTTCGATGTGAGTAAAAATATAGCTTTAGTCCCTCCATTCCGAGAGTCAGAAATTGATTCCTTTTTCTCTGCGTTTGAGCGCGTGGCCGCTGCGCTGCATTGGCCCCTCGAGGTTCGGCCGCTCCTGTTGCAATGTAAATTGTCTGGAAAAGCCCAGGAAGTAGTAGCTGCTCTCTCCCTGGAAGACAGTTTACACTATGATACAGTTAAACTACCGTGTTGCAGGCTTATGAGTTGGTGCCTGAAGCTTATCGACAGTGCTTCAGGAACCACAAGAAACCCTCTCACCGTAAGTTGGTTGAGTTTGCGAGGGACAAAGAGTCTCTGTTTAATCGATGGTGTTCAGCCAGCAAAGCTAACACCTTTGCTGATATTCGGGAATTGATGCTGTTGGAGGATTTTAAAAGCAACCTCCCTGATAGAATTGTAGTTAATTTAAATGAACAGAAAGTGGCGACATTGGCCCAAGCAGCAGTGTTGGCAGATGAGTATGCTTTGACACATAAGACTGTCTTTGGTGTGCCTCGTTTTAAAGGCCGAACGATTACGTCATCAGTGCCTCCTTTTCATGAAATCTGTGAAGGTTTTTACTGTCACCAAAAGGGTCACGTGATTGCGGACTGCCCAGTTTTGAAAAATAAACCGAAACAGTCCCAGTCACCGTCCCCAAAAATGAAAAGTTTGGGTTTAGTCAAGTCTTTGGCTCGTCCGTTGGCCCGAGTTAATGATTCAGCATTTGAAAAATCGGATCCTGTCTATGCTCCGTTTATCTCTGCCGGTTGTGTTTCCTTAACTGGAGAACATGTCACCCATGTCACATGTCTTTTGTATGTCACCCTCGAGAAGGTGATTGGTTTCTCTTTTTTGACATTCAGTCTTCGCAAGTGTTTTGCTTCGGTAATTTCCATTGAGGAAGCTAAAACTAAGGAGACCGCCTACTTTATGGAAGCATGAGTTTTGATGCGTAAATGGGCAGCTCATGACACCGTTAGTGACTGGAGTGAAGTGTGTCAAGTGGTTGTTCAAACACCGTTCCGACAGCAGGTGCTGTCACTCCCCCAAGACCAGGCGTGGTCCGGACATTTGGGGATCACAAAGACTTATAACCGAGTCCTTAGTCATTTTTTTTGGCCAGGTTTGAAGTCGGACGTGGTCCAATTTTGTAAAACATGTCATGTATGTCAACTCACTGGGGAAGCGAATCAAACAATTCCTAGAGCGCCTCTCAACCCGATTCCTGTGGTGGGAGAACCCTTTGAAAGAGTGATAATTGATTGTGTAGGTCCTTTGCCGAAAACCAGGTCAGGTAACCAGTTCCTACTAACAATAATGTGCAGTGCTACTCGATACCCAGAGGCTATTCCTCTCCGTACGATAACGGCTAAGAATGTGGTGAAGGCACTAGTGAAGTTCTTCTCTACGTTTGGACTCCCTAAAGTAATCCAAACTCATCAGGGATCCTACGTCATGTCAAAACTGTTCTCAAATGTGTTAAAGAAGCTGTGTATTTCCCATCAGGTCTCCAGTCGGTATCATCCAGAGAGTCAAGGGGCTCTTGAACGCTGGCTTCAGACGCTGAAGGCAATGCTACGCAAGTATTGCATGGATACCAGTACCGAGTGGGATGAGGGGGTGCCCTTTGTCCTATTTTCTATAAGGGAAACGATACAAGAGCCCTTAGGGTTCAGCCCTGCTGACCTTGTGTTTGGACACACCCCACCGGGTCCTCTGAAGGTTTTGAAGGAGCATATCTTATCTCCTACACCCAGTAGCGCCACTAAAAATGTTTGTGATTATGTCAGTAAGATGCGGGAGAGACTGCACACCGCCTGTGCGTTAGCCCAAAAGTCTCTCTCCTCGTCTCAATAAACGCATGAAGTTGCATTATGACAAAAAGGCTGTTGGCCGTTCTTTTGCACCAGGGAATCAAGTTTTAATTTTGTTGCCAATCCCTGGCTCATTTCTGTCGGCACGTTTTTCTGGACCATATCTGGTGGAAAATAAACTCGGTGACACCAAGTATGTGATAAAGACCACCAGATCGAAGGCATTCTTCTTGTTTGTGTCATGTTAACATGCTGAAAACATATTATGTGCGTGATTCTCCCAACAGTTCCTCAGGAAAGACATTCCAGCCCGCCGTCTCCAGTGTGGCTGCGGTGGTGCTGAAGCCTGGCTGGGACCTAGAGGAGGATAAGGAGGACGGGTTGGAGTTACGCCATACGTTACAGCAGTGTGAACGCTTATGTAATTCAGAGACGCTGAAGAAGTTACCCTCTCAAATGGAACATTTGGATAACAATCAAACTAAGGATCTTGTCCTATTGATAAACAGTTTTATCAATGTGTTTCAGGATGTTACAAGTTGCACGTCCATCTTGGAACATGACGTGGATGTGGGCAACGCTGTTCCTATACATCAGCATCCGTACCGGGTTAATCCAAAGAAAAGGGAGGTAATGAAAAGTGAGGTAGCTTATTTATTACAGAATGACATGGCAAAACCCAGTAACAGCTCCTGGAGTTCCCCATGTATTCTTGTTCCTAAGCCTGACGGTACGTCCTGCTTATGTACGGACTATCGTCACGTAAATGCAGTTACAAAGTCTGACTATTTTCCTCTACCTCGCTTAGATGACTGCATTGATAGAATTGGCTCTGCTGCTTACGTTAGTAAGTTAGATTTGCTAAAAGCTCAGAGACAGGTTTTGTTAAGTATTTTTGTAGCCGTTGATTTTAGTTATGTGTGTGTTAATAGAACTGTGTTTTTGATTCCTGAAATTGTTAAATTACATTTCAGTTGTTCCCAGGGGGTAAGGGGAAGGCACCTAGGGACTGCTTAGGCAAGAGGCCCGCGGGCATACATATACCCGTAGTATATACTCTGTTTATGCACACTAGGTAAGACCTGGGTGGACCACCCCCTGTATTTTGGTTAGCGCACCAGGTGGTGCTAAGTTAGATAAGTAGTGGGTAGGCAGGTAAGATAGGAGAGGGGGCTTTGACATTTACTTTCTTTGTTTTGGTTCCGTCCAGCCCCTTTTCCCCATATTACCGTATGAAGGAATAAATTCCTAGTAAACGGTAAATTCTCTGCCTTTTGTCATCCTTACACGCACCTACAGTCCCATACCTCTTTCACACCAAGGGGAGTTGAGTTGTAGCAGGGTGTTGCGTTCCCTCTTCCGAGAGGCGTGCGTAAAATAACTTCTACATCTGTGTGTGTTACACCCCTCCAACCTTTTCCTCTCCATAGCACATAATTAAGGATTTATTGCAGGGCCACATGGCCACGCCCAGACAATCTGCTGTGTGGAGAGGGGGAGGTGGGGGTGAGGATAAGGGGGATTTGTTGCGAGGGGAAGGAAGGATAAACAGAGATGGGGAAAGGAAAGAGAAAAGTTGAAAGGAGGTGAAGAGGTAAGCCAAGTAGAGAGAGAGAAAGATTCTGAGAAAGTGACATAGAAAGATTCACAGATAGAGAGAACGAGCGATAGAAAATAACAACCTAAACTCTTTCTTCCCGCCAGAAACCCCAAGGTCAGAGAGGAGTGGGGAGACTGACACTAATCTAAATTGGTTATTTGACAGGGAGATAATTTGCCTTGTTGATTAATGTGGTTATCATTATCCAATGGCCATCATTATCCTTGTTGGTCAATAGAGGAAGTCTGGCTGTGGAATAACCAATTGGCATTGGTTGGCTAGGGGGCTCTGCTATCAGCGTCATATCCTGTCTCACTAAATGAATCAATGGGCCGGAAACTGCAATGGATCCTTGGCTCCACGCTTGGGGAAATTAAGCCAGAATGGTCGATGGCTGGACGCTTCCTACACAGTTACTGGTCAACGAATGGATGAGCTGATAACTGGAATGGAGTCTGTGTCTGTGGAAGAGGAAATGGTGGTGAAGGCTAATCGTACGTGACCCTGAAGAACTGACACTACCACTCAGGGACTTCGGTCAGATCTTTGTGTTGTTGTGAAACATATAATTACATATAGAACAAACAAAAACATGCATAAATTAATAGGCAAATTTGTTATTTAAAAGGATCTCTGTGTTGTGAAGTGTGTATTGAATCCCGAAGCGAGTTGGTTAATGTAACACCAGCACGCAGCTCCAACATAGTAGCTCTCTCAACCTGGCTCTTACACCATCATCCCAGAATGGACCCTGGGACTAAACACCTCGCAACTGGATCCTGGACTTCCTGATGGGCCACCCCCAGATGGTAAGGGTAGGCAACAACACATCTGTCACGCTGATCCTCAATACAGGGGGACCTCAGGGGATTGTGCTGGTCCCCTCCTGTACTCCCTGTTCACCCATGATGGTGTGGCCAAGCACAACTCCAACACCATTAAGTGTGCTGACGACACAACAGTGTTAGGCCTGATCACCGACAGCAATGAGACAGCCTATAGGGAGGAGGTCAGAGACCTGGAAGTGTGGTCCTAGGACAACAACATCTTCCTCAACGTGATCAAGACAAAGGAGATGATCGTGGACTACAGAAAAAGGAGGGCCGAGAATGCTCCCATTCTCATCTACGGGGCTGTAATGGATTAGATTGAGAGTTTCAAGTTCCTTGGTTTCCACATCACCAACAAACTATCATGGTCCATGCACACAAAGACATTTGTGAAGAAGGTAAAACAATGCCTATTCCCCCTCAGGAGACTGAAAAGATTTGGCATGGGTCCTCAGATCCTACAGCTGCACCATCGAGAGCATCTTGAATGGTTGCTTCACCACCTGGTATGGCAACTGCTCGGCCTCCGACTGTAAGTGCTACAGAGAGTGCTGCGTACGGCCCAGTATATCACTGGGGCCAAGCTTCCTAACATCCAGGACCTCTATATACCAGCGTCAGAGGAAGTCCCTAAAAATTGCCAAAGAATCCAGTTACCCTAGTCATGGACTGTTCTCTCTGCTACCGCACGGCAAGTGGTACCTGAGCGCCAAGTTTGGGTCCAAAAGGCTTCGTAACGTAAGACTGCTGAACAGCTAATCAAATGGCTACCCAAATGGCTACCCTTTTTTTACGCTGCAACTACTCACTGTTTATGATCCATTATCTATGCATAGTAACTTTACCCCTACCTACATATACATATTACTTCAATTACCTTGACTAACCTGTACCCTTGCACATTGACTCGGTACCGGTACCCCCTATACATACAGCTTCGTTATTGGCATTTTATTGTGACTCTTTTATTTTTTACTGTAGTTTATTTAGTAACTGTTATTAACTGTTTTTTTTTTTTTACTTTGTTGGTTAAGGGCTTTTAAGTAAGCATTTCACGGTAAGGTCTACCTACACCTGTTGCATTCGGCGCATTCTGTGCATTTGACAAAAAACGTTTGATTAGATTGTTTTATTTGATATGACAAAGCAATAATCATGATATGATAAAACAAGAGCCTGCTGAACTTGCTTTGTGGAGTGTAGTATCAAAAAAGCAAAGCATCTCTTTACCACGGACAGACCTTACCCCACGTTTTGACCATGAAAGTTTACAATCCAAGGTAACACCAAGTAATTTAGTCTCCTCAACTTGCTCAACAGCGACATTATCCATTATCAGATTCAGCTGAGGCCTAGAACTTAGGGAATGATTTGTACAAAATACAATGCTCTTAGTTGCAGAGATGTTCAGGACTAGTTTATTACTAGCAACCCATTCTAAGACTAACTGCAACTCTCTGTTCAGAGTTGCAGAGATTTCACTAGCTGTGGTTGCTGACGTGTAGGGTTGAATCATCAGCATACATAGATACAGGTTTTGATTAATGCCAGTGGCATATATTGTTTTTTTTAAGAGAAGAGGGCCGAGAGAGCTGCCCTGCATTACACCACACTTATTATGATTAACATTAGAGAAGCTTCCAATTAAGAAAACCCTCTGTGTTCTATTAGATAGATACCTCAGAATCCATGATATGGCAGAGGTTGAAAAGCCATAACACATATGTTTTTTCAACACTTTATGGTCAATAATATCAAAGGCTGCATTGAAATCTAACAGTACAGCTCCAACAATGTTGTTAAAACAAATTACAGGTTAAACAACCAAATTCTCAACCCCAGATTTTATTTTTGTTATTGTTGTTGTGTTCTATAATCAATCCATTGTGATTTAATATGCTAAATTATGGAGTAATTCATTTTCTGCTGCAGATTGCCTGGTAATATGGGGGCAGAAAAATGCCACATGTGGTGTGTGTGTGCATGCGTGTGTCTGTGGATGGTAATGGGTCTATGTGGACACATAAAGCATGGCAGTCCCATAACCACAGCTGTTCCAGGAAGCCAGGAAGCCTGCTAAAATAAACACTTATTTCCTCTGTTTCTTCTTTCTTTCCATCTTCCTTTCCTCCCCTCCATGCGTTAATCACTTACTTGCTCACACCTAGGTCATTTTCATCAAGACATGCAATGGAAAATGTTTCAAAATGTTTGGAACAGAAATTGTATGTTTCTTATTGAAGATGTCAAATTATTCTCTCCACGATTCAATATATTTTCTTTTGTTTTGGTTCCTAATAAACACAACCCTTTACTATCATGTAAATGCAGATTAGGGAATGGTGGCTAGGAGAGGAAACAATTTAAGATTATCCAGATGGAACCCTTCGAGAATGCATCCTTCTTTTCACCCTTCCTTGAGGTGAACATGTACAGTATTCACCTTATTCATTCAATCAGATGGTGTTAAGCAATACTCAAAATCGGTTTATATTCAAATGCAAGCAGTGACTTGCAGCCGTCGCCAGGTGTGCACTCTCTGGCAAGGTTGGGGCAATTACCTTACAATTAAGAAAGTAAACTAAATGTCAATGTTCCTCAATTCTTTCTTATATGAGAAAATTGTGGGATTGGAATTTCAGTTTACTTTCTGCAATTGACCCCAAATAGCCAAATAGGTCATATTGTAAATGTGCATGTTTCCAATTCATGATGCATTTCTGTTGTACGTGTGTTTGCCACTAATTCCCTGTCAAGTGTGTGTACTCCCTCTAAAGGCCAATGGAGAATAAAGTTAAAAGGCATACATGCTTCAAGGCATACTGGGAGTGACTGGAATGGCAGCATACAGTCTTTTATAGCATACCAGACCATGTTAACCATGCTGTTTGTTTCTTTAGTTTTAATGATCAGAATTTGTTTTGGTAGAATTATTTTCATTTTTCTATACAGAGGAATGACAAATAAATGTATTATTTTTAAACTTGAATCAAACTCTGGAAATTGGATTTGTATGCGTCAAGACTAACATTTCAACCCTCTCCATTGTGTCTAAAGGATTAGAATGGAAATTGTATTGGGACAATGATATTGGACAAATTAGCAAATACATTTAGTCAAAAGACTTTGCTGGAAAAGACTTAGTTGGAATTGAAAACTGGATTGTTTGGAAAGACGCCTAACCAAGGAACTAAGGACTCACACAGCCTCAAGACTACAGTGTAGAAAAGAAGCACTCGGGTATGTAAAGTTTCCTAACAAGCGCCCAAACTTTTGGATTGATTAATGAGTAAATGTAAGTGTATGGCTACATTTATCATGCATTCAGAGTGATAGAAAGTTTGCTATTGGAGTGACTTATTTGTACAAATAATTCATTGAAGTGTGAAGATTAATGACATAAGCGACACAGTTAAATGAGCGGACCGCACCGGAGTGCTTATTGATCCATGTTCATGATTGCATATTGAAATACAGAACTTATTGTATTTGTATTAATTATGGATCCCCATTGGCAGCAGCTACTTTTCCTGGGGTCCAGAAAAATTAAGGCAGTTTATACAATTTTTAAACATTACAATACATTCACAGATTTCACAACACACTGTGTGCCCTCAGGCCCATGCTCCACCATTAACACATACTGTATATACAGTACAAAATCCATGTGTACATGTGTGTATAGTGCATATGTATCGTGTGTGTGTGTGTGTATGAACGTGTCTGTGCCTATTTTTGTGTTGCTTCACAGTCCCCGCTGTTCCATTAGATGTATTTGTATCTGTTTTCTAAATCAAATTTTACAACTTGCATCAGTTATTTGATGTGGAATAGAGTTCCATGTAGTCATTGCTCTATGTAGTACTGTATGCCTCCCATAGTCTGTTCTGGACTTGGGAACTGTGAAGAGACCTCTTGTGGCATGTCTTGTGGGTTATGCATCGGTGTCAGAGTTGTCCGCCAGTAGTTCAAACAGACAGCTTGGTGCATTCAACCTCTCATAAATACAAGTAGTGAAAAAGTCCATCTCTCCTCCACTTTGAGCCAGGAGACATTGACATACATATTATTAATATTTGCTCTCCGTATACATCCAAGGGCCAGCCATGCTGCCCTGTTCTGAGCCAATAGCAATTTTCCTAAGTCCCTTTTTGTGGCACCTGACCACACGACTGAACATTAGTCCAGCTGCGACAAAACTAGGGCCTGTAGCACCTGCCTTGTTGGTAGTGATGGATAGGGGGCAGTATTCGGAAGTTCGGATGACTGACATTCCCAAAGTAAACTGCCTGTTACTCAGGCCCAGAAGCTAGGATATGCATATAATTGGTAGCATTGGATAGAAAAAACTACAACTTTAAAAATAATAATGTCTGTGAGTATAACAGAACTGATATGGCAGGTGAAAACCCGAGGAGAATCCATCTGATTTTTTTTTGGTTGAGGTGACCACCCATTGAAATGCTTGTCTATGGGAAAATCAAAGGAAAACTTCCCAGATTGCAGTTCCTATGGCTTCCACTAGATGTCAACAGTCTTTAGAAAGGGTTTCAGGCTTGTTTTTTGAAAAATTAGCTAGAATTTGTAGTTTGTCAAGGTGGCTATCATTTTGACTGCAGTCTTGTGGATGAAGGTGCGTACTTTGTTATTTATCTCCGGTATTGAACACACTATTCTCCGTCTTAAATTGTATTGTTTATTTACAAATTAGGGTACGTGAGGAATGATTAGAAATGTTGTTTGACTTGTTTGGACGAAGTTTATTGGTAACTTTTGGGATTCATTTGTATGCATTTTGAATGAGTGGAACAAGTGGATTACTGAATCAAGCGCGCCAACTAAACTAACTTTTTGGGGATATAAAGAAGGACTTTCTTTAACAAAACAACCATTTGTTGTGTAGCTGGAACCCTTGGGATTGCAAACAGAGGAAGATCTTCAAAGGTAAGTGATATATTTTATCGCTATTTCTGACTTTTGTGATGCCTATGCTGGTTTGGAAAATGTTTTTAATTATTTTGTGAGCGGGGCGCTGTCCTCAGATAATCGCATGGTATGCTTTCGCCGTAAAGCCTTTTTGAAATCTGACAAAGCTGTTGGATTAACAAGAAGTTACGTTTTTAAACGATGTAAGACACTTATATTTTCATGAATGTTTAATATTACGATTTTTGTATTTTGAATTTGGCGCTCTGCAATTTCACCGGATGTTGTCGAGGTGGGTCACTAGCGGCACTCCTAGCCTTTAGAAGGAAGAAAAGCACATTTTCCTATGGACATACTTCTCCCCATCTTAATTACTGTTGTATCAATATGTTTAGTCACCTCAACTTGCTCAATTTCCACATTATTATAAGATTTAGTTGAGGTTTAGGGTTTAGTGAATGATGTGTTCTGTTAGACAGGTACCTCTTTATACACAATATAGAAGGTGGAAAGTGATAACAACAGCAGACTATGATCGATAATGTCAAAACCTGCACTGAAGTCTAACAAAACAGCCCCCACAATCTTTTTATCATCAATTTCTCTCAGCCAATCATCAGTCATTTGTGTAAGTGCTGTGCTTGTTGAACCTCCTTTCCTACAAGCATGCTGAAAGTCTGTTGTCAATTGGTTTACTGTAAAATAGCATTGTATCTGGTCAAACACAATATTTAGTAGGCTTAAATTGAAAGTATGGCAAATAGGAGTGGCAAATATCGTCCGCTATTATCCTCAGTAATTTTCCATCCAAGTTGTCAGACCACGGTGGCTTGTCATTTTTAAGATACAACAATAATTTGTTCACCTCTTTCACACTCACTTTACGGAACTCAAAATTACAATGTTTGTCTTTCATAATTTGGCCAGATATACTTGGATGTGTAGTGTCAGCGTTTGTTGCTGACATGTCATGTCTAAGTTTGCTGATCTTACCAATGAAAAAAAAAGTTAAAGTAGTTGGCAATATCAGTTCGCTTTGTGATGAATGAGCCATTTGATTCAATGAATGATGGATCTGAGTTTGCCTTTTTTCCCAAAATGAAATTGAACCTTTTCACACGAACCAATTGATTGTTCTATAGTGGTCCCTGTTGCGTATGATAAAACCGGTGAGATTAATACGCTTGATTAGAATGATTATTAACGTCCAGTTTCGATTGACGCAACAATCAGCACTTGAATTGGCACACTGTTTTTTCAGATTTTTTTTGCACAAACACAGTCTCTACAAAGGTATGTCCAGAATGTGACCTGTTTATTTTTCGATGCAATGTAAAGACATTCACAGAAGTAGCTACAGCATAACACAATCATCCAAACCAGAAAATGTAGTCCTACCGCTTAACACAAGCGGTCATATTTTTATAACCCTCGGCTGACAGAAACTATATTATGAATTAGCTAATAGCAATTGCTATTTGTAATTAATAACATCACGGGTGAGCTCACCATTGATTAAAATAATTGAGTAAAACACTTTCTAGAAATCGAAAGTAATCCGACGATGAGTAGCTTGTGCGCGGCGGAATTTTATTTCTTCGCATCTACCAAAAGAGCCATAAGAGGAGACAGGATGAGTTGGGTCTGTTTATAGTTGAAGAGGGTGTGTCGTCTACGATCATCCACTTCCCTTCATTCTCTTCTGGAAGTTTACCTGAAAGATGAGTGAACCATTCCTTCACCTCATTATAACATCTTTGGTCTGACAGACGTTTACCCAGAATGCAATGTATAATGTCAACAAACATGGCGCCACACATAGCTGGAAAATAGCTTTGCATTAGCTCATTATAATCAGTACAACCTTCCAAAAAGTATTTTACACACATCGTAGGTGTCGATTACAATAAATGCAATAATCGGAATGCATTATTTGAAAACTGTAAATACATTATGCTACATAAATAGATACATACATACATGCATACTGTATGCTCCTACAGTAGAAACGACAACACGATATACAGAAAATAAGGAATTTACTTTGATAGGAACGCACACATGTCCAAAGTGTATTATTTGTAAGGAAAACAACAAGGAAGGCAAAGTGAGCGCCAGTAAGAAAATGTTCCTATTCTTGCAAGACTGCGCAAATATATGCTTACTTGATCTGCGCAAACATGAGTGAAGTGCAGTGGGCTCTCCTAGAAGAGAGAGCTTTATCTGGCTCAGTAAAGCCTTTAATATAAATTGTCCGCAGCGCTGAAATCGGCTACTTCTTTGTGAATTAATGAGAAGGCGGAACACACCTCAACTCAAACTGTTGTTATAAAATAAAAATTGTTTTTAAAAAAGCAGCACGTGTGAACTGTCCTGTGCGTAATAATCACATTTTGGAACAGTGAGTGCATTCTGACATCATGTGCATAAAACAACTCACACTGGGGCAACCGTTAGAGATATTTGGAACTCACATGTGAAAAGGTTAAGGTGTTCCAAAGCTTTTTACTATTGTTCTTCATACATTTTTTTTAGCATTTTTTTAACCATTATTTATTATTTAACTAGACAAGTCAGTTAAGAAAAATGTTTGACCAAAATGCAAAAGGCCTCCTGCGGGAACCACAACACTATATAAAGAGAGACCTAAGACAACCACATAGCATGGCAGAAACACATGACAACACAGCATGGTAGCAACACAACATGACAGCAACATAGCAGCAACACAATATGGCAGCAGCACAAAACATGGTAAGAACTTTATTTGGCACAGACAACAGCACAAAGGGCAAGAAGGTAGAGACAACAATACATCACGCGAAGCAGTCACAACCGTCAGTAAGAATGTCTATGATTGAGATTAAACTGTCCAGTTTGAGTGTTTGTTGCAGCTCGTTCCAGTTGCTAGCTGCAGCGAACTGAAAAGAGGAGCGCACCATGGATGTGTGCTTTGGGGACCTTTTACAGAATGCGATGGGCAGAACAGGTGTTGCAGGATGAGGATGGGTGCTGTAGTAGATATCTCAGATAGGGGGAGTGAGGCCTAAGAGGGTTTTATAAATAAGCATCAACGAGTGGGCCTTGTGATGAGTATACAGAGATGACCAATTTACAAAAGATTATAGGTGTGTCCTATAAGGAGCATTGTTGGCAAATCTGATGGTCAATTGGTATATAAATTACATCTCTGTAATCTAGCATGGGTAGGATGGTAATCTGAATCCGGGTTAGTTTGGCAGCTGGGGTGAAAGAGGAGCGATTACTATAGAGGAAACCAAGTGTATATTTAACCTTAGCCTGCAGCTATAATATGTGCTGAGAGAAGGACAGTGTACCGTCTAGCCAAACTCCCAAGTACTTGTATGAGGTGACTACCTCAAGCTCTAAACCAGGCCTGGGCATCTCCAGTCCTTGGGGGCCTGATTGCTGTCACACTTTTGTCCCAGCCCCAGCTAACACACCTCACTCCAATAATCAACTCATGAAAATGCAATAAATTTAACTCAGCTGTGTTTGCTAGGGATGGGGGAAAAATGTGACACCAATCAGGCCCCGAGGACTAGAATTGCCCAGCCCTGCTCTAAACTGTCAGAAGTAATAATCACACCGGTGGGGAGAGGGGCATTCTTCTTACCAAACCACATGACCTTTGTTTTGGAGGTGTTCAGAACAGGGTTAAGGGCAGAGAAAGCTTTTTGAACACTACAAAAGCTTTGTTGTAGAGCGTTTAACCTCTCTGAGATATGTGGGACGCTAGCGTGGGACGCAGAGCGCCAAATTCAAATAAATGACTATAAAAATCAAACTTTCATGCAAGATAGCAAATTGTTGTAAATCCAGCCAACATGTCAGATTTCAAAAAGGCTTTTCGGCGAAAGCAAACGATGCTATTATCTGAGGATAGCACCATAGTAAACAAAGAGAGAGAAGCATATTTCAACCCTGCAGGCGCGACACAAAACGCAGAAATAAAAATATAATTCATGCCTTACCTTTGACGAGCTTCTTCTGTTGGCACTCCAATATGTCCCATAAACATCACAAATGCTCCTTTTGTTCAATTAATTCCGTCGATATATATCCAAAATGTTCATTTATTTGGCGCGTTTGATCCAGAAAAACACCGGTTCCAACTTGCGCAACGTGATGACAAAATATCTCACCTGTAAACTTTGCCAAAACATTTCAAACTACTTTTGTAATACAACGTTAGGTATTTTTTTACTTAAATAATCGATAAAACTGAAGACGGGATGATCGGTGTTCAATACAGGAGGAAAACAATCTATAGCTAGCTTTCTGGTCATGCGCCTCTATCTAACAGTACACTTCAAGTTACCCATGTTCAAGATGGCCGTACTTCTTCATTACACAATGTAAAAACCTCAACCAATTTCTAAAGACTGTTGACATCCAGTGGAAGCGATAGGAACTGCAAGAAGGTTCCCAATGAACCCATTGAAAAGAGAGTGACCTCAAAAAAAAAATCTGAATGGTTTGTCCTTGGGGTTTCGCCTGCTAAATAAATTATGTTATACTCACAGACATGTTTCAAACAGTTTTAGAAACATCAGAGTGTTTTCTATCCAACTCTACTAATAATATGCATATCCTATCTTCTGGGGATGAGTAGCAGACAGTTGAATTTGGGCATGCATTTAATCCGGACGTGAAAATACTGCTCCCTGTCACCAAGAAGTTAACACATAATCTAGGGAAGGGCCAGCTGAGTATAGGTCTGTATCATTTGCATATAAATGGATGAGAGAGCTTCTTACTGCCTGAGCTATGTTATTGATGTAAATTGAGAAGAGTGTGGGGCCTAGGATTGAGCCTTGGGGTACTCCCTTGGTGACAGGGAGTGGCTGAGACAGCAGATGTTCTGACTTATAAACTGCACTCTTTGAGAGAGGTAGTTAGCAATCCAGGCCAAAGACCCCTCAGAGACACCAATACTCCTGTATCAAAAACCTTGGCCAAGTCAATAAAAATAGCAGCACAACATTGCTTAGAATCAAGGGCAATGGTGACATAATTTAGGACCTTTAAGGTTACAGTGACACATCCATAACCTGAGCGGAAACCAGATTGCATACCAGAGAGAATGCTATAGACATCAAGAAAGCCAGTCAGTTGATTATTGACAGGCATTTCCAACAGTTTTGATAAACGATAAAAATAGAAATTGGCCTATAAAAGTTAGGATCAGCTTTGCCTCTTATTTAAATAAAGGACACACTGTGGCTGCCTTCCAAGCAATGGGAACCTCCCCAGAGGGGAGAGATAAACTTGACCCAGATGGTTTTTGGGGGTCAAGTTTAAGGAGCTGCTTTAGCACCTCAGACTCAGTGACCGCCTGCAGGGAGAAACTTTGTAGCTGGGCAGAGGAAAAAGAGGGAGGAGCATCTTGGCTAGTTGCATTAGAAGGGGTGGGAGATGAGGAAATGTTGGACGTGCCAAGAGGCATAGCTGAGTCAAATATGAATCCAGACTTAATGAAGTGGTGATTAAAGAGCTCAGCCATGTGCTCCTTGTCAGTAACAACCACATCATCAACATTAAGGGGCATGGTCAGCTGTGAGGAGGAGGGTTTATTCTCCAGGTCTTTAACCGTTTTCCAGAACATCTTGCGTTAGACCCACAGAGAGAGAATTACTCCTTAAAGTAACTAACTTTGGCCTTCCGGATAGCCTGAGTGCACTTATTTCCCAGTCAGCCTGAGTATGCGTGTGCCGAGCCTTTTGCCAAATGGAATTCTTGCGGTGGAGTAACTCTGCTAGATCACGGTCGAACCAGAGACAGAACCTATTTTTAATTATCTTGTTCTTTATTGTTTGTTAACAATACCACAAAAATATTTTTTTAAAGGTCCAAGTGTCTTCGACAGATGGGATCAAACTGATTCTATACCAATTTACAGAGGCCAGGTCGTGAGGCAAGGCTTGCTCATTAAAGTTTTTTAGCAAGTATCGAAGACAAATCAGAACAGGTCATTTCACTGAACAACCATTACAAAAACAGGCAGTAAAACAGTGAGGTCATTACAGAAAACACCAGACTGATTTGCAAGGATAACATCAATGAGAGTAGCCTTTTCTGGGTGTTTGGAGTCATACCTTTTGGTATTGGTAATAATCTAAGAAAGATTTAGGGAGTCCCATTGCTTTAGGACTTGGTCAGGTGGTTTAAGCATGTCCCAGTTTAGGTCACCTAGCAGGACACATTCAAACTTAGTGTAAGGGGCCAGGAGAGAGCTTGGGGCATTTAGTGTACAGGTTGGTGCTGATGGTGAACAATAATACCCAGCAACAGTCAACAAATGGCTATTTAAAAGTTTACTGCTTAAAACCAGCAAATCTAATTGTTTGGGGACATACTTGGTGGAGACAACTGTACACTGAAGGTGTTCCTTGGTAAAGATTGCCACTCCACCATCTTAGAAGATCTGTCTTGCTGAAAAAAGTTATAACCAGAAAGGTTAACATCAGTGTTCAAAATACTCTTTCTTAACTAGTAATGACCAACACATCTGGATTGGAGCTGTGAACCCAAACTTTCGAATGTCCAATTTTAGGTAATAAGGTTAAAGTGTTAACGTGAGGAAAACCCAGGCTTTTACTAGAGCAGAAATCAGTGAAGCATATATCAGAGCACAAGTGTAACGACGTTTGTCGGTAGAAGGAGAAGCGGACCAAAAAGCAGCGTGGTGGTTACTCATGTTTCTTTAATGGAAAATGAACGATACATGAAATAACTTAAATCTACAAAACAACAAACGGAACGTGAAAAACCTATACAGCCTATCCTGTGACAACAAACACAGAGACAGGAACAATCACCCACAAACACACAGTGAAACCCAGGCTACCTAAGTATGATTCTCAATCAGAGACAACTAATGACACCCGCCTCTGATTGAGAACCATACTAGGCCGAAACAAAGAAGTGCCCCAAAACATAGAAAAACAAACATAGACTGCCCACCCAACTCACGCCCTGACCATACTAAATAAATACAAAATAACGGAAATCAAGGTGTCACGAGTCCGACCGAGGGTGTTTCCCTTTCCCGGGCAGGTGGCGCTCAGCGGTCGTCGTCACCGGCCTATTAGCTGCCACTGATTGTTTTTCCTTCCCCTCCTTGTATGTTGAGTGGTAGCACCTGTGGATGTGTAATTAGTTTGTCTTTATTAGACAGCCGGCCCGCCTGGTTGTTGTGCGGGATTATTTCTATGTAACCTTCGGCTCTGTGGTATAGGCACGTGTTAGTGTCCGGTCGGGATTGTTTCCCATTGTACATTTTGATTCCCTGTGTTTTGGGAACGTTACTTTTTTTGTGAGCACCCTGTGGTGCGTTGGTGCGATTAAAAGACGCGCAGCATTGAACTCTCTGTCTCCTGCATTTGACTCCACACCCACGACACCCGGAGCGTTACAGAATCCCGCACCTATCAAATTGAATGGAGTCAGCAGGAGCAGCAGCCAACCCTCTCCCATCGATGGAGGAACGGGTTCTCCACCACACCACCGTCCTTCATCGGATCGGATCCGCGATGGATCAAGTGATGGAGAGAATGGACAGATGGGAGAGGAGTGGGCTCCTCTCTCCACCTTCGGCACCCACGGTTCCGGACTCCCCATCTCCCGACTCCAGCACCCTCCGTCTGACGCTACCGAGGGCTTATGATGGAGCGGCGGCGGGTTGCCAGGGGTTTCTGCTCCAGCTGGAGCTATACCTGGCCACCATCAGACCCACTCCCTCAGGAGCAGAGAGGGTGAGTGTCCTCATCTCCTGCCTCATGGGTCGTGCCCTGGAATGGGCGAACGCGGTCTGGAATGGTCCAGACTCAGCGCGGGAGCACTACCCAGAGAACGACTATTTCACCTCAGGCAGGAGAGGAGGAGCGCCCAGGATTATGCGCTGGAGTTCCGGACCTTGGCAGCCGGATCTGGGTGGAACGACAGGGCCCTCATGGACCACTACAGGTGTAGTCTCCGAGAGGACGTCCGCCGGGAGTTAGCGTGTCGGGACACCACTCTGTCACTGGATCAGCTGATTGACATGTCCATTCGACTGGATAATCTGCTGGCTGCCCGCGGGCGTTCAGAGAGGGTCCTGTGCGTTCCACCACCCAGCCCCTCTGCTCCCATTCCGATGGAGTTGGGAGGGGCTGCGCCGAGGGGTACCGGAGGAGGAGGCCTTCCCTGCACCAACTGTGGTCGGAGAGGACACACGTCTGATCGGTGCTGGGGGGGTCCGTCTGGGAGTAGAGATGGCAGGCGGAACACTCTCGGTCACCCCAGGTGAGTCAGCATCAAACTCACCCAGAACCCCTGTTGGCCACATGTTTGTCTTAACTTTTTTCCTTCGCTTTTTTCCCTCTTCCCAGCATAGGGCGCTAGTCGATTCAGGCGCAGCTGGGAACTTTATGGATCGCGGACTCGCCCTTAAGTTAGGGGTTCCGCTGGTGCCGATAGATTCTCCTTTCCCCGTGCACTCCCTAGATAGCCGGCCATTAGGGTCAGGGATGGTCAGGGAGACCACGGTCCCACTGGACATGGTGACGCAGGGGAATCATAGGGAGCGTATCAGTTTCTTTATTATTGATTCGCCTGCGTTTCCAGTGGTGCTGGGGACTCCCTGGCTGGCCCGGCACAATCCTAAAATTTCGTGGAGACAGGGGGTTCTCCAGGGGTGGTCAGAGGAGTGTTCTGGAAGGTGTTTGGGAGTTTCCATCGGTGCCACGTCGGTGGAGAGTCCAGACCAGGGTTCCACGGTGTGCATTCCCCCCGAGTATGCCGATTTGGCAATCGCTTTCAGTAAAGTGAAAGCGACTAAATTACCACCTTATCGACCGGGAAGGGATCGTACGATAGATCTCCAGGTAGACGCTGCGCTTCCCAAGAGTCACGTGTACCCGCTGTCCCAGGAGGAGACGTTGTCAATGGAGACATATGTCACGGAGGCGCTGGGACAGGGGTACATTCGGTCCTCCATTTCACCCGTCTCCTCAAGTTTCTTTTTTGTGAGGAAAAAGGAGGGAGGCTTGCGTCCGTGTATCGATTATAGAGGTCTAAACGCCATCACAGTGGGGTATAGTTACCCTCTACCTCTCATCGCTACGGCGGTGGAATCATGCCACGGAGCGCAGTTCTTCACAAAACTGGATCTCAGGAGCGCGTATAGTTTGGTGCGTATTCGGAAGGGAGACGAGTGGAAAACTGCATTTAGTACTACATCAGGCCACTATGAGTACCTCGTCATGCCGTATGGGTTAAAGAATGCTCCAGCCGTTTTCCAATCCTTTGTAAACGAGATTCTCAGGGACCTGTGAGGGCAGGGAGTGGTGGTTTATATCGATGACATTCTGATCTACTTGGCCACTCACACCGCGCATGTGTCTCTGGTGCGCAAGGTGCTTGGTAGACTGCTGGAGCCTTGACCTATACGTCAAGGCTGAGAAATGCGTGTTCTCTAAACGAGCCGTCTCTTTTCTGGGATATCACATTTCCACCTCGGGGGTAGTGATGGAGGGTGACCGCATTAGGGCCGTGCGTAATTGGCAGACTCCGACCACGGTAAAGGAGGTGCAGCGGTTTCTGGGTTTTGCCAACTACTACCGGAGGTTTATCCGGGGTTTTGGCCAGGTAGCGGCTCCCATCACCTCACTGCTGAAGGGGGGCCCGGTGCGTTTGCATTGGTCAGCAGAGGCGGACGGAGCATTCAACAAGTTGAAGGCGCTGTTTACTGATGCGCCCGTGTTGGCGCATCCGGACCCCTCTCTAGCATTCATAGTGGAGGTGGACGCGTCCGAGGCTGGGGTGGGTGCCGTGCTATCACAGCGCTCGGGTACGCCACCAAAACTCCGCCCCTGCGCTTTCTTCTCAAGGAAGCTCAGCCCAGCGGAGCGTAACTATGATGTGGGGGACCGGGAGTTGCTAGCGGTGGTTAGAGCTCTGAAGGTGTGGAGACACTGGCTTGAGGGGGCTAAACACCCCTTTCTCATCTGGACCGACCACCAGAATCTGGAGTATATTCGGGCAGCTAGGAGACTTAACCCACGTCAGGCAAGGTGGGCCATGTTCTTCACCCGGTTCCGATTTACTTTGTCTTATAGACCGGGCTCCCAGAACGTGAAGGCTGACGCACTGTCCCGCCTTTATGACACGGAGGATGGGTCCACCGAACCTACTCCCATCCTTCCCGCCTCGAAGCTGGTAGCTCCAGTGGTATGGGAGGTGGACTCGGACATCGAGCGGGCGTTACGGGCTGAACCCGCGCCTCCTCAGTGTCCAGCGGGGCGAAGGTACGTGCCGCTTGGTGTTCGGGACAAACTGATTCGGTGGGCTCACGTCCTACCCTCCTCGGGTCACCCTGGGGTGACGAGGACAGTGGGGAGCCTTCAGGGGAGGTATTGGTGGCCTACGTTGGCTAAGGACGTTAAGGGTTATGTCTCCTCCTGTTCAGTGTGCGCTCAGAGTAAGGCTCCTAGGCACCTTCCTAGAGGGAAGCTACAACCCCTCCCTGTTCCACAGCGGCCATGGTCACATCTGTCCATAGATTTCCTAACCGATCTCCCGCCGTCTCAGGGGAACACCACGGTTCTGGTGATTGTGGATCAGTTCTCTAAGTCCTGCCGTCTCCTCCCGTTGCCTGGTATCCCTACAGCCCTACAGACTGCGGAGGCGTTATTCACCCATGTCTTCCGGCACTACGGGGTGCCGGAGGACATCGTTTCTGATCGGGGCCCCCAAATCACGTCCCGGGTATGGAGAGCGTTCATGGAACGTTTGGGGGTCTCTGTCAGCCTGACCTCCGGTTATCACCCTGAGAGTAATGGGCAGGTGGAGAGAGTGAACCAGGAGGTGGGTAGGTTTCTGCGGTCGTATTGCCAGGATCGGCCAGGGGAGTGGGCACGATACATTCCCTGGGCTGAAATGGCTCAGAACTCACTACGCCACTCCTCTACTAACGTGTCCCCTTTTCAGTGTGTGTTGGGGTACCAGCCGGTCCTGGCACCATGGCATCCGAGCCAGACCGAGGCTCCTGCGGTGGAGGAATGGGTACAGCGCTCCAAGGAGACCTGGAGGGCCGTCCAGGAATCTCTACGACAAGCGAGTGGACGGCAGAAGAGGAGTGCTGACCGCCACCGCAGTGAGGCCCCCGTGTTTGTACCGGGGGACAGGGTCTGGCTCTCGACCCGAAACCTACCTCTCCGCTTGCCCTGCCGGAAGCTGGGTCCGCAGTGTGTAGGGCCCTTTAAAGTCCTGAGGAGGATAAACGAGGTGTGTTATCGATTACAACTCCCTTCCTATTATCGTATTAACCCCTCGTCTCATGTGTCTCTCCTCAGGCCGGTGGTAGCTGGTCCCCTGCAGTACAGTGAGGTACCTGAGGTCCCTCCCCCCCCCGCTGGACATCGAGGGGTCCCCGGCGTACACGATCCGGGCCATTCTGGACTCAAGACGCCGGGTGAGGGGCCTGCAGTACCTCGTGGACTGGGAGGGGTACGGTCCGGAGGAGAGGTGCTGGGTACCGGTGGGGGACATCTTGGATCCCTCCATGTTGAGGGATTTCCATCGCCTCCATCCGGATCGCCCTGCGCCTCGTCCTCCGGGGCGACCTCGAGGCCGGTGTCGGCGCGCTGCGGGAGCCGCGCGTCGGGGGGGGGGGGGGGTACTGTCACGAGTCCGACCGAGGGTGTCTCCCTTTCCCGGGCAGGTGGCGCTCAGCGGTCGTCGTCACCGGCCTATTAGCTGCCACTGATTGTTTTTCCTTCCCCTCCTTGTATGTTGAGTGGTAGCACCTGTGGATGTTTAATTAGTTTGTCTTTATTAGACAGCCGGCCCGCCTGGTTGTTGTGCGTGATTATTTCTATGTAACCTTCGGCTCTGTGGTATAGGCACGTGTTAGTGTCCGGTCGGGATTGTTTCCCATTGTACATTTTGATTCCCTGTGTTTTGGGAACGTAACTTTTTTTGTGAGCACCCTGTGGTGCGTTGGTGCGATTAAAAGACGCGCAGCATTGAACTCTCTGTCTCCTGCATTTGACTCCACACCCACGACACCCGGAGCGTTACACAAGGTCAGAACGTGACAGTACCCCCCCCCCCCAAAGGTGCGGACTCCGACACCTCCAACACCTTGACCTATAAGGGAGGGTCTGGGTGGGCGTCTGTCCGCGGTGGCGGCTCTGGCGCGGGACGCGGACTCCACTTCATCATTGTCTTAGTCCGCCTTATTGTCCGCCTCCGTGGCTTTCTCACCATGGCCACCCCTCTCAATGACCCCACTGGACAGAGGGGCTGCTTGGGACAGAGGGGCAGCTCGGGACAGAGGTGAAGCAGCTGCTCGGGACAGAGGGACAGCTGCTCGGGACAGAGGGGCAGCTGCTCGGGACAGAGGGGCGGTAGCAGCTTGGGACAGAGGGGCGATAGCAGCTCGGGACAGAGGGGCGGCAGCTGCTCGGGACAGAGGGGCAGCTGCTCGGGTGGCCCCTGACTGACTGGCGGCACTGGCGGCCCCTGGCTGACTGGCGGCACTGGCGGCCCCTGGCTGACTGGCGGCCCCTGGCTGACTGGCGGCACTGGCGGCCCCTGGCTGACTGGCGGCACTGGCGGCCCCTGGCTGACTGGCGGCTCCTGGCAGACGGGCGGCACTGGCGGCTCCTGGCAGACGGGCGGCACTGGCGGCTCCTGGCAGACGGGCGGCACTGGCGGCTCTGGGTAGACGGGCGGCACTGGCGGCGCTGGACAGACGGGCGGCACTGGCGGCGCTGGAGAGGAGGAAGGCTCTGGAAGCGCCAGACTGAGTAGCTCTCGTAGCGCCGAACAGGCGAGAGACTCCGGCAGCGCTGGACAGGAGGAAGGCTCTGGTAGCGCCGGAGAGGCGGGAGACTCCGGCAGCGCTGGAGAGGAGGAAGGCTCTGGTAGCGCCGGAGAGGCGGGAGACTCCGGCAGCGCTGGAGAGGAGGGAGCCCCTGTAAGGATGGACCGGAGAGACAGCCTGGTGCGGGGGGCTGCCACCGGAGGGCTGGTGCGTGGAGGTGGTGACGGATAGACCGGACCGTGCAGGCGCACTGGAGCTCTTAAGCACCGAGCCTGCCCAACCTTATCCGGTTGAATGGTCCCGGTCGCCCTGCCAGTGCGGCGAGGTGGAATAGCCCGCACTGGGCTATGCAGGCGAACCGGGGACACCGTGCGCAAGGCTGGTGCCATGTAAGCCGGCCCAAGGAGACGCACTGGAGACCAGATGCGTAGAGCCGGCTTCATGGCACTTGGCTCGATGCCCACTCTAGCCCGGCCGATACGCGGAGCTGGAATGTACCGCACCGGGCTGTGCACCCGCACTGGGGACAACGTGCGCTCCACAGCATAACACGGTGCCTGCCCGGTCTCTCCAGCCCCCCGGTAACCACAGGAAGTTGGCTCAGGTCTCCTACCTGGCGTAGCCATACTCCCTGTTAGCCCCACCCCAATAAATTTTTGGGGCTGACTCTCAGGCTTCCATCCACGACGCCGCGCTGCCTCCTCATACCGGCGCCTCTCCGCTTTCGCCGCCTCCCATTCTTCCTTGGGGCGGCGATATTCTCCTGGCTGAGCCCAGGGTCCTTTACCATCCAAATCTTCCTCCCATGTCCATTTCTCCAAATAGTGCAGCCTCTCCCACTGCTGCTGCTGCTGCTCCTGTTGTTGCTGCCTCTGTTGCTTCTCCTGCTGCTCCTCTTGCCGTTGCCCGTTACCACGCCGCTTGGTCCTGTTGTGGTGGGTGATTCTGTAACGACGTTCGTCGGTAGAAGGAGAAGCGGACCAAAAAGCAGCGTGGTGGTTACTCATGTTTCTTTAATGGAAAATGAACGATACATGAAATAACTTAAATCTACAAAACAACAAACGGAACGTGAAAAACCTATACAGCCTATCCTGTGACAACAAACACAGAGACAGGAACAATCACCCACAAACACACAGTGAAACCCAGGCTACCTAAGTATGATTCTCAATCAGACAACTAATGACACCTGCCTCTGATTGAGAACCATACTAGGCCGAAACAAAGAAGTGCCCCAAAACATAGAAAAACAAACATAGACTGCCCACCCAACTCACGCCCTGACCATACTAAATAAATACAAAATAATGGAAATCAAGGTCAGAACGTGACAACAAGTCAGAATTTCGCAGAATTTTATCTTTGTGCAGCCAGACTTATTTACCTTTTTTTTTGCATCATCTCTTGAGTGGGCAGCTTGATGAAAGCCAGGCGCTATTTAAATCACCCAGAAATTATACCTCTCTATATCACATGCATTTCACATGTTATCCAGATACTGACTGTTAGCACTTGGTGGTCTATAGCAGCTTCCCACGAGAAAGGGCTTTAGGTGAGGCAGATGAACCTGTAGCCATATTACGTCAACAGTAATTAACATGAGATCCTCTCTAATCTTTACAAGAATGTGGTTCTGAATATAAACAGCAACACCTCCACCATTGGCATTTCTATATTTTCTGTAAATGTTATAACCTTGTATTGCTACCACTGTATCATCAAAGGTATTATCTAAGTGAGTTTCAAAGACAGTCAGAGTATGAATGTCATCTTTTGCTAGGAAATGATTGATTTCATGAACCTTGTTTCTTAAGCTACATATTTTAACGTAGACTATTTTGAGCACTTTTCTTCTGGGATGCTTACTTGTTTTCATTGCTTTACTGGGAAGCTTAGCAGAAGTAGATATGCTCATGTTATTTGTGTTAGTGCAGGGTGAGCTGCACACAGTGGACTTCCTCCTAGGGCACACCGCCTCACTGCTAACAGTTTACACCTGGTTCATAGGCACATGATTACTGCATACAACAGCTGTAGGATCAGCAGAGGCATTCAGGACAGATATAAGGACATAAATTAGGTTACTTACATTGTGTCTTCCAATGCACCTGGTGTAATGTACATTTGCTGAATGACAACTCTGCTTCACAATATTAGGGATTAGTTGAGCTGGGCTTGGGTCATTGATAAGTCATTATCTCAACGCAGCATTATAATGCTGTGAAAGGATCCTGGAACCAAAATGATTTGGGTGCATCCAATCCTCCTTATAAAACGTGTTTTGTTTCCAAAAGAGCTCAAAATTGTCAATTAAAGTCACACCCATTGAGGTGCAATAATCATGTAGACAGTTGTGAAGAGAAAGAATACTGCTAAAGTGTTCAATGCCACAATTCAGAGAGGGCACAGCTCCAGATATGATGGGTCTTTTGTTAGTGACTATCAGAGAGTCAATCAGCTCTTTAAAATCCAGTTTCAACTGTTCAGAGCTGCCCTTCATAAATTCATTAAAACCCACATGGACTACGATATAATTTATTTCCATGTACTGATGTAGCACATTCGGGAGCATCTAAGTAATGTCATTTACTTGTGCTCTGGGATAGGACATTGTTACCATGGAGCTGCCCAAAATCATGGCTGCCGATAAGGACGAGGAAATACGCCCACTCCCATGCTTCACAGGATTCGGAGAACCTTTTATGGATGGGCGAGAGGCAGGATATCTTGAGCACGTTGCTCCCGGAGCCTGGTGCAGGCCTCCGACAGATGGAGAAGCCCCGCACGATCCAGAGCAGGGAAGGAAGGTTGCCAACGTGGACATCGAAATCATAGTAGTAGGCACTGCGGCCGCAGATGCAGGCACACAGAGCGACGAAGGTGCAGGAAAATCAGACTCCAGGATGGCAAAACTATTTGTTGTAGACAGCTTTGCGGGAGGAGGCTGTCTTCGGTGTCCACGGCTCATGACATGCAACCATCACTGATTGCCTTGCTCCTCTTGCTGTGCCCCATCGACTCCGCTATCAGCACCGGCCAGTCGGATAACGACAAATGACAAGGCGGAGATTCATCCAACAAGCACGAACTCTGTCCAGCCACCGGCGTAGACAATGTAAACATTCCACTCTGCGTTTTCCCCAGTTTCTTATGTAGGCTGGTGACCTGCATGATCAAGGAAGACACCTCAAGCCTATAATCCTCGGCAAGCAAACAATTGCCACATTGGACTCCGAGTGTTCCGGTTTGTTCCAAAACAAAGCGTAGCAAATACAGCTCCTACAGCGCTGGACCCGTTCATTTATTTCTCCAGACAAAGAAGGTTCCATTGCAAAACTCCTCTAGTACCAACTTCGTTAGCTTGATGGCTAGCAGCTTAGCGTCTCTGTCAAGCAGGCTTCAACCTGTCTGTTAAGCGGGATTCCGGGACAAGAAATGGCGGTACTAGCTAACTGCGTCATGGAATTCACGCAAAAACATGTTGTGTTAGCCTATTGAGGGAATATGGCTGAAGAGAATTCTACCACTGCAGATAGTGTTGTATATGGGGGAAGCGTGAAAGAGAAAGTTTTCCAAATGCTTAAATTCAGAACGGGTAAACTGGGAAAGCTGACTCTCAAAAATAACATTGTTATTGATCTGATGACTGACAATAAGAATATTTAAATTGTTAAATAAAACCTACTCCAGTTCAGTTAAATGTTGAATGGATTGAAATAATGTATTGATTCCTATCATCACATGATACCTGAGGATGAAAAAAAAATTATATGTTTAATTAGTATGAACCCAAATGTCAGCATATTAAGGCATTTCTTGTTACTGTGTCTCAATGGATTTCAGGTGCAGCCCCAGCAACAGAGAAGCCTTATGAATGCATTGATGAAAAATATTATCTTAAACCTACTGACAGTGTCCCAAACCTCCAGCCACAGGTCTAACAGGAGTTCTCGCTCAGGTATATCCTCCACATCCTGAGCCTGCATCCGAGCAGAGGCTGAAAGAGCAGCATTTATATCGAGGCTGCAGCTCTCAACTTCAAACACCATCTAGAGGATAGGGAGGAGGAATTAAACCAACAAAAGATGGAACTGAGTAAAAGAAGGGAGACTTTAGCTGTAAATTGAAATAGCAGCTGCCTCAGCAAAGCTCATGGTTTTGACATCTGCAGGAGAAGAAAGAATGGCCAACTGAACAACAATAAATGGCATGAATGTATACTTTGAGGAAATGCCAAAGAAATACAGCATCTCAGACCTTGAATTTCACACAGGGCAGAGGGGCACTTCTGCCAGACATGCCCTAAGCCTGCATCCCAAAGAAGGATCCCAAGTCATTGAGCATAATGACATTCAATCAGCCCAGACTCAAAGTATTTCAGCTCAATCAGAACAGTCAGGACACAGTGGGATTCAGACAGCAGCTCATGGAGAGCACACTGCTGCACAAGAATCTAACCCAAGGCCTATACAGGACAAGGCCCCTCTGTGCTGACCAACTCACATAGAGGGCCACAGGGAGAACAGGCAAGACTTTCCAATTCACAGGACAGTGATCAGGACATTTCACAGGAAAACATAGAAAACTCTCTCATCACCATTCTCCAAAGACAGAATTAAGTTACTGCTATGTTAGTCAAACAGCAACATCATTCCTTTCTGCCCCCGAGACAATACCGTTTTTGATGATGACATTTTACAGTACAGTACATGGTATAGAGAATAGAGCCCAAACTAGCCAAGACAAACAACACTTCCTCAAACAGTACACCAGAGGGCAGGCTTAATAGCTATTTAGGAGCTGCCAACATATGGTCCCGGATAGGGGCTATCAGAAAGCCAAGGGCTTATTACAGGAGCACTATGGTAATGAATACAAGATTGCCCATGCATACATGGAGAAGGCTTTTAGCTGGCCAAGCATCAAAACCCGAAGACCACAAGGCATTACAGGCTTATGCATTATACCTCAGAGTTTGTTGTAATGCAATGGAAGATATGGAAGACATGGACGAGATGGATCTGGCCTCCAGCTTAATTAAATAACATCATCTTGAAACTACCCTACAAACTCAGGGAGAGGAGCTTGTGAGTTAAAGGAGCAGCACCATGGTGGGCGTGCTAGACTCCTTGATCTCATCCTGTTCATTGAAAAATAGGTGATAATAGCAACACATCCAGGGTTCGGTGATATTCAAGATCCCACACAGTCCAGAAACAAGAATCAAAGGGCACAGTCAAGGCTCATTCACACATCTATTCTCAAATCCACAGAGAGCAGCTTTGCTACCAGCGTGCCATCAGCACAGCAAACCCCCCAAACCCAATACATCAGATGTCTGGTCTATAACGACGGTCACAAATTGGAGCTGTGTCCACAACTTAGGAAAAGGAGCCTCAGGGAAATTATTTTGATTGCTTATCAAGTTGGCACATGTCAAGAGACCACAAAAGGCATCTCAACTGCTGTGTATGTAACCAAACTCACCCAAGTGTGCTTCATATTAATCAGAGAAACAGAGGAACAGTAGAGCAGTCATCAAAAGCACCAGTGAGTAGTGCACTGGTTTCTCTGAACACATACTGTATGGGCATACTTGGGCCGGGGACAAAGAATTAGTACTTGCTATTGTACCAGTACAGGTCAAACACAGTAAAGGCAGCAGGGTTATCCAGACATACACCTTCCTAGACCCAGGTAGCACAGCCACAACTTCATCGAATTACCTGAAGTCTACACTCAGAACAACATCTCAGTGAGTACAGAAAACATCCCAACAGAGAAAAAGTGGCCATACCTGAGTAAGATTCCTGAAATGAATGGAGCTGTTGATAGGAACCAACACTCCCAAAATCATGGAACCATTGGAGGCGGTTAACAGCTGTGAAAATGGACCATATGCTGTAAGGACCCTACTGAGGTGGGTTGTCACCGGTCCCCTTAGAAGACATAATAATGAGGACAAGAGTCACCGTCCTTCTGTTACAGCTAACAGAATCTCAGTTTCAAATCTGGAAGAAATGTTAATAAGTAAATACAACACAGATTTCAATGAGAAGTCCTACGAGGAGAAAAAATAAATGTCAGTGGAAGACAAACGGTTTATGAAGATTATGAATGATTCTGTCAGTAACAGAAGGGCCATTACAGCCTAAGGTTACCTTTCAGGAAGTTTAACGTCACCTTACCCGACAACCGTCATGTTGCTGAACAGCGCCTCCTAAACCTGAAATGCAAGTTCAAGAGAAATAAACACTTCCATGAGGTGTACAAAGGTTTCGTCTCTGAATTCATTGACAAGGTGTACGCTGAGAGTGCGAGAAGAGCAACTAGTTTGTTAAATTACTAGTTTGTTAAGAATGTTAAATTCCAGACCATTGGGTATATCCCCCAAAGAAAGGGACAATCAGAGTTGATTTTGACTGTGCTGCTATATATAAGGACACATCACTGAACTCAGAGCTTCTTCAAGGCCCAGATCTGGGATTAACAGTCTTGCAGGTGTGCTCTGGAGCCTGTAGCAATGATGTTTGACGTACAAGCAATGTTTCACCATGTAAAGGTATCACACAGTGATGTTGATTTCCTGAGGTTCTTGTGGTGGCCTGGAGGTGACACTAACCTCTCACCTGTTGAGTATCGCATGACTGTACATCTGTTTGGAGGTGCCTCGTCACCGAGCTGTGTCATCTATGCACTAAAGAAGACTGCAGAGGAATGTTGTCATCCGGAGGTGGTTGACACAGTTAGAAATCATTTTTATGTTGATGACTACCTGAAATCAGTGTTCACTGAAGAGATATCACAGCTACTTGTCATAAAGGAGGATTCCATCTCTCCAAGTGGGTGAGCAATAGCTGAACTGTACTAGCCTCCATCTCAGAAGCTGACAGAGCTTGAATTTGGACATAGACAAGCTTTCCATTGAAAGAGCATTGGGAGTACAATGGTGTGTGCTTCTACACCTGCATTGCTTGCTGTTTGGGGTTTTAGGCTGAGTTTCTGTACAGCACTTTGAGATATCAGCTGATGTACGAAGGGCTATATAAATACATTGGATTTGATTTGTGTGGAGATTGACACATTTACTTTTAATGTTACCATCAAAGATCAACCCCACACAAATAGAGGAATTAGATCCATGGTGAGTTCTATATATGATCCCCTGGGCTTCCTTCAGCCTGCCTGCCAAACTGCCAAACTGCTATTATAGGAGCTGTGTAGAAGGAGCTGTGGCTGGGATAAGAATATCCCCACGTGTTTCTCTGAAAAGTGGATGAAAAGGACTAGGGATTTGGAGAGAAAAAAATTAAGATTGAAAGGTGTATTAAGCCAACTATCTTTGGCCCAATCACTCAAGGTCAACTGCACCATTTCTCAGATGCCAGTTACCTAGGTTATTGAACAGTAAGCTATGCAAGATTGATGAATCAAAGGGGGGATGTTCATGTATCTCTTGTCATGGGGAAGGCCAGAGTTGCACCTCTGAAGCAGATAACAATCCCTCGCATGGAGATGGCTGCTGCAGTACTAAGTATAAAGGTGGACAAGATGCTGCGTACAGAGCTACAGCTGAAGCTGGAAGACTGTGTTCTGGACAGACAGCCAGTCAGTGCTCAAGTACATAGCCAATGAGCATACAATGTTTTAAACATTTGTGGCCAAAATCTGTTATCAGAGAGAACACATCCGTATCACAGTGGAGGTATGTGGATACTAGGAAAAATCCTGCTGATTATGCCTCAGGACTGAGTGGAAACACGTTTCTGGAGTGCAAAAGGAAGATCCATTGCCCAACGTTTATATGGAAATCAGAAGTTCGAGTGGCCCCTGGAACACATTAACTCAGTTTCCCTCACATTTAATGACCATGAGATCAAAAATGGTATTGTTGTGTGCAGTGCTACTGTCAATGAGATTGAAATTCCCACCAACAAGCTGCTATTTTATTTCTCCACTTGGATGAAGTTGAAGACTGCAGTGACTTGGTTCCTGAAAGTGAAAAAAGTGTTACAATCACTTCTACAGGACAGAAAATAAATCCAGTTAAATCTCAATCTCACCAGTATACACACACGCTCACAGAACCAGAAGGTGAAATACAAGATTCAAGCCTACAATACAACATGCGGTGGCCAAGTTGTAAGTCTGGCCGAACTGTTGAATGTAGAGGAGGCGATCATTCGCTTCACCCAAAAACAGTCCCAGAGGAGATCTTGACTTTGACAAATACGCCATCTACAGTCAAGAAAGGAAGTAGCACTTATAAATTGGATCCAGTGTTGGTGGGTGGAGTTCTCAGAGTCGAAGGACGGCTGTGTACGGCAGCTATGCCTGAAGTCAAGCACCCTGTCATTCTTTCCAAAATCTTCACATATCTACACTTATCCGCCACATACATCAACTAACAGGACATGGTGGAAGGAATCACATGTTCTCACTTCTCCGTCAAAGGTATTGTATCACCAATTCAAACTCTGTAGCATGAAGATCATCTCAGAGTGAGCAGAAGGCAAAGAGGCAAGATTGAGCATAAGATGGCAGATTTGCCACTTGAAGGCTCATGCCAGACATCCTGCCATTTACCAACATAGGTGTGAATTACTTTGGTCCTATAGAAATAAAACAAGGAAGAGGAAATGTTAAAAGATATGGACTGATCTTTACATTCATGTTCAGTAGAGCAATACACATTGAAATTGCTTACTCTTTTGACACAGACTCTGAAAACCATAAGAAGACGTATGTGCAGAAGAGGACAAGTACAACATGCATGTAACATCTGATAATGGGACTAACTTCATTAGTACTGAAAGAGAAACTCTATCTGCTTTTAACCAAGGCAATATCCAACATGCTCTACGTCAGGAAAGGAATACAATGGTTACTTTAAGAGTACCTGCCACTCTTAAAGGAAAGACAAAAGTAGGGTAAAGTGAAACACAGCTTCAGTGAAGGAGATGTGGTTCTGGTCATGGACTCCACGGCACAACGTAGTGCATGGATACTTGGAAAGGTTCTTGAGATCAGCCTGATTCCAAGGGGTTAGCATGTGCAGTACGCCTGAAGACAAGAACCAACATTATAGAAAGACCAATATCCAAGATCTGCCTACTGCATGAAGGTGCAGTCTAAGAGGAAGGCTCCTTCAAATTAAGTAAATGTGGCTCGATTCAGGAAACTAGGCCTTCTAGAACATGTGAACTTTCATGTGCCTAACAAACTTTTATGCCATCTATAAATACGAATACAATTGTGAAATTACGAACGTAGTTGGTTTAGCCAAAGAAAAAGTCCGGAACCTTTTCGCTAGCCTTGATTGGCTGAGATAATGGGTCGACTGGACATGCCGAGAAATTAGTTTCAAATTGGTCTGCGGTGGAGCATCTTGTATCTATAAAATGAGCTGCTCGATATGCGTAGATAAACTTTTCTACTGCATTTTTTTCTAAAGATATAACGTTAGCCATAGATAACTGCAAATATGTTGCTACTGCTTTCAATAAAATTGCTGCCCTGAATTTATCAGGCGCTATCGACAAAGGTCAGTGGGAAAAAGTTGCGATGGACTACTTTCTGGAGGACGATCAATGGTGTTGTTGTCAAGGAAGAAGCTGACAGAGTTTTGAAATCATTGGAACGCAATGGGCCATATAAGCTGTCCAAAATAAACGGAAATGACACAGGACGTCTTATTTAATAAAAGGGGTTGCAATCTGCCGTGAAGCTTTCATCCATGTATACAGGTAAGAATCTAGCTACAGTTTCAGATATTATGCGTTTCTAATTTTGTCAGAAAGTTGTTTTCATTTCAAGTTAAAGCTTGCTGTTAGCTAGCCAGCTGGAGTTCGATGGCTGGCTTGCTAGCTAACATTAAACGTATTTGGTTATCTTTAGCTAGATATGACAAACGGTTTGTATTGCTAATAACGTTACTCTATGGATTGGGATTATAGTTCAGTTTTTAGATAGCTAATGTGACATGTCTAAACAAATACCCCAAGTTAAAGCTTGCTGTTAGCTAGCTAACTTTAGCTGAGGTTAGATAGCTGGCTTGCTAGATAACATTAACTTACGTGTATGAAGTGTGTGAAACGTTAGTGATGTTTTCTCAGAATGCCATTTCACATTGCTAGTTATAGCCTAATATTAGTTAGCAAACTAGCTAACATTTTTCAATCATTTTGTTTTACTAGTTAAAGCTTTCTGTTAGCTAGTCAGCTGAAGTTTGATGGCTGGCTTGCTAACTAACATTGAACCTATTTGATTAACTTTAGCTAGCTATGACAATTGTTTTTTATTGCTAGTTAAAGCTTGCTGTTAGCTAGCCAGCTGACATTAGATGGCTGGCTAGCTAGCTAACATTATTTGTATGAACAGTGTGCAGTGATGTTATCTTAGAATGCCATTTTGCATCTATTGCATAATAATGCTGAATTATTTGTGTCTGGAATTTGTCTTTTAGCATCAGTAGAACGCGCCTGACTCTCCTCGACCAGTCATACAATGAGAATGGTCTAATGCCTCCCATCAAAAAGAGAGCTCGCCCAAGCAAGCAAAGGCAGCAGCGCAGTCATCAACTACATGCACAAGCTCCACCACAGTCTTGCCCTTCACTTCCTGATCACAGCCACACCAAGTTTGTCCCCGATAGGTGCTTCGGCCTCATCAAGCAGCACTTCAAAAAGACCAGAGTGAGCACTTTGTCTGAGATTGCTGGTGTTGTGAAGGACAGCACTGTGACAGGGGTCAACATCCCACAGCTGGTTGGACTGGAGGATGGTACGATGCTGGTGGAAAGATATGGCTGGCAACAACACCTGACTCCGTACTTCAGGCCACTGCCACAGATCAATCAGTACCAGCACTTCAGGTGAAAATAATTTTAATTGCATTGTATGAGGTGAATTGATGTTGTGCAGGGTTGTAACGTAATCTGATTTTTTGTTGTTATTCCCTGTTTTACAGATTGTCACCAAGGAGCATTCAGACAGTCGGGACCAGATTTAAGCTGTTGCACAACGCTGACATCCTTCCGCCCATAGATGGTCTTCCTGTACAAGCACCACCTGGCCTGGACACAGCTAGACAAACTTGTATTTTTGAGGCCTCCCGGGTGGCGCAGCGGTTAAGGGCGCTGTACTGCAGCGCCAGCTGGGTTCGCGCCCAGGCTCTGTCGTAACCGGCCGCGACCGGTAGGTCCGTCGGGCGACGCACAATTGGCCTAGCGTCGTCCGGGTTAGGGAGGGTTTGGCCGGTAGGGATATCCTTGTCTCATCGCGCACCAGCGACTCCTGTGGCGGGCAGTGCGGCTGGCCCGACACATTGGTGCAGCTGGCTTCCGGGTTGGATGCGCGCTGTGTTAAGAAGCAGTGCGGCCTGGTTGGGTTGTGTATCGGAGGACGCATGACTTTCAACCTTCGTCTCTCCCGAGCCCGTACGGGAGTTGTAGCGATGAGACAAGACAGTAGCTACTAAAACAATTGGATACCATGAAAAAGGGGTACAAATAAAATACAAAACTTATATTTTTGAGAAGATATGGGAGTTTTGCAACGAAGAGGCTATGGACTGCCTTGTTCCAAAGTCAAGGGCAAGACAGAAGCAGGCTCTCTGCTAACAGACACGCCATGCTACTATTTATTTATCCATCTGCTCAGCCACTTTACCTCGTCTATCACTGATATCATTATTGATATTGTTCTTGTACATACTGTATATTATTTTATTTATATTGACACTATCTATTTCTGATATTGTTACTATGCAAGTAGCCATTTGCCTGTACTGTTTACACCTTCTGTAGAGACCCATCCACTTAGCAAGACAGAAAAATATTGATATATAAAATGAATATTGATATGTGTGGTCGTAGCATGATTTGTGTGATACCACAACAATAGCATGTGACCGTATCAAGTGTCAACTACATGCATATATGGCCCACGCATCTGTTTATGTACTGTTCATGTGCACCTCACTCAGGTTTCAACTCAGGTTGCATGGCCTTAATTTAGGTATGGAATACTATGTGATAAGTGCGTGTGTAACAGTATATAAAGAATGCTAATCTACTGGTGTGAAGGCATTTGGGCAGTGGTGTAAAGTACTTCAGGAAAAATACTTTAAAGTACTTAAGTATTTTTTGAGGTATCTGTACATTACTTTACTATTTTACATTTACTTCACTACATACAGAAAGAAAATAGTGTACTTTTTACTCCACACATTTTTCCTGACACCCAAAAGTACTTGTTACATTTTGACAGGAAAATGGTCTAATTCACACACTTACCAAGAGAACATCCCTGGTAATCCCTACTGCATCTGATCTGGCAGACTCACTAAACACAAATGCTTTGCTTGTGTTGGAGTGTGCCCCTGGCTATCTGTCAATAAAAAATAAAAAAATTAACTTACGTGTATGAAGTGTGTGAAAAAATATATACATGTATATATATATATATATATATATACATGTGTATATATATATATATACATGTATATATATATATATATATAAAGAAATATGGTTTAATATAAGGAATTTGAAATGATTTATACTTTTACTCAAGTATGACAATTTAGTACTTATTCCACCACTGGATGTGGCTGGGGGTAATGAAATTTCTTTCACATGACCCATCAATTTAGACAAGTATGTCTGGGTAAGCATCATCTAATATTTATAACATATCTTGTATCTGAACACCTTTTGTTTACCTGGAATTGTTCCTTATTGTAGGCTATTACCAATCCTTAAAGAGATGGGTGGGGCTGGCTTAAGCACATTTTTACTCCTGACGGTATTTTCCCTTGCTATAACAAAGGGGTTGAATACTTATTGACTGAAAACATTTCAACTTTTCCTTTTTAATTCATTTGTAAACATTTCTAAAAACATAATTCCACTTTGAAATTGTGGGGTATTGTGTGTAGGCCAGTGACACAAAGTCTCATTTAAATCCATTTTAAATTCAGGCTGTAACACAACAACATTTTGAAAAAGTTGACGGTTGTGAATAGTTTCAGCCACTTGTGAATTGATGGAAAGTTGGCTATTGCACAGTGCACTGTTCAGATGCTGGAATTATTTTGAAGGAATTTGCGAAGATAACCTACTTTTTGAAGTGATTTGTTTGACAATCAGATGAAAACATCATGGTTGTGTTCATGAGGTTAATTAATACTTCTACCCCCTCCTTTTTTGAAAATTCTGTTAAAAATCGCGCAACTTTTCAGCGTCCTGCTACTCATGCCAGGAATATAGTATATGCATATGATTAGTATGTGTGGATAGAAAACACTCTGAAGTTTATAAAACTGGTTAAATCACGGCTGTGACTATAACAGATCGTGTGTTTCATTGAAAAACGCAAGAAAAACTGCTCTCTGAAAGCAAAAAATAATTTCCATAAGTCACTTCCACCAGTTGTTAAAAGAGAACAGAATTTAATGGGAATCTGCCTGCAATTCATACAAATTCCGCACGATGGCCATTGTCCTAATTTTCAATTGAATTAATTGTTGGAAAATCCATCTATCTGACCTCCATTTTCCCAGTCTTCACCCGGATGCAGTTGAGGGAGATATCAGATGGCATTGTTTTTGAAGTGAAGACCTATTGAAGAGACATCGCCCTGTAATCATTTTGATAGATTATAAACGTTTACTAATACCTAAAGTTGGATTACAAAAGGATTTCGAAGTGTTTTGTGAAAGTTTATCGTCGACTTTTTTAATTTTAAAAAATTACGCAGCGTTTAAAAACGATGATTTTTTCTGAATGACACAACTTCCATACAAAGCTATTTTGGGTATATATGGACCGATTTAAACGAAAAAAAGACCCAATAGTGATGTTTATGGGGCATATAGGAGTGCCAAGAAAGAAGCTCGTCTAAGGTAATGAATGTTTTATATTTTATTTCTGCGTTTTGGGTAGCGCCGGCTATCGCAAAATCTGTTGTTTACGTGTCGAGCTGGCATTTTGGGGGGTGCATGCTATCAGATAATAGCTTCTGATGCTTTCGCCGAAAAGCATTTTAAAAATCTGACTTGCTGGCTAGGTTCACAACAAGTGTAGCTTTAATTCAATACCCTGCTTGTGAATTTTGATCAAAGATTGAGTTGTAACGAGTACATTTAGCATTTAGCGTAGCGCATTTGCATTTCCAGGGGCATACTTGGGACGTCTGCGTGTCAAGTATTCTCAAGAAGTTAAATTACGTCTTTACTATAAAACCCATTACACACATAGGAGGTAATGTGATAAAAACGTGCCCCCTTGTGGAAATGATGCGTACAAAGCATCATTACGGGTTGTATCACTGCCTGGTATGGCAACTGCTCGGCCTCAGACCACAAGCCACTACAGAGGGTACTGCGTATGACCAAGTACATCACTGGGGCCAAGCTTCTTGCCATCCAGACCTCTATACCAGGCGGTGTCAGAGGAAGGCCCTAAACATTGTCAAAGAATCCAGTCACCCTAGTCATAGACTATTCTCTTTGCTACAGCATGGCAAGCGGTACCAGAGTGCCAAGTCTAGGTCCAAGAGGCTTCTAAACAGCTTCTACCCCCAAGCCCTAAGACTCCTGAAAAGCTAATCAAATGGCTACCCAGATTATTTGCATAGCCGCCAATCTTCCAAGCTGCTGCTACTCTCTGCTATTATCTATGCACAGTCAATTTTAATAACTCTACCTACATGTACATATTACCCCAATTACCTTGACACCGGTGCCCCCACACATTTACTCTTTTTATTTATTTTTTCCTTTCTCTGTTGACTAGATTGTCTTTGTCAATGGATATTTAATAGGAACCCATTTTCAGTTCCTACCGCTTCCACACGATGTCGCCAGTCTTTGGAATATGGTTGAGGTTATTCCTTTGTGCATTGAAGAAGTAGGCCAACTCGGAACTGGGGACACATTTGTGAGTTCCGCAAGACGTGAACAGCAGTGCTGGTTTGGTTTCGTTCCTGTATTGAATACAGATTGCCCCATCTACAATTTGATCGATTATTAACGTTTAAAAATACCTGACGTTGTATTACAAAATAGTTTGAAATATTTTGGCAAAGTTTATAGGCAACTTTTGAAATATTTTGTAGTGACGTTGTGTTTTGTTAAACTGTTTTTTTCTGGATCAAACACGTTTTATAAATGGACATTTTCAATATATATGGACGGAATTAATCGAACAAAATAACCAATTGTGATGTTTATGGGACATATTGGAGTGCCAACAAAAGAAGCTCGTCAAAGGTAATGCATATTTTATATTTTATTTCAGCGTTTTGTGTAGCGCCTGCTACGCTAGCTCCTTTGTTTACTGCTGGTGCAGATGGGTGCAGGCTATCAGATAATAGCTTCTTATGCTTTCGCCGAAAAGCATTTTTAAAATCTGACATGATGGCTGGATTCACAATGAGTGCAGCTTTAATTGAGTATCTTACATGTGTGATTTAATGAACGTTTGAATTTTATAGCATTTTATTTAAATCTGGCGCTCTGCATTTCCCCTGGCAATTGGCCAGTTGAGACGCTAGCGTCTCCCCTGTCCATAAGAGGTTTTAAGGGCTTGTAAGTAAGCATTTCACTGTAAGGTAACACCTGTTGTATTCGGGGCATGTGACCTCCCGAAACCGAACTGTGACCCCAAAGCTGCAAAACATACCGAACCATGGGTTTCGTGAACCATTACATTGCAAATGACACACTGTGGGGTATTTTGGAGGATGTAATGGATTCCTGTGACTTAGTCTGCCTAATTGACGGTTACAGAAATTATGATTCCAGAACAATAATTAATACAGCTCAGTTGGTAGGTCATGGTGCTTGCTACGCCAGTATAGTGGGTTTAATTCCGAGGACCCCCAAAATAAAATGTACTGGAAGTGGCTTTGAAAAAAAAACAAATGGCATATTTTATTGTATAGATCTCACACTGGCCATGACCATCAACATGTTTAAGGTGTAACGTGTCGGCTGGGAGTCGGAAAGCAAGTATAATGAGTGAATAATTTTATAAATATACGAACATGGACAAAACAAGAAACACGATCAGCGTACAGACATGAAACAGAAACAGAAACAATACTGCCCAGGGAAAGAACCAAAGGGATTGACATATATAGGGAAGGTAGTCAGGCAGGTGATGGAGTCCAGGTGAGTCTGATGAGGCGCTAGTGCGCGTAATGAAGGTGACAGGTGTACGTAATAATGAGCAGCCTGGTGACCTTGAGTGCCGGCGAGGGAGTATACGTGACAGGATGCTGAATTCTCCATGGCTGAAATGAAATGAAGCCGGCTGCTCCAACCCGGGACCGAAAACCCCATGAAATAAACCTACACCATTCAGACAGCTCTCTACAGATTATTCTTAATTTCATAAACAGAGTACGGGTAACAGGTATATTACATGCTGTAGTAGTTCCCATAGAAAAACCAGGAAAATAAACAACACTTACAACCAATACAGGCCAATAACTCTCAACACATCAATCACATGCAAACTCATGGAATATTTGGTCACAGACTCTCCTGCTATATGTCCTGGAGAGCAGAAAGGTGCCACTAGTTATGAGCCAGTCAAAGTGGATTCCGAAATGGTCGGTCGTGGAATAATGTGTCTATAAACAGATATCCGTAAAGCACAGGCTAACAAGGAAGCCTAGTTGCTGTTTTCTTCGTCATGGAAAAAGACCTTGACAATATGTCGAGGATGACTTCTAATGAACGTTATGATTAATACTTTTTTGGACTCTGTCGTGCCTTGGATCAAGACGTCACCCTACACTTACGGTGGAGTAATATGAATAAGAGGCCACTAAAGAGGCTCAAACCCCTAGGAATCCCCACCCAGTTGACTACTTTGACTACTTTAAAATTGCGGAAGTATGTTGGAAGCCATCAATAGCACTGCCCATGCTAAAACTGCATTTTGGCCACAAGAGGCTTCTATGATTCTCTATGTTTTTTCCATACTCAAAACCAAGACTCTTCTTCAACGGGAAGAGCACACCAGTAAAAATGTGTCCTCTCATTATATGGACAAATTCTTGAACGTGTACCAGTATTAAATATCTAGGAATGTGATTTGACAGCAAATGTACATGGTAGCACCACATAAAACAAGTTATATTATCCTGTAAAAAAGCTCTTCATGCAATGAGATGTTTAACTGGGGATTCATGCGGGGCATCCCGGTCCGCACTCATGAATGTTAATATTGCTCTCATTAGATCCAAATTCGACAATGGATCTGCGGCCCTATTACAAAAACTGGATGTCATCTAAGCTGCTGCCCTGAGACAAAGTTGTGGTAGTGATGGGGAGAAAAAAATGGATGGCTTACATATTGGGATATTGGTTTTGATGATATACAGTGCATTTGGAAAGTATTTTTCCATATTTTGTTACGTTACAGGCTGAATGTATTAAATAAAACATTTTACCTCCTCAATCCACACACAATACCCCCTGTGGTAAATTCAATTCACAGGACATGATTTCAGAGCAAAATCCAAGTCATGAGGTCGAAGGAATTGTCCTTAGAGCTCCGAGACAGGATCAAATCAATCAAACTTTATTTGTCACATACACATGGTTAGCACATGTTAATGTGAGTGTAGCGAAACGCTTGTGCTTCTAGTTCCGACCACGCAGTAATATCTAACAAGTAATCTAACAATTTCACAACAACTACCTTATACACACAAGTGTAAAGGAATGAATAAGAATATGTACATAAAAATATATATGGAAGAGCGATGGCCGAACGGCATAGGCAAGATGCAGTAGATGGTATATAGTACAGTATATAGATATGAGATGAGTAGTGTAGGGTGTGTAAACATTATATAAAGTGGCAAAGTTTCAAAGTGACTTGTGATACATTTATTACATCCAATCTTGAATTATTAAAGTGGCTAGAGATGGAGTATGTTGGCAGCAGCCACTCAATGTTAGTGATGGCTGTTTAACAGTCTGATGGCCTTGAGATAGAAGCTGTTGTTCAGTCTCTCGGTCCCAGCTTTGATGCACCTGTACTGACCTCGCCTTCTGGATGATAGCGGGGTGAACAGGCAGTGACTCGGGTGGTTGTTGTCCTTCATGATCTTTTTGGCCTTCCTGTGACATCGGGTGGTGTAGGTGTCCTGGAGAGCAGGTAGTTTTCCCCCGGTGATGCGTTGTGCAGACCTCACTACTCTCTGGAGAGCCTTACGGTTGTGGGCGGAGCAGTTGCCGTACCAGGCGGTGATACAGCCCGACAGGATGCTCTCGATTGTGCATCTGTAAAAGTTTGTGAGTGTTTTTGGTGAAAAGCCGAATTTCTTCAGCATCCTGAGGTTGAAGAGGCGCTGTTGCGCATTCTTCACCACGCTGTCTGTGTGGGTGGACCATTTCAGTTTGTCTGTGATGTGTACGCCGAGGAACTTAAAATGTTCCACCTCTCCACTACTGTCCCGTCGATTTGAATAAGGGGGTGATCCCTCTGCTGTTTCCTGAAGTCCACGATCATCTCCTTTGTTTTGTTGACGTTGAGTGTGAGGTTAATTTCCTGACCGAGGGCCCTCACCTCCTCCCTGTATTGAGTCATCTTTGGACATATTGGGGTGGTATGCAAATTGGAGTGGGTCTAGGGTGTCAGGTAGGGTGGAGGTGATATGATCCTTGACTAGTCTCTCAAAGCACTTCATGATGACGGAGGTGAGTGCTTACGGGGCGATAGTCATTTAGCTCAGTTACCTTAGCTTTCTTGGGAATTGGAACAATGGTGGCCCTCTTGAAGCATGTGGGAATAGCAGACTTGGATAAGGATTGATTGAATATGTCTGTAAACACACAAGCCAGCTGGTCTGCTCATGCTCTGAGGACGCGGCTAGGGATGCCGTCTGCTACATAAATAGTCATATTAAACATTCATGAAAATACAAGTGTCTCACATGTATCGAAGGCCTAGAATCTTGCTAATCCAACTGCATTGTCAGATTTAAAAAAGGATTTACTGCGACAGAACACGATGCGATTATCTGAGCATAGAGCCCCATAAAAAACAAACATTTCAACGAGCACAGGTGTAACGAAAACACAAACTGCATTAAAATAAATAGTTTACCTTTGACGATCTTCGTCTGTTTGCAATCCCAGTGCTCACTGTTACACAATGAATGAGCTTTTGTTTGATAAAATCTGTTCTTGTAGCCTAACACGAAACATTTTGTGAACCGCTTGTGTCGTGAATTCCGTCTCATTCCATTTTCGACGACACATTCCAGGTAAATAACCCACACAGAACGTGACTTTTCCAGTCATGTTTGGTTTCACTGCAATCAACTGGTTTGTTTGTAACACAATCAAACCTGATGGGTAATTTCGCGGGACGTATTGACTGAGAGAAATCGATTTGAAGACAACAAGTCATAACATCATTGTGCACCAATGATTTGCCCGCTGTTTCGTTGATTGACTGAATTTTAACCCAATGACCACTCATCATCTTGAAATCTAGCTGGGTAGATAGCCAATGATCTGAGGAGCACTGCAATATGCAATGGTTATGTGTTGGAAGACCAACCCATGTAGGAAACTCCTGCGTAAAGACGGTAATTCGCCATTGAACAGTCATACTGGAAGGAGCCAAAAAGGGCGCACAGCCCTTTTTCGGTAACGCGCATCTTCAGCTGTTTATATATCGAACACCATGGCGAATAAGTCAGGGAAAGCTAAATCTAAGACTAGATATACAAATGTAGACAAAATTATAGAGGAAATTGATCGTGACAGTGAAACAAATCTTCTTTTGGAAGAAGATTCAGCTAGCGACCATAGCTTTGACTCCAAAATGGAAGCATATTTTTTGAACGGCGAGGACATTGTTTTGGACTGGTAAGTTATTCTCATGCTAATGCCGTTGTTTGAAATTAATAATATAAAATATTATTTGTGATTTTTAAAAACATTTTATTTGCAATATATAACAATGTAATGAAATGTGTAAAGTGGGGTGGGGGTATGTTGGTATGTATGTGAATGACCCTTCGCCTATATTTGTGTGTGTATGTGTATATATATATATATATATATATATATATATATATATATATATATATATTATATATTATATATATTATATATTATATTATATATTATATATATTATATATTATATAGAATGGAGTAGAATGTAACAGCAAACCCACACATCGCAACACAGCGACCATGTTTCCTCCTCTCAATCTACATATTATGGATTAGAGGGAGCATGGTTGAGATGCGTGTGTCTGCCGCTCCACCCCACCCCCACATGAAATAGCCTATTTGAGGCTGTTGAGGGGAGGGCAGGCCCACTACAATGGCCAAAGTGAAATGGCTTTTTCCCTGTACTCTATATATCTGTTTATTATACCTGTTGATACAGGGCTCATATGTGAAACTATTCCAACTGGACATTTTCTTTCAAAGTGACACTGACTCCGAATGGGAGCCCCCGGTGCCAAGGTGTCTATCCCCCACTGAAGCTGGTTCATCCACCCAGACACCTGTTGTCTCCGGCTCCACACCTCCCGGTCCATCTAGAGGTGTGAAGGCACTGACAAAGAAGCGGAGGAGGGGAAGTGTGCCACCTGCTAACGAAGGGACAGAAGGGCGTTGGCACACTGTCCTAGAAGATGATGTGGAGCCACCTCAACCAACATTTAGGCCGAAAAGGGAGCCAGGACCTCAGGTGAGTATGACATCAACTTACAGCCCCCTTCAGCTTTTTCAGCTGTTTTTCACCCAATCCGTTGTCGAGTTGCTTGTGTCTAACACAAATAAATATGGGGAGAAGAAGCAAACAGGCAAAAAGGTAGCATGGAAGCCCATATCCATGTCAGACTTTTTCTGCTACCTTTCACCGATCGTCTACATGGGGCTGGTGAAGCTGAAAAGCCTGAGGGACTACTGGAAAACATCATCTCTCTACCAACTGCCTTTCCCCATGACTGTTATGTCTTGCAAAAGGTTTCTGGTTATTTCACAGATGCTTCATATCAGTGACCCAAAGGATGATCGTGCTTCTACACCTGCATTGCTTGCTGTTTGGGGTTTTAGGCTGGGGCTATATAAATAGATTTGATAGAGGACTGAGGACTTCCAAATATTGAAAGTGTGTAAATAGTTACCCATGTAATTTTGTAAATGTATTTATATATATTTTTTTCATATATTTCTGTAACAATAATAATTTGTTTCCCATTTTTTCTTTTTTCATTTATTTTTTTTTATTTTTTTTTGGGGGGGGGTGTGTGTTAGAATACCATTTTGGTATTTTGTATTTAGTTATTTGTTTCAAAATGTATACCTTCACCAATTTGGCCACTTGGGTACATTTGGGCTACTTGTGTTGGACACCTGTGTGACTTCATGATAAATGTCATGTAGCACACTCATTTTGGAAGTTATCATACTGAAACTTTGCACAAGTACTGTTGCCCTCTTATATTTTTCACTGAAATTGTCCCCATCATCCTATCTGAATGTTTTATCTTGTTCATTTTAAAGATGATGATACAAAAATAAAAAACATGTTTTTTTTCATTGTTTTATCTAAACCAGATCTATTGTGTGTTATTCTCCTACATTCAATTCACATTTACACAAACTTCAGTGTTTGCTTTCAAATGGTACCAATAATATGCATATCCTTGGTTCTGTGCCTGAGCTACAGGCTGTTAGATTTGGGCGTGTCTTCAGGCGGAAATTGCACAAAGTAGTGGGGGAGCTGCAAGAATAATGAAGCCTTCGGATGGAAGATCAATAAATGGGCCGAGGACCTAGGGGTAAAATAAACCTATGTGGGATTGACTGTGCTCATACCTTTAGTATGTACCCATACCTTTAGTGTTCTTCCCATCCCCAAAAGGGGATTTTAGCCTACTTGAGAGGATTCGGGAAGGAGAGGACAAATGGGTGGTTGGACTGCTGACGGCAGGGTATGTAGAATCAAGATACCACTCAAAAACTGTCACGATCGTTATAAGGAGTGGACCAAGATGCAGCGTGGTATGTTTCCATCCTTTTATTTGGAAGAAAAAACTTAAAGTACAAAACAATAAAGTGAATAAACGAAACGTGAAGCTACATGCAGTGCAGAAAGTAACTACACACAAACATAGTCAAGATCCCACAAATCCCACAAATCCCAATCAGATACGACGATAAACAGCTGCCTCTGATTGGGAACCATAATCAAGTCAACATAGGTATATAATTCCCCTAGATAACCCACCCTTCATCACACCCTGACCTAACCAACATAGAGAATAAACAGCTCTGTATGGTCAGGGCGAGACAGTACACCACCCAAAGGTGCAGACTCCGACCGCAAAACCTGACTCAATTGGGGAGGGTCCGGGTGAGGCGAAGTACCCACTCCGCTCGTGGATACGTCATCGGAGGAACCAGACCGTGGATCGTTGCCGGAGGCTCCGGACCCTGGATCGTCGCTGGAGGAACCGGACCATAGATCGTTGCCGGGGACTCCGGACCGTGGTTTGTCGCCGGGGACTCCGGACCGTGGTTCCTCGTCGGAGACTGGGAACGCTCGCAGGAGGTTCTGGACCACAGACTGTCGCTGGAGGCTCTGGACCACAGACTGTCGCTGGGGACGCTGGACCACAGACCGTCGCTGGAGGCTCTGGACCACATACCGTCGCTGGAGGCTCTGGACCGCCGACCGTCGCTGGAGTCTCTGGATCGCAGACCGTCGCTGGAGGGTCTGAACCGCAGACCATCGCTAGAGGCTCTGGACCGCCGACCGTCGCGGGTAGTTCCGGACCGTTGACCGTCTCAGGAGGTCCTGGACTGCGGACCGTCTCAGGAGGTTCCGGACTGCGGACCGTCATAGGAGGTTCCGGACCACGGACCATCGTTGGAGGTTCCAGACTGTGGACCGTCGCCAGAAGCTCTGGACTGGGAACCGTCTCCGGAAGCTCTGGACTAGGAACTGTCGCCGGAAGCTCTGGACTGGGAACTGTCGCCGGAAGCAGTGGACTAGGAACTGTCTCCGGAAGCTCTGGACTGTGGAGGCGCACTGGAGACCTGATGCATGGGACCGGTACAGGTGGTAGAGGATGGGGGGAGGATGCACAGAACGCACCGGGCTCTGGATGCGCACTGGAGACACATTGTTAATCTCCGCAAAACATGATGCAGCGTGGTATGTTTCCATCCTTTTATTTGGAAAAGAAAACTTAAAGCACAAAACAATAAAGCATATAAACAAAACGTGAAGCTACATTCAGTGCAGAAAGCAACTACACACAAACATAGTCAAGATCCCACAAATCACAATGGGGAAAATGGCTACCTAAATATGACCCCCAATTAGAGACAACGATAAACAGCTGCCTCTGATTGGGAACCATAATCAGGCCAACATAGGTATACAATTTCCCTAGATAACCCTCCCTTAATCACACCCCAACCTAACCAACATAGAGAATAAACAGCTCTCTATGGTCAGGACATGACAACAACACACACTTACACAGACTGTTCCAAGGACCTGGTGACAGGACATGTCTCAGACATACAGATTAGCCAGAAAAAAAGACTAACAAATAACCTTTCAGTATTCACCTCCGAACTCATGGCCTGTATCTTAGCCCTATCCTAGATAGAACACAAACCCCCAAGCACATTCATCTGTACTGTCTCTATCTCAGTTCTACAAACACTGCATGGGAGTCAGACCTAGTATAAAACATATTACAGGCACTGTAATCACTCACCAGAATCAGTATCACCGACAAATTGCAAAAGGAATGGACAGAAGGGGAAAAGGATTGGCATTTACTTTCTATCCTCCCACTGGTTTCACTTCAACTACAAAAGACAGTCAAGACGATCATAAATAATAATATAATAATATATCATCGCCTGTAAAATAGGCTCATGTCCCAACTGTCCAGCAGCAGAAACTACAGATCACGTCCTCCTTCACTGTCAAGCATACAAACATCAAAGGCAAATAAATACTCAGAAGACCAACAACATCCTTACAGCAGAAATCAGCAGGTTGTGGGTGACTGTATGCCGCCCCACTTCCTGTGTGGTGTTTGAATTTTTCATGAAAAAAAGGGGGTTGAGCCCTAAGCTGCCTTGGGCTGGCCTTCTGGGTTAGGAGTGTCTTTGCGCTAATCATGCCTACTCGAATGACCCTGCTGCTCCAGAGCAGGAGAGGAAGTAAAAGTCACTTGCAACCTAACGTTACTATCCAAGCTCAGGCTAAGACCCAGATGCAGACACAGGAGGCGGATAGTACAAGTCTCAGAGTTTATTATTTTACAAGGGGCAGGCGAAAGAGTCATAATCCAAATCAGAGTCAGGCAGGTACAGGACGGCAGGCAGGATCAGGGTCAGAATAGGCAGAACGGTCAGAACGTTCCCTAGTCTGGGAAGACTAGGAAAAACAAAAACTAGAGCACAGGAAACACGGGAACAGGCTGGTAGGACTTTACGGGACAAGACAAACTGGCAACAGACAAACAGAAAACAGAAATACACAGGGGATAATGGGGGTAGATGGGAGACAACTGGTGGGGGGTGGAGACAAGCACAAAGACAGGTGAAACAGATCAGTGTGTGACAGATACAGCCGCCAGAAACAAACAGAGCAGATGAAGCCAACAAGCATCATTCTTTGTTCTTGGATCTGAATCAACTTGTCCCCAAAAGAGAAAAAGAAGAAGGAAAAAACTGCTAATGACGCATCTATGAACTGGATAAACAGTGGAATTCATTTTGAAGGGTGGAAGAGTGGCGACGAAATGGCCACGGTTGTCATGGACTGGTAACGTTAGGTACAATAAGTGTTGAGTTACGTTTGTAGCCTGCTAGCTATGCTAGCTGCTAACCTTAGTGTTTTAAATGTTCAAGTTAGCCAACAAGGCTACTTAAATAGTTGCCTAGCTAACATCTTCTGTATTCAGACTGTTTTGTACGCAAAGGAATCTAACGACAACATCATGTAGCTACTCTTCCTTAAACCCAACAAGATGCCCAGTGCTTTTATTTCAACTAGCTAACTTTAGCTTGCCAAACCTAAATATGCAGATTGTTGAGATGGTAGTGTTTTTATGTAGATGATAATGCTAGCTAGGTGACCGACAGCATTTTCTGACCAGGAACACCCCAAAAAATGCATCTAGCTATATAATTCAGTACAGTAACATCACATAAATATGTTTTTCTTAGGGAGATACTGGTGGAAACAGTGTGATTTCGAGGGAACCTGAGGCTGTACATGAAACATTTCCGTCAGTTAAAAAAAAAAACTTTCTCTCTTTGTCCTTGACACTGTCAGTGTTGCCCTCATCCATCTGTCTCCATTGGTTACAGCAGTCCGTCTGTCTGACACATAGCAGAGCTCTGCATCCCCAAGACATTAACAGAGCTATCAGACACATGTTGTAGTGGTTGGATTAATCAACCATGACACCCATCCCTAAACAGGTGCCAAAGACCTTTAGCCATGAAAAGATGGCACGTGCGCACACACACACACACACACACACACACACACACACACACACACACACACACACACACACACACACACCAGTTGGGCAGTCGCAAAAACATTTCTGACTACAGTACATCTCTCTGTCTATCTATATCTCTCTCTGTCTGTCTCTCTCTCTTTTCCTCTCTCTCTGTTTGATTCATTGCCTATCTATCAGTGTCTCCTGCTTCTCGCTCTGTTTCTCTATCTCTCTGTTGTTTTTCCTTCTCCCTCTCTCTTCGTCTCTCTCCCTCTCCATCTCTCTCTTCCCCTCTCCCCTTCTGTGTTTCATCATAGTGATAGGCTAACTTAGACTTCTGTGTGTAGCTGCGGTGACGCTACTACGACGCACAGACACACACACACACACACACACACACACACACACACACACACAGACACACAGACACACAGACACACAGACACACACACACAGACACACACACACACACACACACACAGAGCATTGTAGAGTTTCATCTGACACATGGCCGTTGTTGCGCTTCCTTTGATCTCTGCATATAGGTTCGACTCACCTGACTGGGGGTGTCTTTATTCTTTTGGAACTTTTGTGAGTGTAATGTTTACTGTAAATGTTGTATTGTTTATTCCAATGTAAACATATGTTTCCCAAGCCAATGAAGCCCCTTAAATTGAAAAATTGACAAAGAGAGATAGAGCGAGAGTGATTTCAAACACAGATTCAACCACAAAGACCAGGGAGATGTTCCAATGCCTCGCAAAGAAGGGCACCCAGTCACTACAAAGATACCGACACCTTCCTAACTCAGTTGCCGGAGAGATAGGAAACCGCTCAAAGATCTCACCATGACGTCTATGGTGACTTTAAAATCCTTAATGGCTGTGAGTTTAATGGTTGTGACAGGAGAAAACTGAGGATGGATCAACAACATTGTAGTTACAATATTAACCTCATTCACAGAGTGAAAAGAAGGAAGCCTGTACATAACAAAAATGTTCCAAAACATGCATCCTGTTTGCAACAAGGCACTAAAGTAATACTGCAAAAAATGTGGCAAAGAAATTAACTTCGTGTCCTGATTACTGTTAGGTTCTAGTAAACAGAGTAAAAACTCATGGATAACTATAACTAAACCATAACTACTTTGTGTGGGAATAAATATTGATTTGGGGATCAGGAATTGGAAAATGTATTAGATGGAAAAAGATGTCTGACCTTAGTATTGACTGAACACCTGCATATAGACAACCCAGTTTTAAGAGCTTAACATTAGAACTCACCTGAACTTATTATGTTTGTACTTACAGGTAAACAGATTGTGACTACAACTAAGTCTTTGACCACCCTGTGATGTTACGCTTCCTACCCTTTAAGTTGTTTGACCACCCTGTGTTGTTACGCTTCCTACCCTTTAAGTTCAGGTGAGTTTTAATAAGACTGGGTTGTCTATATGCAGGTGTTCAGTCAATACTAAGGTCAGTCATATTTTTCCACCTAATACATTTTCCAATTTCTGATCCCCAAATCAATATTTCTTCCCACACACACAAAGCAGACTGAACCAGGTTTTCCTCTAGGATTTTGCCTGTGCTTAGCTCTATTCCATTTCTTAATATCCTGAAAAACTCCAGAATCCTAGAAGTACAAACATAAATGTTTTTTGGGTTATTACATATTTATTAACTTATTCCCAGATAACATCTATACTACCCACAATGCACCATTTCTCAACATCATATGGAGGATCTACTCTTTGCTACTGAGTTCATATGCTAGCTCGGTAGCTAGCTCATAGCTAACTCAGCCTGCACTCTTTCCAAAGTTTTATCTTAGAATGAGCCACAACCATCAAACTGTAAGTTTCTGCTCTTGTTAGCTGATCTCCAGTAGTTGGGCTCTAGCTTGTCAACCATAACCGTAGTGGTTGGCTAGGCTTACTAGGCTAATAGCTAGTTTTGCTAAATAGCTAACGTTAGCTGGCTGGCCAGCTTGTTGGTTTAGATAACTGCACATAGCTAACGTTCTTTGATAACTGGCTAGATGGCATTATGTTTTTCCAAAACTTTACTTGTTGATAGCTACTGGCTGACTCATTCAGTGCTGGCCTAACATTAGCAGGCTAGTAGGTCTATTATTAGCAGTCTAGTTGACTAGCAACCTTGTAAGTTTATTTGTAACAATATTCAAAACGTATTTTCTTGTAAGTCGGCTGAAAATGAAATTGAAACCACTAATCATGAGTGCATAATTTTGATATTTTTATAACAACCTGTTTTTGCTTTGTCATTATGGTGATTTGTGTGTAGATTGATGAGGCTGTAACGTAACAAAATGTGGAAAAAGTCAAGAGGTCTGAATACTTTCCAAATGCACTGTATATACAAAAATTTGCCAGTGCTCGGCCCTTCTGGTAGTCAGAGACTCCCAGCCAACAGCACTTTACAAAATGCAGTGATGTGTACAAAAATTGTCACAAGTGATAAAACTCAGTGCTGAATGATAGACTGAACCTAAAGGTTTTAAAGCAGAGGCTGCCGCATGCAAGTACTGTAGATTATATCACCATAATCAAGTACTGGGAGAAGAGTTGTTTGAACAAACGTCCTTCTACTTCCAAAGAGAGGCATGATTTATTTCTATAAAATAAACCAACCTTAACTCTCAACATTTTTGTCAGTTTTTCAATGTGAGTTTTAAAAGAGAGCTTATTGTCAATCCAAATACCCAAGTACTTATAATGGGAAAGTTGCTCAATTTGGGCTCCCTTCAATGTTCAAATATGCAGGTCCTCAGGGTCAATATTACGAGACCTAGAGGACAACATAAACATGGTTTTAGTATCATTTAACACTAGTTTAAGATCAGTAAGTGATTTTTGAGTCAATTGATATCACGCCCTGACCTTAGTTATCTTTGTTTTCTTTATTATTTTGGTTAGGTCAGGGTGTGACGAGGGTGGTTTGTTTAGTTTTTGTATTGTTTAGGGTTTTTTGTATGTCTAGCGGGTTTTGTAAGTCTAGGTGTTTATATATCTATGGTTGCCTAGATTGGTTCTCAATCAGAGGCAGCTGTTTATCGTTGTCTCTGATTGGGGACCATATTTAGGTAGCTATATTCCTGGGGTATTTTGTGGGTTCTTATTCTATGTTTAGTTGCCTGTCTGCACTTCTCATATTTGTGTTACGGTTCGTTTTGTTTTTTTGTTCATTTTGTTCAGTGTTCTTTCTTTAATAAAATAATTATGTACACCCACCACGCTGAGCCTTGGTCTCCTCCATACAACGACCATGACAATTTAGTCAAAACCATGCTGAAGATCATGAATAGCTTGCTGTACTGAGGGGGCAAAGGAGAAATGTATGATAAAATGATTGTGGGGGCTGTCTTGTGTGCAGCTTTTGACATTATTGATCATAGTCTACTGCTGGAAAAAGGTATGCGTTATGGCTTTACACCCCCTGCTATAATGTGGATAAACAGTTACTTTTCTAACAGAAAAGCCTAACGGAAGCCTATCAAATATAATCGAGATAGAATCAGGAATTCCCTGGGGTAGCTGTTTAGGCCCCTTGCTTTTAATTTTTTTTTACTAATGACATGCCACTGACTTTGAGTAAAGCCAGAGTTTTTATGTATGCGGATGACTCAACACTATACACGTCAGCTACTACAGCGGCTGAAATGACTGCAACACTCAACAAAGAGTTAGTTTCAGAGTGAGTAGTAAGGAATAAGTTAGCCCTAAATATTTCTAAAACTAAAAGCATTGTATTTGGAACAAAACACTCAACTAAATATTGTAATAAATAGTGTGGAAATTGAGCAAGTTGAGATGACTAAACCACTTGGAGTAACACTAGATTGTGTTACTGTCATATGTTTTGACCATGACCAAACTGTCATGGTCAAAACATATTGATTTAGTAGTAGCTAAGAGGGAGAGAAGTCGGTCTACAATAAAAGAGATGCTCTGCCTTCTTAACCTCTTTGATCTCTAGGGGCGCTATTTCATTTTTGGATAAAAAACGTTCCCGTTTTAAGCGCGATATTTTGTCACGAAAAGATGCTAGACTATGCATATTCTTGACAGTTTTTGAAAGGAAACACTCTGAAGTTTCAGAATCTGCAAAGATATTGTCTGTAAGTGCCCCAGAACTCATTCTACAGGCGAAACCAAGATGATGCGTCAACCAGGAAATGAGCAGAATTTCTGAAGCTCTGTTTTCCATTGTCTCCTTATATGGCTGTGATTGCGCAAGGAATGAGTCTACACTTTCTGTCGTTCCCCCAAGGCGTTAGCAGCATTGTGACGTATTTATAGGCATATCATTGGAAGATTGACCATAAGAGACTACATTTTCCAAGTGTCCGCCTGGTGTCCCTGCGTCGAAATTGGAGCGTAAAGCCAGGTGCAATTATTTTTCCATTTGAGAGCAAGGAGAAACCAGGCTTCCACGAAGGATATATCATTGAAGAGATATGTGGAAAAACACCTTGAGGATTGATTCTAAACCACGTTTGCCATGTTTCAGTCGATATTATGGAGTTAATTTGGAAAAAAGTTCGCGTTTTGAGGGCTGAATTTTCGTTTTTTTTTTTTTTTTTTTTTTTTTTTTGGTAGCCAAATGTGATGTACAAAACGGAGCTATTTCTAATACACAAAGAATCTTTTTGGAAAAACTGAGCATCTGCTATCTAACTGAGAGTCTCCTCATTGAAAACATCAGAAGTTCTTCAAAGGTAAGTTATTTTATTTGAAGGCTTTACTTGTTTTTGTGATAGTTGCCTGCTAAATGCTAACGCTAATGCTAACGCTAAATGCTACGCTAGCTAGCTACTGTTACACAAATGATTGTTTTCCTATGGTTGAAAAGCATATTTTGAAAATCTGAGATGACAGTGTTGTTAACAAAAGGCTAAGCTTGAGAGATAGCATATTTATTTCATTTCATTTGCGATTTTCATGAATAGTTAACGTTGCGTTATGGTAATGAGCTTAGGTCTATAAATAGAATCCCGGATCCGGGTTTGGTCGTCGCAACAGGTTAACAACAAGGCAGGTCCTACAGGTCTTAGTTTTGTTGCACCTTGACTACTGTTCAGTCGTGTGGTCAGGTGCCACAAAAAAGGACTTTGGAAAATTGCAATTGGCTAAGAACAGGAAAGCACGGCTGGGCCTTGGATGTACACAGAGAGCTAATATTAATAATATGCATGTCAATCTCTCCTGGCTGAAAGTGGAGGAGAGATTGACTTCATCACTACTTTTATTTATGATAGGTATTGACATGTTGAATGCACCAAGCTGTCTAAACTACTGGCACCACAGCTCGGACACCCATGCATACCCCACAAGACATGCCACAAGAGGTCTCTTCACAGTCCACAAGTCCAGATCAGACTATGGGAGGCACACAGTACTACATTGAGCCATGACTAAATGGAACTCTGTTCCACATCAAGTAAAATTAGATTAAAAAAAAACTGAAAAAAAAAACACCTTATGGAACAGTGGGGACTGTGAAGCAACACAAACATTGGCCCAGACACAGGCATACACACACACACGCACACACGCACGATAACATATGCACTATACATACACATGGATTTAGTAATGTAGATTTGTGGTAGTGGTGGAGTAGGGGCCTGAGGGCACACAGTGTGTTGTGAAATATGTGACTGTATTGCAATGTTTTAAAATTGTATAAACTGCCTTAATTTTGCTGAACCCCCTGCTTTGGCAGCAGCTAATGGGGATCCATAATAAATATACGTAAATACAAATAACTGTATAATCTGCGTAGAGATGAATGTTACAGGTTTTAACAGATATACCAATATAATTTATATAAAGTGAAGAGAACATGGCCTAAAATCACCCTCTGCGGCATACCTTAGTAATTTTAAGGAAACTAGATTTGATACCGTCAGTATGCACACATTGTGTCCTGTCCGTTAGATAGTTCTTGAACCAATTGCAAGATGCCTGATCACGGTCTATTTCAGAGAAACTTTGAACAAGTAAAACATGGTCAATCATATCAAATGTTTTCGACAGGTCAAAAAATAAGGCAGCACAATTATTTTTATGGTCAAAACAATATAGCGCTATGTCCAGGTCGAAAACCAGATGGGTGCTCATTAAGAATAGAATGTGAAGTAAAACAAGTTATACGTTAGGAGTTAACCAGGATAGCTTGGACGGTGATATCCAAGTCAGAAGGATCTCCGCCTTTGTGTAGGGGGGGAGGACTTGTGTCTTTTTCCAGATCTTATGGATAACCCCAGAAACAATTGTCAAGTAAAAAATATAGGTTTATGATTCTGCAATAAGCGGGGCAGAAAGCTGCGGCAAAAAGGGATCAAGTGAATTTCTTTACATCGGGACTTTTAATGCATATACTAATGCATATCCATATTTTACATGTTAGGTTTATGCTACCTACCCTTTAAATGTTTTGTGAACATTTCTCAATTAGATCATATGGAAACAGCACAAATGAAACGTTTAGGGAGGGTAAAAAAGCGAAGTGAAAATATAATACGGAAACCAAAAAGTACCTTTGAAGAAATCCAATGCAATAGATGGAGTGCAATGAATTATCAGACAGAGAGACAAATCCAGAGAAGAGGGAAAGTGATAGAGAGAGAACAGGAGAAAGGGGGAAAAAAAGAGAGAAAAGAGGAGAAAGACAAAGTGAAGCAGGTAGGGAGGGGAGAGAAAGAAGAACGGAGGAGAGAGAAAAGGAAGGAAACGGAAAGACAAAAAAGAGGAGAAAAAGAAAGACAGAGAGGGACAGGAAGGTAACGTGTGGAGTAAAATAAACTCAGAGAGCGAGAGAGGACGGGAGACAGAGGGAGAGAGCTATGTTCTCTGTCAGGATCAAACTGTGTCCTAAGCCCTGGCTTCTTTTCTGAGCTCCGTACAAAGCTCCATGGATCAACGCTCAGACTGGAAACATATGAGACCCATTTATATCACTGTGTGTCTCACACTCCCACACACACACACACACACACACACACACACACATAAGGATTAACAGACTCACACACACACACAGTTGCAGACATATAATCACACACACACACACGCACATGTGCAGATACACACACACACACACACACACACACACACACACACACACACACACACCTGGCCCTCTTTTGTATCCCCCTTCCCCAGTGATGGCGGGAGAGAATGGCCAATCTATAATATTTAGGAGAAGAGGAAGGGAGGGATGGAGAAGAGGAAAGATGTTGGTCTGTCATTGTGTGGTCTGGAAAACTAGATTACCCCTCAGTGATTCATCTAAAGCCATGGCATTGTGCTCTCTCTCCCCCACAATACAATGTCTATTTTCTCTGCTTTTATATTCAAGCTTTGCAATGCATCCTTCACTTTTTACTATCTGATTTTTCTGTCTTATATATCTCTCTCTCATTCTCTCGAACACACACACACACACACACACACACACACACACACACACACACACACACACACACACACACACACACACACACACACATACATACAGATATCTGCACCATCTCCACACATCATCTGTAACACATACTGTACCACTTTCAAGGTGCCAAACATACACACACAATTCCAGGTGTAGATACAAGCACATCCACCCCTCATAACTTAATTATCTTCAGTACCCACATGCTCATATGTGTGTAAGCGGGTACACACTGGCATGTGTCTGTGGGTGCATGTGCACTTGTGTGTTATGGTGTATGAGGGTATGCTTCATGTTCCAATCTCGCATGTGGAGCTCTTCAGCTCCTTCAATTATTTGCTTCAGGGGGCAATTATATCAGTCTCTGCAGATTGCCTCTCTCACTCTCTCTCTTTCTGTCTTTCCGTCTCTTTACCGCTCTCTCTCTCTCTCTGTCTCTTTACTCTCTCTACCTCCTGTTCTGTCTCTCTCTCCACTCCATCTCTCCCTTTCACTCTCTGCCTATTTTCATTCTTTCTCCTCTCCCTTTCTCATTCTGCAATAATATGACTGACATTACTAATCACCCATTCAAATTTCCTGCTCCACAAAAACAAACAGACCAAAAGACTCAACACAATAGACAGTGAGAGAGAGAGACAGTAAGACATTGGGGGAGGGGGGGGGGGGGGATTGTTATTTGGAATTGTTTCAAGATAGTCATACTATGGATCATAAGAAAAAAGATGTTGAAGTGTCTGTCGTATGTCTAGGAGATATAGAAAACTGAAAATATATACACTACCGGTCAAAGGTTTTAGAACACCTACTCATTCAAGTTTTTTTGTTTTGTTTTACTGTTTTTTAAATTGTATAATAATAGTGAAGATATCAAAACTATGAAATAACACAATCATGTAGTAACCAAAAATGAGTTAAACAATTCAAAATATATTTCATATTTGAGATTCTTCAAATAGTCACCCTTTGCCTTGATGACAGCTTTGCATACTCTTGGCATCCTCTCAACCAGCTCCATGAGGTAGTCACCTGGAATGCATTTCAATTAGCAGGTGTGCCTTCTTACAGAAGACTTGGTAAAAGACCAAGTCCATATTATGGCAAGAACAGCTCAAAAAAGAAAAGAGAAACGACAGTCCATCAATACTTTAGGACACGAAGGTCAGTCAATACGGAAAACTTCAAGAACTTTGAAGGTTTCTTCAAGTGCAGTCGCACAAACCATCCAAGCGCTATGATGAAACTGGTTCTCATGAGGACCGCCACAGGAATGGAAGACCCAGAGTTAGTTCTGCAGCAGAGGATAAGTTCAGCCCCAGAAATTGCAGCCCAAATAAATGCTTCGTAGGGTTCAAGTAACAGACACATCTCAACATCAACTGTTCAGAGGAGACTGATGGACATTAGACCAGCGGAAATTTGTCTTTGGTCTGGAGTCCAAATTGGAGATTTTTGGTTCCAACTGCCGTGTCTTTGTGAGACGCGGTGTGGGTGAACGGATGATCTCCGCATGTGTATTTCCCACCTTGAACCATGGAGGAGGAGGTGTGATGGTGTGGGGGTGCTTTGCTGGTGACACTGTCTGTGATTTATTTAGAAATCAAGGCACACTTAATTAACCAGCATGGCTACCACAGCATTCTGCAGTGATACGCCATCCCATCTGGTTTGGGCTTAGTGTAACTATCATTTGTTTTTCAACAGGACAATGACCCAAAACAGCTCCAGACTGTGCAGGGGCTATTTTAACAAGAAGGAGAGTGATGGAGTGCTGCATCAGATCACCTGGCCTCCGACAGTCCCCCGACCTCAACCCAATTGAGATGGTTTGGGATGAATTGGACTGCAGAGTGAAGGAAAAGCAGCCAACAAGTGCTCAGCATATGTGGGAACTCCTTGAAGACGGTTGGAAAAGCATTCTAGGTGAAGCTGGTTGAGAGAATGCCAAAAGTCTGCAAAGCTGCCATAAAGGAAAAGGGTGGCTATTTGAAGAATCTCAAAAATAACATATATTTTGACTTGTTTAACACTTTTTTGGTTACCCCAAAAAAGTTCATACTTCCATTCATTTTTTTCAACCAGTATCGGTTAAATTTAGACAAGTTCCGTGACACTTGTGGGGGATGTATAGCTAAATGGACCATCGTGTTCGTGAGAATCTCCCCTTTCCATAGCGGGGTCCCATTCGTTTGTAGCCCAAGCGGTTAAAACACTTCCAAACAGAAGTTGGCACATCGCAGGTACCGACGTCTCCCTTTCCATAGAGTGGTCATAAAAGTTTGTAGGTCAAAACGTTCGGACGCTACAGACGTTTACGTAAGTAGACAGATTTTCGGGAAGTCTCATGGTCTGACAAACATCGCTCTAGCTTCTGCCACCTTTCACCACAGATGTGGAAGTGCAACACTGGTGGATGCGGTGGATTGAGATAAATCCAATGCAAAAACCCAGATATCTCTATCTTAAATTGACAGATTATGATGGGGATTATTTTTCTTCATGTTAATTAGATTGACACACTGGTGTGCCTATCGACTCTAGGGGATTAAAGCCAAATGACATTTACTCCTGAGGCTCTGACCTGTTGCACCCTCTATAACCACTGTGATTAATATGTAACCCTGCTATGAAACTTGAAGAACAATCTAGCCTTAATGGCTAAGTAATGTCATTCCCATGCTTGACCCCACACCAACGATAGAACAGTAGAGTCTGTTGGGGAGATACACTGCAAAACATATAATCATCTAAGTCACTAAATTAATTGACTAGTATTAACAATTGGAATCATTTTTTTTACTTGATTGTTTTAATTTGATTGCAGTATTTAGCTAGTCAATTACTAGTGCATGTCTTTACAACTTCAATATTGTAATTAGTCAGAACAGATGACATACGTATCTACCATAAAGGGTAGACAAGTGATCGGAGTCCAAACTCAGAGGGAGATCACTGGAGATCGAGCCTTCTCACTCTCACAATAAAGGCCTGGTGTTCAAACACATACCCATACCCACGACATAGTTCATATCTCATAGGTCATGAGAAGCCGAAGAGCAAAGGGACATGGGGGGAAAGAGAGAGAGATAGGAACAACCTTTCTTTTCCCATCAGAGGACTTGAGAGAGAGAGAGAGAGAGAGAGAGAGAGAGAGAGAGAGAGAGAGAGAGAGAGAGAGAGAGAGAGATTGTTTTCAATGTACTGGTTCAGAGCAAAAGATCTGTCTCTGTTCAATGTTTAAAACTCTTCTCTACACACGCACACACAGATATGGTGTCACTACCAAAGTGTCTGTGTAATCTATTTTCAGCAGGATACTCCCTGCAACCATCCCCTTTCCTTCTTCACCCCCCTGGCCTCTCAGCTCAGCATCGGAGACAGAGAGAGGCTGGACGAGTTTCACAAATGTTAACTGCCGTCCCTGGACAAAAGAAAGCGAGCACACACTTGGACGTAAGTATGCTCATTCCTGGTTCGCTTCCTGGTCTAGGTTGACAATTTCTCATCTGCCTTTCTTCCCTCATCTGTCTCTCCTTTATATCCTGTCTGAATAACCAAAAAATACTTTAAAAAAATATTACATTCAAAAAAGGGAAACACGAATTAAACTATCCATGGGGTAAAACAGTGACTGTCATTTTAGTTTCAGCAATGCACTCTTTCCACAGAAAGGTATTGTTGTGATGTGTCGTGAATACCCTACAGAAATGGTTCCCCGTGTAAGGAGAATCCTTTACTGCACTTACAGTGAAATGTCCATCTTTTCAATAATTTACAGCCTTGACAGTGAAATGTCTTCCTTACTTCCCCTTTGTCCTTCATTTTCCCCTTAAGTCTTAATTTCCTTATGTCAGCAAAACCTCCAGACCCCTAAGACCAATCATAGTCGTATGAAATCATAGGAATGACCCTGGGGATGGGTGGAAGGTGTGTGACTGGGGCTAGAGGAGCTGGAGGTTGTAACACACACCTGGTCAGGAGTGTCACATTCTGTTCTAATCGCACCGCAGGGACAGGAGTACATTAGAATATTAAAAGGTGACATTTGGAGCTGGCGAGAGGGACTGGCAGACTCAAAGTTCAGTAGGAGCTGATGTGACAGAGACAGAGAGAGAGAGAGAGACAGAGAGAGAGAGAGAGAGCACACCCTACCCTGCACACCCTCATTGACAAATAAACGTAGCAAAACAAAGACAATGTCTTCTCATGCTTTTGACACAAATTTCACAAAAAGACACACATTTCTTTCCACAGGGTCTTGGTGTGAGACAGGGATGCAGCTTGAGCCCCACCCTTTTCAACATATATATATATATATATATATATATATATATATATATATATATATATATATATATATCAACAAATTGGCGAGGGCACTAGAACAGTATGCAACACCTGGCCTCACCCTACTAGAATCTGAAGTCAAAATGTCTACTGTTTGCTGATGATCTGGTGCTTCTGTCCCCAACCAAGGAGGGCCTATAGCAGCACCTATATCTTCTGCACAGATTCTCCCAGACCTGAGTCCTGACATTAAATCTCAGTAAGACAAAAATAAGGGTGTTCCTAAAAAGGTCCAGTTGCTAGGACCACAAATAAAAATTTAATCTAGACACCATTGCCCTAGAGCACTCAAAAAAACTATACCTACCTCGGCCTAATCATCAGCACCACAGTTAACTCCCACAAAGCTGTGAACGATCTGAGACAAGGCAAGAAGGGCCTCCTTCTACACCATCAAAAGAAACATAACATTTGACATCTCAATTAGGATCTGGCAAAAAATGCTTGACTCAGTTATAGAACCCATTGCCCTTTAAGGTTGTGAGGTCTGTGGTCTGCTCACCAACCAATAATTCACAAAATGGGACAAACACCAAATTGAGACTGCATGCAGAATTCTGCAAAAGCATCCTCAGTGTACAACATAAAACACCAAATAATACATGAAGAGCAGAATTAGTCTGTTACCCAATAATTATCATAATCCAGAAAAGAGCTTTTAAATTCTACAACCACTTCAAAGGAAGCAATTCCCAAACATTTCATAACAAAGCCATTCACCTACAGAGAGATTAACCTAGAGAAGAGTCCCCTAAGCAAACTGGTCATGGGGCTCTGTTCACAAACACAAACAGACCCCACAGAGCCCCAGGACAGCAACAGCAACACAATTAGACTCAACCAAATCATGAGTAAACAAAAAGATAGATACTTGACATATTGGAAAGAGTTTACCAAAAAACAGAGCAAACTGGAATGCTATTTAGCCCTTGACAGAGAGTACACAGTGGCAGAACACCTTACCACTGTGAGTGACCCAAAATTAAGGAAAGCTTTGACTATGTACAGACTCAATGAGCATGGCCTTGCTATTGAGAGAGGCCACTGTAGGCAGACCTGGCTCTCGAGAGAAAACAGGCTATGTTGCACACTGCCCACAAAATGAGGTGGAAACTGAGCTGCGTATCCTAACTTCCTGCCAAATGTATGACCATATTAGAAACACATACAGTATTTCTCTCATATTACACAGACCCACAAAGAATTCCAAAACAAATTCAGTTTTGATAAACTCCCATATCTATTGGGTGAAATATCACAGTGTGCCATTACAGCAGCAAGATTTGTTACCTGTTGCCACAAGAGAAGGGCAACCAGTGAAGAACAATCACTATTGTAAATACAACCCATATTAATGTGTATTTATTTTCCCTTTTGTACTTTAACTATTTGCACATCATTATAACACTGTACATAGCCATAATATGAAATATCACATGTGTCTATTGCATTGAAACTTCTGAGAATAATGTTAACTGTTAATTTTGTATTGTTTAATTCACTTTTGTTTATTATCTATTTCACTTGCTTTGACAATGTAAACATATGTTTGTCATGCCAATAAAGCCCCTGGAATTGAATTGAGAAGACAAAGAGTATGTGTTTGTGTGTGTGTTTGAGAGAGAGAGAGAGAGGAGAGAGAGAGAGAGAGAGAGAGAGAGAGAGAGAGAGAGAGAGAGAGAGACTGTATGTGAGTGTACAGATGTGTGTGTGCATGCGCGTGCGTGTGCGTGTGTGTGTTGTCTGCTTGACCATGACCATATTATGTCAGCCATGTCTACTCCACTGTTATATAGACAATGTCATTGTGACCAGCCATGGTAGTTGCTTCAGGGGCCTTTATATCTTCCCTAGAAAACAACATATAAGGGAAACGCTTGAAAGAGAGAGAGAGATGGAGAAATATTAAACAGAAAAATCAAAGATTCTGGTTTCTATCTCTCTGGTTTTCTAATACAACAGTTTCAAATGGAGGCATTTCCATTTGCAAATCGACTGGATTAAATTTGCAAATCAAACCCTCACGTGCCCCTCTCAAACCAAATTTCTAAAGAATTACAGCCATTCCTCTCTCTCTATGTGTCCCAGGAAAGACAATTATAGTTTATCAGGTCAGGTCATGACCCTCTCCATTCCGCCTCTCCCTGCCCTTTCCATCCCCCTCTTCCTGAAACCAGCAGAGGGGCCAATTATAGGGAAAGCCTCCAGAAAGAGTCTAATTGTGAGCAGGTAGTAAGTAATCTTATTTTTCCAATGACTATTTGATATGCTCCATACCTGTGTACAGGCTATAGAGGAAGCTAGGAAACCTGAAAGATATTGGGGGACATTAAGAGATGTCCAAACAGAATGATAGGGCAAGACTCGGGTTGGAGAATTCCAGATTTCCTGCTTATTCCATTCTCATTCCGGGCAGACTCCAACCGGGATTTCGGAAAAAACAGGGCATTTATTGGAAGTTCCCATAATTTTGCAACCCTAGTAAAGAGAGAGAAACCAATTGGGACCAAATACTGTATAGGCCTGAGTGCAAGAGTACCAACACGCAGATATGTAGATTTGGATCGTGTTCATTTGGGCACACCGCATCAAAGCCTTTTGCAGAAGAAAATGAAAACAATAATTTCTTATTGGACAAGTTCAGATAGTACCTCCCCAAATCCCTACATGTTGTGCCTACTGAACGGAGAAGGTTATATTTAGGGCTGTAGTCTTACCTTCATTAGTACCGACTCGCTGAGTTTCTCTCGGTTGACAATCTTAATTGCAACTTTCTGGCATGTGACACAGTGGATCCCCAGCTTGACCAGGCCTGGAAAAGAAAGACACAGGTTATAGGAGACACACACATTCAGCACTCTGTACAGGCTTCTGTGTGCGTGTGTGCATGCGTGTGAGCGAGAGAGAGAGACTGACATCCTGCCATGTTAATAAAGGAAGAAAATACCCCTTTCAGATTCATTACTATTCTATTCTATAATATTACTCTTCTCTAAACAGCAAACAAAAAAATAATGTACAGAAATAACACTGTGTTGTTTCATTTACAGCAATGGAGAAAAACTACAAAAAGGTAATTGTCCTCAATAGAAAACGCTGTGCTAACTTCATCTGTCCAAAAGTATCTGTCATTGTAGTCACTTAACAAAGTTTATATCTACGTTAGTAAGCTTGACTATGTCAGATAACAATACTGTTCTTCCTGAAGCAAGCACACAAACTATGGCTACTTTGTCAAGTACCTAGAGGCACTCAAGCGTTAAACAACAGCTATTCTGGCAAGGCAACAGGGACTTCTTCACAAAGACAACATCATATTCCATTCGAGATACGCATCAGCGTTAGAAAAGATAACTTTTCATTTTAAATTCCCTTGCTCACCACCAGACACAGAGACATTTCCCCTGGTAGAATACAAGCAGAGAATACAGCATCTTAAATCAAATGTCATCAGGTAAATAAGCAAACACACACGACACACATACACACACTAGATAAGATAAGACAGACAACACAATACATTTAAGAATTGCTGAATGAGTTTACAGTTTACTAACCAAAAACTGTGAACTACACTGAGAAGGAAATCCTTGTTCTATCACATACACAGCAGAACACACACACACAGAGAAAAACACTCACACACAAGCAGATACACACACACACTCAAGCAGATACACACATAATCATCATTAATGTCGGAAATACACAAAGAGGGGAATGTGTGTTCTGTCTGTGGATAGCATGCTGGCTGAGCCAATCCATTTCCCACTGTTCACTAGAGTCTCAGACTCAGAGCAGAACACATGTTTACGACTCAAACAGATACAGATAGATGGCACACACATGCACACTGCATAGGTGGCAAACACATGCACACACGACTGCACCCAGGCACACACACACACACACGTATATAACACATATCACCTTTCCACTGTTGATTTCCCTTGGTTTTACCCAAGATAACTTTGGGCAGTGGATAGTTGCCTCTTTGGGGCTCTGATGATAGTCATTGACAATAATTTCCCGTCCCAGAATGTCCACCATACCACAATAATGACAACATTTCAGCAAACTTGAAAGTGTGAAATCTCAAGGTGCTTGAGACATACTATATTGCATCTTTTGTTTTCAAAATCCAAGGTAAAATGGAATAACCTCATATTGGGAGCAATTACATTTTCATGTATCTCCATAGTTACATTTTTGGTAACACTTTGATAGTCCAAATAAAGTGTGACTCCAATTTCTCACTATGAGACATGGGCAATTCCACCATAAAAAAATTACGCTGAGACTTTGATTTTACTTTAATAGTATACCAAACCAAAACCATTGATTGCAAAGTTAAACACACCATACAACTCTATGCACAATGATTACCTTTAAAAGGGGCAGTGCAGTCAAAATGTGATTATCCTGTTTTTTTTATTTATTATATTTCCATACTATGATGTTGAAATGACTCTCGGACATTGTGAAAATTATGATAATGCCCTTTTCGTTTGAGCTTTTGGAGAGAAAAAAATGCCTGGAATTTCAGCCTGTTCAGGTGGGATGAAGTTTTTAGCACACATCATGACATCACAATCTGATCTCATTATTCTGACCAGTAATCTTTTATTTGCATATGTATCCTCCTATTTTGAAAGGTTAAGCGAGGTAGGCTCTAAAGTCTAGATGATCCTATTCACCAATCAGGGCTGTGTATGTAAATTATAAAAAAAATTGTATCAACATGCCCACATGATCAGACTGAGCATTTCAATGGCAAAAGGAGGTTCAGGGAAATAAATAATAAAACATATATTTATTTTATGAAATAAACACACACAGTGATTTACTAGACATACAGTGCCTTGCGAAAGTATTCGGCCCCCTTGAACTTTGCGACCTTTTGCCACATTTCAGGCTTCAAAAATAAAGATATAAAACTGTATTTTTTTGTGAAGAATCAACAACAAGTGAGACACAATCATGGAACAACATTTATTGGATATTTCAACAAATCAAAAACTGAAAAATTGGGCGTGCAAAATTATTCAGCCCCTTTACTTTCAGTGCAGCAAACTCTCTCCAGATGTTCAGTGAGGATCTCTGAATGATCCAATGTTGACCTAAATGACTAATGATGATAAATACAATCCACCTGTGTGTAATCAAGTCTCCGTATAAATGCACCTGCACTGTGATAGTCTCAGAGGTCCGTTAAAAGCGCAGAGAGCATCATGAAGAACAAGGAACACACCAGGCAGGTCCGAGATACTGTTGTGAAGAAGTTTAAAGCCGGATTTGGATACAAAAAGATTTCCCAAGCTTTAAACATCTCAAGGAGCACTGTGCAAGCGATAATATTGAAATGGAAGGAGTATCAGACCACTGCAAATCTACCAAGACCTGGCCGTCCCTCTAAACTTTCAGTTCATACAAGGAGAAGACTGATCAGAGATGCAGCCAAGAGGCCCATGATCACTCTGGATGAAATGCAGAGATCTACAGCTGAGGTGGGAGACTCTGTCAATAGGACAACAATCAGTCGTATATTGCACAAATCTGGCCTTTATGGAAGAGTGGCAAGAAGAAAGCCATTTCTTAAAGATATCCATAAAAAGTGTCGTTTAAAGTTTGCCACAAGACACCTGGGAGAGACACCAAACATGTGGAAGAAGGTACTCTGGTCAGATGAAACCAAAATGGAACTTTTTGGCAACAATGCAAAACGTTATGTTTGGCGTAAAAGCAACACAGCTGAACACACCATCCCCACTGTCAAACATGGTGGGTGGTGGCAGCATCATGGTTTGGGCCTGCTTTTCTTCAGCAGGGACAGGGAAGATGGTTAAAATTGATGGGAAGATGGATGGAGCCAAATGCAGGACCATTCTGGAAGAAAACCTGATGGAGTCTGCAAAAGACCTGAGACTGGGACGGAGATTTGTCTTCCAACAAGACAATGATCCAAAACATAAAATAAAATCTACAATGGAATGGTTCAAAAATAAACATATCCAGGTGTTAGAATGGCCAAGTCAAAGTCCAGACCTGAATCCAATCGAGAATCTGTGGAAAGAACTGAAAACTGCTGTTCACAAATGCTCTCCATCCAACCTCACTGAGCTCGAGCTGTTTTGCAAGGAGGAATGGGAAAAATGTCAGTCTCTCGATGTGCAAAACTGATAGAGACATACCCCAAGTGACTTACAGCTGTAATCGCAGCAAAAGGTGGCGCTACAAAGTATTAACTTAAGGGGGCTGAATAATTTTGCACGCCCAATTTTTCAGTTTTTGATTTGTTAAAAAAGTTTGAAATATCCAATAAATGTCGTTCCACTTCATGATTGTGTCCCACTTGTTGTTGATTCTTCACAAAAAAATACAGTTTTATATCTTTATGTTTGAAGCCTGAAATGTGGCAAAAGGTCGCAAAGTTCAAGGGGGTCGAATACTTTCGCAAGGCACTGTACAGTATTGTTATTTTTTTTACAAAAAATACTGCATGGGGACTTCAACAATTTCCGCTGAAAACTTTACAAAAACACACTTATTCGAAGAATGGTGCAGATGTAACGTTCGGTAACAGAATGACAGTAAAATCTCCCTCAGTTTTTAATGTGGCCACATTTTTCAAACAACTCGGCTAAATATGTACTCTGAATTAAAATTATAAGATGTCTACAGAAACAATAGATTTTGTTATTGAACTACAGTAAGTGAAGTGGATTAACACCCGGTAACACAATGGTTTGAAAAGAATGTCGTCATGGTCTCTGATCTGTACTATGCAGAAATTACATTATCTTCAAGGTGATACAGTATATCCTAAATAGGTATACAAAGATAGAAACATTTAATATCCTCCTTTGCATGTTTCAGTATTAATCTACACACTGGCTATTATTCGAATGTGCTCTGCCCCAAACAAGACCAAATGTGGCTGGTCTGGGCTGGACCAAATCTGTAGCAACCATAGATGTCTGAGTTCGGACATCAAAGTATTTTTTCTTTGTTATTGTTATTCACTATCTATGTAACGGCTGTCTGTGGTGGAAGAATGTGAGGACCAATGCGCAGCGTGGTAAGTGTTGATATTCTTTAATAGAACTCAGAACACTAAAATACAAAACCAACAAGAGAACGAAATGAAACCGAAACAGTTCTGTCTGGTACAGACACGAAACAGAAAATAATCACCCACAACTCAAGGGTGAAAACAGGCTGTCTAAGTATGGTTCTCAATCAGGGACAACGATTGACAGCTGCCTCTGATTGAGAACCATACCAGGCCAAACACAGAAATACCAAATCATAGAAAAAAGAAAATAGACTGCCCACCCAACTCACGCTCTGACCATACTAAAACAAAGACATCACAAAGGAACTAAGGTCAGAACGTGACAATCTATTTAAAATATTTATTTATCTGTAACTCTGCAATGGAAAAGTACAAATTTCACTGTTAGTCTACACCTGTTGTTTACAAAGCAATGGACAAATAAAATTAGATTTGAATACAGCACAGTAGAGTACAGCACACTAGAGTAGAGTAGAGTACACTTCAGTACAGCACAGTATAGTTCAGTAGAGTAGAATAGAGTTTAGTAAAGTACAATACATTAAATTATACTTTACTCTACTCTAGTGTAGTGTAGTCTAATGTACTGTACTGTTCTGTATTAAACTCTACTTTACTGTACAGTACTGTATTATACTGACCTATAATATATTTTCCTTTACCGTACTGTACTTTCATGTGCTCTACTGCACTGTACTGTGCTGTACAAACTTGTGAAACAGATTGGTTCAGATTTCAACTGACCAAAGTTCAACTACTTTTCAAGGTCCATGGATGTCCAATGTCGGTCAGTGCTCAGTGGGTGAGTGGGCTGATTACAGTAAATGAAAACAGAGGGGGCTCATGGGTAGATGGTTGAGCCAGAGGTTGTCACTATAAGTCACAAGCAAGTATCAAGTCGAGTCACAATGGGTTAAGTCTCGAGTCAAGTCCAAGTCATGCATTCTAAGAGCAAGTCAAGTCGAGAGGAGTTTTTTCAAGTAAGGTAAAAAAAAAATGTAATGACTTGTTCATCTACAAATCTTTGTCTGTTTATTGAAGCTACTAGACAGTCCTTTTTATTATTTTGCCTACAACACATTTTGATTACGTAATAATACATTTTACCAACAAATTCCAAATCCAAACTAAATAAATAAACTAAGTAAATTATCAATTTCAAGAAATGTTGACTTACCAAAGGTACATTGCAATTGAATTTATTTTTTGTAATCCTCATTTTTTAAGTGGTAAAAATGGCAAGAACTGACTGGTTTTTCCCTTTTTGGACTTGTAGATTGAATGATTTTTCTCAGTTTGAAACCCCCTGTTCATCATAAGATCTATGAACCTTGCCATTTTCTTATTTCAGCACAGACGGGCTGGACAGGTCAACGTGCCAAGGAAACACTCACAGCCAAGTAAATGCTAGTAATTGTTGCTTGCCACATTATTGGTGAGCTTGCAAAGTGAACAGCTGGTATTCCTGATCACCCAACGTTTTTGGAGCTGCATATTTATTTATGGCAATCCTCTCTTCCTACATTTTGCATTTGCACTCCAGTTGCCTAGTGGTTAGAGCACTGGGCCAAAAGGTTGCTGGATCTGACAAGGTACAAACCTGCCATTCTGCCCCTGAGCAAGGCAGTTAACCCAGTGTTACCTGGGCCCCGTGGATGTGGATGTCAATTAAGGCAGCCCTCCGCACCTCTCTGATTCAGAGGGGTTGGGTTAAATGTTGAAGGCATTCAGTTGTACAACTGAACCGATTTCCCAAAATTTGCTATTGATTTCTTAGCTCAGTGGTTCTCAAATTTTTGACCGGCAAACACCAAAAAGGAGTGGTTCAAAGCTTGAGACCCCAGTGCATGCACATGCACACACGCACAGGGCGAACACGTGCACAAATGCTGCGCAGATGTAGCCTGTGATTACAGCCATAAACGGTGATGCCGTTTTTGAACGCAAGATACAAAAATAAACTACATTTTACACCTGCATTTTGATCTGAAAGTCATTCATGTTAGCAGTCAATATCGACTAGGAATATAATGTCACATTGTAATTGCTCTGGAGTCCTGAGCAAGCAGGATCATAAAGCCTACCTGTATGCAACGGGGGTTGCAGGATCAGATGGAAAGCATAATCTATCTGTAGCCTTTTACTTCCTCGCAAATATCAGAATTCATTTGTCAGAATATGTTACGTCTTGATCTTCATCACAAAAATATTGAATGTATGCGATGTTACAGCTCTCTTTAGACATACAGTGTAGCCAGCACCACCATTGAGGTACATCATTAAAACCCACCCGAATAAGACCTATCCGAAATATGAAAATGATCAATGAAATCGCTTGTTGTTCTGGTAAAGATGCATTCGTAGCAGATTGCTAAACTGTATTTTATAGGAGTTTTACAGGAGCCAAGAGTGTGCAAAGCTGTCATCAAGGCAAAGAGTGGCAACTTTGAAGAATCTCAAATATAAAATATCTTTGGATTTGTTGAACACTTTTTTGCTTACTACATGATTCCACCTGTGTCATTTCATATTTTTTTTAGTCTTCGCTATTGGAATGAGTAGGTGGGTCCAAACTTTTGACTGGTACTGTATATATGCATTAACTTTTAAAAAATGTAGACTCTTAGCTTAAATTTTTAGACCAAATTTAGACATGCTTCTATGAACTTCAGATGTTAGTGCTTATGAAGCTTTTCACATGGAAATGCCCATATATCATCAGCATCCTGCGGGTGTGCTTGCAGTTATGTGTCCGTGCAGTTATGTGTGTGTGTGCATAGATAATGAATACTTTATCTCTACATAATTGCCAGAGAGAGACACATGTATGGTGGAATGACAGCGAATGATGAGCAGAAAGAAACACAGAAACCCAACGCTAAAATTATGAAGGGATGTGATAAAAAGGCTTGTGGATTGTCGATAATGGCACCCTATTCCCTATATAGTGCACGACTTTTGACAAGATCCCTATGGGCCATTGTCAAAAGTAGTGTACTAAATAGAGAAAAGGGTGCCATTTTGGATGTACCCATATTAAAGCGTGGGGAGCTTCCTCTCTTCTGTTCCTAGTTAGTGTGATTTATTTTATGAAGCAACGGAAAAAGACAGTCATTGGGCTTTGAGGAGGTGGTGAGATAGGGGAGAGAGAGAGACGGCTAATTGTTTGTTCTAATTGGAGGGAGCGAGGGGGAGAGGGGAAGAATGAGAGAAAGAGAGGGAGGAGGTTGTGAGATACGGGAGATACGGGAGAAAGATTGCTAAGTGTTTTGTTGTTCTGTTCTGACTCCCTGGCAGTGACAAGGAAAAGTAGGTGGACAGTAAGAGAGAGAGAAAAAGGGATCAAGAAAGTAAGGAAAGAGAGTAAGGGAGAGAGAGAGAGAGAGAGAGAGAGAGAGAGAGAGAGAGAGAGAGAGAGAGAGAGAAAACCCACTAATTATCAAAATCCAGAAAAGAGCTGTTCAATTCTACAACCACCTAAAAAGAAAAGATTCCCAAACCTTCCATAACAAAGCCATCACCTACAGAGAGATGAACCTGGAGAAGAGTCCCCTAAGCAAGCTGGTCCTGGGGCTCTGTTCACAAACACAAACACACCCCACAGAGCCCCAGGACAGCAGCACAATTAGACCCAACCGAATCATGAGAAAACAAAAAGATAATTACTTGACACATTGGAAAGAATTAACAAAAAAACAGAGCAAACTAGAATGCTATTTGGCCCTAAACAGAGAGTACACAGTGGCAGAATACCTGTCCACTGTGACTGCCTTGCTATTGAGAAAGGCCGCCGTAGACAGACCTGGTTCTCAAGAGAAGACAGGCTATGTGCACACTGCCCAAAAAATGAGGTGGAAACTGAGCTGCACTTCCTAACCTCCTGTCCAACGTATATTAGAGATACATATTTCCCTCAGACTACACAGATCAACAAAGAATTCGAAAACGTAGAGAGAGAGAGAGAGAGAGAGAGAGAGATAGAGAGAGAGAGAGAGAGAGAGAGAGAGAGAAAGAAAGAAGGATCAAGAAAGGAAGGAAAGAGAGTAAGGGATAGAGAGAGAGAGAGAGAAAGAGAGGGAAATAGAGAGAGAGATGGAAGAAAGGGAAAGAGCGATAGAAGAGATAAGGAGATGGAAACAAGATAAATGGCCGGGCCATAGAAAATTAAGCAATAATGAAGAGCAGAGTGTGGGAGTTAGGATGACTCCAGGGCCTGTGGATCGCAGGGGCTCAGAGTAGAAACACATGGAAGAGATGAGGCAGAGAGAGAGAGAGAGAGAGAGAGAAAGGGAGAGAGGGGTAAAGGAAGAGAGAACTACAACACAAGAGGCCCATTAGGCCAGAGATGGTAATCACAAGTTAATGGGTGACAGGGAGACAGGCATAATAATGATTAATACATTAACTAGAGTCGACATCCAAGGCCCCCCGGATATCTAATTATCTTTTTTTTAAAGCTAAAGATATCTGTTTAAGTTAAAGATATGTTTTTTTTGCATGGTCTGCATCTCAATCCACAACATCCACCGTTGTCGCCCTTTGTCCCCTGCGGTGGAAGGTGGCAGAGCAAAAGCGATGTTTGTCAAAAGGGGAGACATGCTGAAAATCTGTATTTTCACAAAAATGTCTGTAGCGTCCGAAATGTCGGATGTTTTGCTCTAGGACGCCTACAAGCCTCGTCTGAAGGTAGCCCGGTACCAGTTTAGAAAATGATTTTAGGGCCTCCCGGGTGGCGCAGTGGTTAAGGCTGTGCCATCAGAGTCCCTGGGTTCGCGCCCAGGCTCTGTCGTAACCGGCCACGACCTGTGGGGTGACGCACAATTGGCCTAGCGTCGTCCGGGTTAGGGAGGGCTTGGTCGGTAGGGATGTCCTTGTCTCATCGCGCACCAGCGACCCCTGTGGCGGGCCGGGCGCAGTGCGCACTAACCAAGGTTGCCAGGTGCACGGTGTAGCCTCCGACACATTGGTGCGGCTGGCTTCTGGGTTGGATGCGCGCTGTGTTAAGAAGCAGTGCGGCTGGTTGGGTTGTGTATTGGAGGACGCATGACTTCCAACCTTCGTCTCTCCCGAGCCCGTACTGGAGTTGTAGCGATGAGACAAGATAGTAGCTACTACAACAATTGGATACCACGAAATTGGGAAGAAAAAGGGGTAAAAGAAAAAAAGAAAAAAAATGAGTTTAAGCATATATGAAAATCCTTTAGTGCCCCTAAAAACAAGGCTGGCAGGTAGCCTAGCGGTTAAGAGTGTTGGGCCAGTAACCTAAGGTTGCTGGTTCGAAATCCCGGGCCTATCAGGTGAAAAATCTGTTGATGTGCGAGGCACTTAATCCTAATTGCTCCCGTAAATGGCTTGGGATAAGAGTGTCTGCTAAATAACTAAAATATAACAGTGGTAATGAATCAAAGTTGATAATGTAGAGGTAACTGCCAAAATAAGGGAAACACTTGAGTAAATTAGGGCTATGGTGTGGGGTGGATTTTTCTGCCAAGGTTTAGGTCCACTCAACCCCTTAGAGGGCAAGATAAATGCCAATAAATACACAGCCATTCTGAGTGATCACCTTGAACCTATGGTGAATCATTTTTATCCTGATGAGAGTGGATGACAATTGTTGCCCAGCAACAGCCCCAAAATATCACTGCTCTAGAGGAGATCTGCATGGAGGAATGGGCCAAGATACCAGCAACAGTGTGTGAAAACCTTGTGAAGACTTACAGAAAACGTTTGACCTCTGTCATTGCCAACAAAGGGTATATAACAAAGTATTGAGATAAACTTTTGATATTGACCAAATACTTATTTTCCACCATAATTTGCAAATAAATTCATAAAAAATCCTACAATGTGATTTTCTGGATTTTTTTCCTAATTTTGTCTGTCCTAGTTGAAGTGTACCTATGATAAAAATGACAGGCTTCTCTCATCTTTTTAAGTGGGAGAACTTGGTGCACTTTGCACAATTGGTGGCTGACTAAATACTTTTTTGCCCCACTGTATATGTCAAGGTGCATTGAAGCTGTTCTAGAGGCTCATGGTGGCCAAAATCCTATTAAGACACTTTATATATTTCCATTATTTTGACCTGTAGTATCAGTGATAATGCAATAACAGTGGTAATGCATCAGCACTGATAATGTAGGCTATCAACAGCGATAATGCATCAACAGTAATAAAGCATCAACAGTGGTAATGCATTTTTACATGCACATAAAATACCTTTCAAAGATGTGAATGACCAGGTAAGAAAGAATACAGCAACTCAACTATTAGTCCACTGAACTTAAGCATAGGCACTAGTAAGTAACCGTGCATCGGAAGGTCTCAAGCAAGAGTGATTCCACCCCAGGAAGGCCTGAATAGCTAGCTGACTCTTGTCTGCACTAGCTCTGGTCCAGGGATAGCTAGCTAGTTATGGCATTTCAACCCCCTTACTGTTTGGTGGTGGCTGCAACGCACCATCCTCTCTGGCACCATTCAACATCCTGTCTCAGCTTGTATGTCTCACAGTGTCTGTGCCCTGAGAAGGTATCTGCTGGCGTCAGACCCTATTGGTATTTTTGGTTACTTTCCATTGCTTTATGCATTTATTTTAGCCGGTGGTCTTTTGGAATGTAAAATGGGTGACACATAAAACATGTATGAATGTATTCAGACTATGCAATAGGAAAATGTATTACTTTTGAATAAAAACACCTAATAAAATACCTTTATTGTTGTCTAGCGAATGTATTATATGAGTCTGATTTTATGCATGCAGAGGAAAGGTGTGTGCAGCAGAGAGAGGTTAGCCATTTCATGTCATTGCTTTGCACTGCACTTGTTCACTGCAGTTGTATTATGTCATCCAGTAATGAAAGACCAGATCTGGCAGCAGTGTGTCCCGTCCCGTGTTTAGTCAGATTAAAGAAGGATTTTTGAGCCTTGAGACAATTGAGACATGGATTGTGTATGTGTGCCATTCATAGGGTAAATGGGCAAGACAAAATATTTAAGTGCCTTCGAACAGGATATGGCAGTATGTGCCAGGCGCACCGGTTTGTGTCAAGAACTGCAACGCTGCTGGGTTATTCAAATATTGAAACTCAATATTAGGAAGTTGTTCCTAAAGTTTGGTATACTCTGTGTATAGATCAACAAACAAAAAAGGGCCTAAAATGGACACTTTCATCATGATTAAAAAATAAATAGAAAGATCTTCCCAATGCAGTTTCTATATGAGGATTGCCAGAACAATCTTTGATACCAAAAATATTTTGGGGCCTTCCTGGCATGGAATTGCCAATAAGCATAGTTACAGACACAGATACACACGTACCTTTCTCTCTATGTCTCTCTGTCTAACCTAGACTAGACCCTTCAGTTAATTCATTACAATGAGTGCAATAGAGTGATAGCTCAGGCGCCCTCTTCACCTGTCAGTGTTCTTTCCCAGGGTAGCCCACTGATCCCTGGATGAACCTCCACTGAGCCCTGGGTGAGCCCCGGCTCTGTGGCTGGGGTAGCCAGGGAGAGGCAGGGTGAACCAGGAGTAGACAGGGGGAATATGCAGAGGGAAGCCCAAGGAGCACAGCAGGCTCAGTAGCACTGCTGGCTTTGAACAGAGCTTCAAACACTCAACTCTGACTGAGAGCAGAGCACAGGGAGAGACAGAGAAGATTACTGCTGCACTGCTGCAGGGGAGAGGAACAGAGAGAGAGTGAAAGAAAGAGAGAGAGAGCGAGAGAGAGAGAGAGAGAATGTGTGTGTGTGTGTGTGTGTGTGTGTGTGTGTGTGTGTGTGTGTGTGTGTGTGTGTGTGTGTCAGCGGAGGCTCCTCAGAGGAGAAAGTGGAGGACCATCCTCCTCAGTGAAATTTCATGAAAAAATAAAAATAGTGAAACATGAAAAAAGTTATCCTTTTTAGATAAAACTATATTAAATATATGTCACCAAATAATTGATGAAACTAATAGTGTGACTGTAAGTACAGAATAGATGCAGGCCAGTGACCCTGCCGGCATTTCTATTGCCACACCATGTTGTCTTTGGGCAATCAGACATCATTGGCAAAAGTGAGCATGTAAGTAATCCATACCCAACCTATCCATACGCATCGTGACGCACTCACTTCCAAATCTCGTTTTGGACGAGACTGACTTTATGACCAAAATGATCATATTTACACTTTGTAGTACATTTTGACACTGGAACTAATGTTTCTGACTCATATCGATGCCATATAGGCTGATTATAACCAGAGAAGTTGGTTCTAGGAGTCAGTTCCCCTTTAATGATCTGATGTGGAGCGACTGCTGGCGTGGTTAAGACACAAAAAGGGAACTTTAGCGCCTGGCTCAATGAGCTTCAATGCAGAAAAGCATTTTGAAGAGGAGAAAAGAAGCATTGGAATCTGCTGTGTTATAAGCAATGTCGGATTAATGGTTTGAATCATAGATACTGTGCATTCTAAAAGTATTCAGACCCTTTGACTTTGTCCACGTTGTTACATTACAGCCTTATTCGAAACTGTATTAAATAGTTTATTTTCTGAATAAATCCACACACAATACCTCATAATGACAAACCAAATACATTTTTTTGAAATTGTTGCTAATTTATTCAAAATAAAAAACTGAAACATCACATTGACATAAGTATTCAGACCCTTTACTCAATATTTTGTTGAAGCACCTTGGGCAGCGATTACAACCTCAAGTCTTCTTGGGTATGACGCTACAAGCTTGGCACACCTGTATTTGGAGAGTCTCTCCCATTCTTCTCTGCAGATCCTCTCAAGCTCTACCAGATTGGATGGGGAGCATGGGCCAGTCAAGGACATTCAGAGACTTGTCCCGTAGCCACCACTGCATTGTCTTGGCTGTGTGCTTAGGGTCCTATTGGAAGGTGAACCTTCACCCCAGTCTGTCCTGAGCGCTCTGGAGCAGGCTTCCATCAAGGATCTCTCTGTACTTTGCTCCGTTCATCTTTGACTCGATCTTGACTAATCTCGCAGTCTCTGCCACTGAAAAACATCCCATAGCATGATGCTGCTACCACCACCATCTTCACAGTTGGGATGGTGCCAGGTTTCCTCCAGACGTGAAGCTTGGCATTCAGGCCAAAGAGTTCAATCTTGGTTTCATCAGACCAGAGAGTCTTGTTTCTCATGGTCTGAGAGTCCTTTAGGTGCCTTTTGGAAAACTCCAAGCGGGCTGTCATGTGCATTTTACTGAGTTTCTTCAGTCTGGCCACTCTACCATAAAGGCCTGATTGGTGGAGTGCTGCAGAGACAATTCTTTCGACCTTGTGGCTTGGGTTCACTACTGGTTCGATAACGTACACACTTTACTTTTGTCTACTCGCACCAGCCATGATTTGGACATGCAGGTTGAAATGTCAAAAGAAACTCTGAACCAATTATATTACTTTAGGGGCCCTGTTCAAATTAACTCTGATTTGTGGAAAGGAATAGCACTGCAATGGATAGTTGCCGTTTTAAGGTTTCCGGTGGTTTTTAGGTGATCTTAAAAAAAAGTGTACATGATGTTTCCGCCACTGTTTCCTATGACTGAAAACAGCTCCTGGAGATCAGAACAGCAATCACAAACCTTGATTTGGATGAAGATTTCTACTTCTACTATTTGTTCTCCTGAGTGGTGCAGTGGTTTAAGGCACTGATTCTCAGTGCTAAAGGTGTCATTACAGACCCTGGTTTGATCCTGGGTGGTATCACAAGCGTCTGTCATCGGGAGTCCCATAAGGTGGTGCACAATTGACCCGGCTTCATTAATAAGTGCATTGACGATACTGTCCCCAAAGAGACCGTACATATCGCATCCAGAAGCCATGGATTACAGGCAACATCCACACTGAGATAAAGGCTAGAGCTGCTACTTTTAAGGAGTGGGACACTAATCCGAACACTTTTAAGAAATCCTGCAATGACCTCTGACGGGCCATAAAACAAGCAAAGTGTCAATACACGAATACGATCGAATCCTACTACACAGGCACTGATGCTCGTTGGATGTAGCAGAGCTTTCAAACTATCATGGATTACAAAGGGAAACCCAGCCGCAGGTTGCCCAGTGATGCAAGCTTACCAGACGAGCTTAACTTCTTGATGCTACCCATCCCTTAAGCAGGATAATTGTCATCAGCAACCGCTGTATAGCATAGCGCCTCAGTCAAATAATATTACTAAAAATATTCATTTTCATGAAACCACAAGTGCAATATTGCAAAACACAGTTTAGCCTTTTGTTAATCCACCTGTCTTCTCAGATGTTTAAATTATGCTTTACAGCGAAAGCAATCCAAGCGTTTGTGTAAATGTATTGATCGCATGACAAAACATTAAGTACACTTAGCATCAGGTAGCTTGGTCACGAAAATCAGAAAAGCAATCAAATTAATCGTTTACCTTTGATGATCTTCGGATGTTTTCACTCACAAGACTCCCAGTTACACAACAAATGTTCCTTTTGTTCCATAAAGATTATTTTTATATCCAAAATACCTCCGTTTGTTTGGTGCATTATGTTCAGAAATCCACAGGAAAGAGCGGTCACGACAACGCAGATAAATTCCAAATAATATCCGTAATGTCCACAAAAACATGTCAAACATTTTTTATAATCAATCCTCAGGTTGTTTTTAAAATATATAATCGATAATATATCAACCGCAAATGTCTTTCACAGTAGGAGAGGGAAAGCAATACCTATCCAAACTCTGTTCCGCGTGCAAAACTCAGTTGACCACTTGACGCGATGTTATCCTTCTGGCTCATTTTTCAAAATAAAAGCCTGAAACTATGTCTGACGACTGTTGACACCTTGAGGAAGCGATAGGGAAAGGAATCTGGTTGATATCCCTTTAAATGGAGCAATGGGAGGCTATGGAACATGGAGTTTTCAAAATAGAAGCCACTTCCTGGTTTGATTTTTCTCAGACTTTTGCTGCAATATCAGTTCTGTTATACTCACAGACAATATTTTGACAATTTTGGAAACTTTAGAGTGTTTTCTATCCTAATTTGTCAATTACATGCATATTCTAGCATCTGGTCCTGAGAAATAGGCTGTTTACTTTGGGAACGTTATTTTTCCAAACATAAAAATAGTGCCCCCTAGCTTTAAGAGGTTAATGGGGGCAAGTAGCTTAGTGGTTGAGAGTGTTGAGCCAGTAACCAACAGGTCTCTGGTTTGAGTCCCCTAGCTGACTAGGTGAAAATCTGTTGATATGCCCTTGAGCAAGGCACTTAACCTGTCTGCTAATGATTAAAATGTAAAATGTAATGCCTTGCATGCTTGAGTTGAGACAAGCAACACTGAACCGTGCATGACAGCAGCAGCTGTCCCAGACAACTGTGTGATCACACTCTCCATAGCTGATGTGTGTAAGACCTTTAAACAGGTTAACATTCACAATACCGCAGGGCTAAAAAGATTGACAGGATGTGTACTCAGCGCATGTGCTGACCAGCTGGCAAGTGCCTTCACTGACATTTTCAAACTCTCCCTGACCTAGTCTGTAATACCTACATGTTTCAAGCAGACCACCATTGTCCCTATTCCCAAGAATGCCAAGGTAACCTGTATAAATGACTATCAACCCGTAGCACTCACATCCATGAAATGGTTTGAAAGGGTGGTCATGGTTCACAACACCATTATCCCAGACACCCTGGACCCACTCTAATTCGCAGCCGCCCCAACAGATCCACAGATGACGCAATCTCTATTACACTCCACACTGCCCTCTCCCACCTGGACAAGAGGAACACCTATTTGAGAATGCTGTTCATTGACTACAGCTCAGTGTTCAACAACATAGTGCCCTCCAAGTTCATCACTAAGCTAAGGACCCTGGGACTGAACTCATGCAACTGGATCCTGGACTTCCTGATGGAGGTGTTGAGGGTGGGCAACAACACATCCTCCACACAGAGGCCCCTCAGGGGTGCGTGCTTATTCCCCTCCTGTACTCTCTGTTCACCCTTGACTGTGTGGCCATGCACGACTCCAACAGAATTATTATATTTGCTGATGACACAACGCTTGTAGGCCTGATCACCAACAGCGATGAGACAGCCTATAGGGAGGAGGTCAGAGACCTGGCAGTGTGGTGCCAGGACAACAACCTCTACCTCAACGTCAGCAAGACCAAGGAACTGATCGTGGACTAAAGGAAACATTCACATCTACTGGGCTATAGTGAAGCGGGTCGAGAGCTTAAAGTTCCTTGGTGTCAATATCACTAAGGATACATCATGGTTCACACACACCAACACAGTTGTGAAGAGGGCACGACAATGCCTCTTCACCTTGAGGAGACTGAAAATATTTGGCATGGGCCCTCAGATCCTCAAAAAGTTATTGACTGGCCGCATCATTGCTTGATATAGCAACTGCTTGGTATCTGACCGCAAGGGGCTACTGAGGGTAGTGCGTACAGCCACAGAACATCCCTGCCAACCAGGACCTATGGTGTCAGAGGAAGACCCTAAAAATGGTCAATGACTGAAGTCAAAAAATGTTGTCTCTGCTCCCGCACAGAAAGCGGTACCGATGCACCAAGTTTGAAACCAACAGGAACCTGAACAGCTTCTACCCCCAAGCCATAACTGCTAAATAGTTAACCAATTAGCTACCCAGGCTATCTGCATTGGCCCTTATTACACAACCTTTTTTTGGTGTTGACACTGCTGCTTTTATTATCTATCCTGTGCCTTTATTCCTAGTTATATGTACATACAGTGCCTTGCGAAAGTATTCGCCCCCCTTGAACTTTGCGACCTTTTGCCACATTTCAGGCTTCAAACATAAAGATATAAAACTGTATTCTTTTGTGAAGAATCAACAACAAGTGGGACACAATCATGAAGTGGAACGACATTTATTGGATATTTAAAACTTTTTTAACAAATCAAAAACTGAAAAATTGGGTGTGCAAAATTATTCAGCCCCCTTAAGTTAATACTTTGTAGCGCCACCTTTTGCTGCGATTACAGCTAGCTGTAAGTCGCTTGGGGTATGTCTCTATCAGTTTTGCACATCGAGAGACTGAAATCTTTTCCCATTCCTCCTTGCAAAACAGCTCGAGCTCAGTGAGGTTGGATGGAGAGCATTTGTGAACAGCAGTTTTCAGTTCTTTCCACAGATTCTCGATTGGATTCAGGTCTGGACTTTGACTTGGCCATTCTAACACCTGGATATGTTTATTTTTGAACTATTCCATTGTAGATTTTGCTTTGTGTTTTGGATCATTGTCTTTTTGGAAGACAAATCTCTGTCCTAGTCTCAGGTCTTTTGCAGACTACATCAGGTTTTCTTCCAGAATGGTCCTGTATTTGGCTCCATCCATCTTCCCATCAATTTTAACCATTTTCCCTGTCCCTGCTGAAGAAAAGCAGGCCCAAACCATGATGCTGCCACCACCATGTTTGACAGTGGGGATGGTGTGTTCAGGGTGATGAGCTGTGTTGCTTTTACGCCAAACATAACGTTTTGCATTGTTGCCAAAAAGTTCAATTTTGGTTTCATCTGACCAGAGCACCTTCTTCCACATGTTTGGTGTGTCTCCCAGGTGGCTTGTGGCAAACTTTAAACGACACTTTTTATGGATATCTTTAAGAAATGGCTTTCTTCTTGCCACTCTTCCATAAAGGCCAGATTTGTGCAATATACGACTGATTGTTGTCCTATGGACAGAGTTTCCCACCTCAGCTGTAGATCTCTGCAGTTCATCCAGAGTGATCATGGGCCTCTTGGCTGCATCTCTGATCAGTCTTCTCCTTGTATGAGCTGAAAGTTTAGAGGGACGGCCAGGTCTTGGTAGATTTGCAGTGCTCTGATACTCCTTCCATTTCAATATTATCGCTTGCACAGTGCTCCTTGGGATGTTTAAAGCTTGGGAAATATTTTTGTATCCAAATCCTGCTTTAAACTTCTTCACAACAGTATCTCGGACCTGCCTGGTGTGTTCCTTGTACTTCATGATGCTCTCTGCGCTTTTAACGGACCTCTGAGACTATCACAGTGCAGGTGCATTTATACAGAGACTTGTTTACACACAGGTGGATTGTATTTATCATCATTAGTCATTAAGGTCAACATTGGATCATTCAGAGATCCTCACTGAACATCTGGAGAGAGTTTGCTGCACTGAAAGTAAAGGTGCTGAATAATTTTGCACACCCAATTTTTCAGTTTTTGATTTGTTAAAAAAGTTTGAAATATCCAATAAATGTCGTTCCACTTCATGATTGTGTCCCACTTGTTGTTGATTCTTCACAACAAAATACAGTTTTATATCTTTATGTTTGAAGCCTGAAATGTGGCAAAAGGTCGCAAAGTTCAAGGGGGCCGAATACTTTCGCAAGGCACTGTATCTATCTCAATTACCTCGTACCCCTATACATCAACTCGGCACTCTTACAGCATGTATATATATTTTTACCCTCTCAGCTCGGGCGGCAGGTAGCCTAGTGGTTAGGGTGTTGGACTATTAACCGAAAGGTTGCAAAATCAAATCCCAGAGCTGACAAGGTAAAAATCTGTTGTTCTGAACCTGAACAAGACAGTAAACCCAATGCTCCTAGGCTGTCATTGAAAATGAGAATTTGTTCTTAACTAACTTGCCTAGTTAAATAAAGGAAAAAAATATAGCCAAGTTTTTGTTAATCATTGTGTATGTTAATACCTTTCTATGATTTCTCTATTTTCTTTTTTCTGCATTGTTGGGAAGGGCCCGTAAGTAAGCATTTCACTGTTAGCCTTGTTTACAAAGCATGTGAAAAATAACATTTGATTAGATTTTACGATTTCACCATGATTGAGAAGTGGTAACACACACTACCATTCAAAAGTTTGGGGTCACTTAGAAATGTCATTGTTTTACAAAGATTGTTTTTGTTTTTTTTGTCCAGTAAAATAACATTAATCAGAAATACAGTGTAGACATTGTTAATGTTGTAAATGATCATTGTAGCTGGAAACGGCTGATGTTTTATGGAATATCTATCTATATAGGTGTACAGAGAGGCCCATCAGCAACCATCACTCCTGTGTTCCAATGGCACGTTGTGTAAGCTAATCCAAGCTTATCATTTTAAAAGGCTAATTGATCATTAGAAAACCCTTTTGCAATTATGCTAGCACTGTTTCAAAACTGTTGTCCTCATTAAACAAGCAATAAAACTGTCCTTCTTCTTCTTAGTTGAGTATCTAGTGCATGAGCATTTGAGGGTTCGATTACAGGCTCAAAATGGACAGAAACAAAGCACTGTCTTCTGAAACATGTCAATCTATTCTTGTTCTGAGAAATTAAGTCTATTCCATGCAACAAATTGCCAAGAAATTGAAGATCTCGTACAACACTGTGTACGACTCCCTTCACAGAACAGCGCAAACGGTCTCTAACTAGAATAGAAAGAGGAGTGGGAGGCCCCGGTGCACAACTGAGCAAGAGGACAAGTACATTAGTGTCTAGTTTGAGAAACAGATGCCTCACAAGTCCTCAACTGGCAGCTTCATTAAATAGTACCTGCTAAACAACAGTCTCAAAGTCAAAAGTGAAGAGGCGACTCCGGGATCCTGGCCTTCCAGGCAGAGTTGCAAAGAAAAGCACTGCATAATGCTGTGGTAGCCATTCTGGTTCCGGTTAAATTCACTCCTCCTCCATGATTCACGGTGGGAACCACACATATGGAGATCATCTGTTCACCTACTCTGGGTCTCACAAAGACACAGCGGTGGGAACCATAAATCTCACATTTGGACTCATCAGACCAAAGAACAGATTTCCCCCCGTCTAATGTCCATTGCTTGTGTTTCTTGGCCCAAGCAAGTCTTCTTCTTATTGGTGACCTTCAGTAATGGTTTCTTTGCAGCAATTCTACCATGAAGGACTGATTCACCCAATCTCCTTTGAAAAGTTGTTGTTGAGATGTGTCTGTTACTGGGCTGTAATTTCTGAGGTGCAGTTAGCTCTAATGAGCAGAGGTAACGCTTCGTCTTCCTTTCCTTAGAGCCAGTTTCATCATATAACTTTTTCGTTCTTACGACTGCACTTGAAGAAACTTTCAGTTCTTGAAATGTTCTGTATTGTCTGACCTTCATGTCTTAAAGTAATGATGGACTGTCATTTCTCTTTGCTTATTTGAGCTGTTCTTGACATAATACGGACTTGGTCTTTTACCAAATAGGGCTGTCTTCTGTATACCACCCCTACCTCTTCACAACACAACTAATTGGCTCAAAGTTATTGAGAATGAAAGAATATCCACAAATTAACCTTTAACAAGACAAACTTGTTCATTGAAATGCATTCCAGGTGACAACCTCATGAAGTTAGTTGAGAGAATGCCAAGAGTGTGCAAATCTGTCATCAAGGCCAATGGTGGCTATTTCTATGATTTGTTAACACTTTTCTGGTTACTACATGATTCCATATGTGTTATTTCAGAGTTTTGATGTCTTCACTATTATTCTACTGTCACGCCCTGACCATAGAGAGCTGCAAAACCCCCTTGGGTTGTGCCGTGGCGGAGGTCTTTGTGGGCTATACTCGGCCTTGTCTCAGGATGGTAAGTTGGTGATTGAAGATATCCCTCTAGTGGTGTGGTGGCTGTGCTTTGGCAAAGTGGGTGGGGTTATATCCTTCCTGTTTGGCCCTGTCCGGGGGTATCATCGGATGGGACTACAGTGTCTCCTGACCCCTCCTGTCTCAGCCTCCAGTATTTATGCTGCAGTAGTTTATGTGTCGTGGGGCTAGGGTCAGTTTGTTATATCTGGAGTACTTCTCCTGTCTTATCTGGTGTCCTGTGTGAATTTAAATATGCTCTCTCTAATTCTCTCTTTCTTTCTTTCTCTCTCTCAGAGGACACGAGCCCTAGGACCATGCCTCAGGACTACCTGGCATGATGACTCCTTGCTGTCCCCAGTCCACCTGGCCGTGCTGTTGCTCCAGTTTCAACTGTTCTGCCTGCGGCTATGGAATCCTGACGTGTTCACCGGTCATGCTTCCTGTCCCAGACCTGCTGTTTTCAACTCTCTAAAGACAGCAGGAGTGGTAGAGATACTCTTAATGATCGGCTATAAAAAGCCAACTGACATTTACTCCTGAGTTGCTGACTTGCTGCACCCTCGACAACTACTGTGATTATTATTATTTGACCATGCTGGTCATTTATGAACATTTGAACATCTTGGCCATGTTCTGTTATACTCTCCACCCGGCACAGCCAGAAGAGGACTGGCCACCCCTCATAGCCTGGTTCCTCTCTAGGTTTCTTCCTAGGTTTTGGCCTTTCTAGGGAGTTTTTCCTAGCCAACGTGCTTCAACACCTGCATTGCTTGCTGTTTGGGGTTTTAGGCTGGGTTTCTGTACAGCACTTTGAGATATCAGCTGATGTATGTAGGGCTATATAAATACATTTGATTTTATTTATTCTCTGTTGGTTGGGGCATGATAGTGACTATGGTGGGTCATCTAGGTGATTAATGTTGGCCTGGTATGGTTCCCAATCAGAGACAGCTATTTATCGTTGTCTCTGATTGGGGATCATATTTAGACAGCCATTTCCTCATTGTGCTTTGTGGGATCTTGTCTAAAGATAGTTGCCTGTGTGCACACCAGTAGAGTCACATTTCGTTTGTGCTTGTTTGGTGAGTTTCTATCAATTAAAATATGTGGAACTCTACGCACGCTGTGCCTTCGTCCAATCATTATGACGAGCGTGACATCTACAATGTAGAAAATATAAAAAAAATGAAGAAAACCCTGGAATGAGTAGGTGGTACTGCATATACAGTGGAAGTCGGAAGTTTACATACACTTAGGTTGGAGTCATTAAAACTTGTTTTTCAACCACTCCACAAATGTCTTGTTAACAAACTATAGTTTTGGCAAGTCATGTAGGACATCTACTTTGCGCATGACACAAGTAATTTTTCCAACTAATGTTTACAGACAGATTATTTAACTTATAATTCACTGCATCACAATTCCAATGGGTCAGAAGTTTACATACACTAAGTTGACTGTCCCTTTAAACAGCTTGGAAAATTCAAGAAAATTATGTAATGGTTTTAGAAGCTTCTGATAGGCTCATTGACATAATTTCAGTCAATTGGAGGTGTACCTGTGGATGTTTTTCAAGGCCTACCTTCAAACTCAGTGCCTCTTTACTTGACATCATGGGAAAATCAAAAGAAATCAGCCTAGACTTCAGAAAAAAAATTGTAGACCAAACACCTGAAGGTACCACATTCATCTGTACACATTATATATATATATATATATATATATATATATATATATATATATATATATATACACACACTGCTCAAAAAAATAAAGGGAACACTTAAACAACAAAATGTAACTCCAAGTCAATAACACTTCTGTGAAATCAAACTTTCCACTTAGGAAGCAACACTGATTGAGAATAAATTTCACATGCTGTTGCGCAAATGGAATAGACAACAGGTGGAAATTATAGGCAATTAGCAAGACACCCCCAATAAAGGAGTGGTTCTGCAAGTGGAGACCACAGACCACTTCTCAGTTCCTATACTTCCTGGCTGATGTTTTGGTCACTTTTGAATGCTGGCGGTGCTTTCACTCTAGTGGTAGCACGGAGTCTACAACCCACACAAGTGGCTCAGGTAGTGCAGCTCATCCAGGATGGCACATCAATGCGAGCTGTGGCAAGAAGGTTTGCTGTGTCTGTCAGCGTAGTGTCCAGAGCATAGAGGCGTTATCAGGAGACAGGCAAGTACATCAGGATACGTGGAAGAGGCCCTAGGAGGGCAACAATCCAGCAGCAGGACCGCTACCTCCGCCTTTGTGCAAGGAGGAGCAGAAGGAGCACTGCCAGAGCCCTGCAAAATGACCTCCAGCAGGCCACAAATGTGCATGTGTCTGCTCAAACGGTCAGAAACAGACTCCATGAGGGTGGTATGAGGGCCCGACGTCCACAGGTGGGGGTTGTGCTTACAACCCTACACCGTGCAGAACGTTTGGCATTTGCCAGAGAACACCAAGATTGGCAAATTCGCCACTGGCGCCCTGTGTTCTTCACAGATGAAAGCAGGTTCACACTGAGCACATGTGACAGACGTGACAGAGTCTGGAGACACCGTGGAGAACGTTCTTCTACCTGCAACATCCTCCAGCATGACCGGTTTGGCGGTGGGTCAGTCATGGTGTGGGGTGGCATTTATTTGGGGGGCCGCACAGCCCTCCATGTGCTCACCAGAGGTAGCCTGACTGCCATTAGGTACCGAGATGAGATCATCAGACCCCTTGTGAGACCATATGCTATTGCGGTTGGCCCTGGGTTCCTCCTAATGCAAGACAATGCTAGACCTCATGTGGCTGGAGTGTGTCAGCAGTTCCTGCAAGAGGAAGGCATTGATGCTATGGACTGGCCCGCCTGTTCCCAGACCTGAATCCAATTGAGCACATCTGGGACATCATGTCTCGCTCCATCCACCAACGCCACGTTGCACCACAGACTGTCCAGGAGTTGGTGGATGCTTTAGTCCAGGTCTGGGAGAAGATCCCTCAGGAGACCATCCGCCACATCATCAGGAGCATGCCCAGGCGTTGTAGGGAGGTCATACAGGCACGTGGAGGCCACACACACTACTGAGCCTAATTTTGACTTGTTTTAAGGACATTACATAAAAGTTGGATCAGCCTGTAGTGTGGTTTTCCACTTTAATTTTGAGTGTGACTCCAAATCCAGACCTCCATGGGTTGATAAATTTGATTTCCACTGATCATTTTTGTGTGATTTTGTTGTCAGCACATTCAACTATGTAAAGAAAAAAGTGTTTAATAAGAATATTTCATTCATTCAGATCTAGGATGTGTTATTTTAGTGTTCCCTTTATTTTTTGAGCAGTGTATATATATATATATATATATATATATATGTATATACAGTGCCTTGCGAAAGTATTCGGCCCCCTTGAATTTTGCGACCTTTTGCCACATTTCAGGCTTCAAACATAAAGATATAAAACTGTATTTTTTTGTGAAGAAGTAACAACAAGTGGGACACAATCAAGAAGTGGAACGACATTTATTGGATATTTCAAACTTTTTTAACAAATCAAAAACTGAAAAATTGGGCGCGCAAAATTATTCAGCACCTTTACTTTCAGTGCAGCAAACTCTCTCCAGAAGTTCAGTGAGGATCTCTGAATGATCCAATGTTGACCTAAATGACTAATGATGATAAATATAATCCACCTGTGTGTAATCAAGTCTCCGTATAAATGCACCTGCACTGTGATAGTCTCAGAGGTCCGTTAAAAGCGCAGAGAGCATCATGAAGAACAAGGAACACACCAGGCAGGTCCGAGATACTGTTGTGAAGAAGTTTAAAGCAGGATTTGGATCCAAAAATATTTCCCAAGCTTTAAACATCCCTAGGAGCACTGTGCAAGTGATAATAGTGAAATGGAAGGAGTATCAGACCACTGCAAATCTACCAAGACCTGGCCGTCCCTCTAAACTTTCAGCTCATACAAGGAGAAGACTGATCAGAGATGCAGCCAAGAGGCCCATGATCACTCTGGATGAACTGCAGAGATCTACAGCTGAGGTGGGAGACTCTGTCCATAGGACAACAATCAGCTGTATATTGCACAAATCTGGCCTTTATGGAAGAGTGGCAAGAAGAAAGCCATTTCTTAAAGATATCCATAAAAAGTGTTGTTTAAAGTTTGCCACAAGCCACCTGGGAGACACACCAATGTGGAAGAAGGTGCTCTGGTCAGATGAAACCAAAATTAAACTTTTTGGCAACAATGCAAAACGTTATGTTTGGCGTAAAAGCAACACAGCTGAACACACCATCCCCACTGTCAAACATGGTGGTGGCAGCATCATGGTTTGGGCCTGCTTTTCTTCAGCAGGGACAGGAAAGATGGTTAAAATTGATGGGAAGATGGATGGAGCCAAATGCAGGACCATTCTGGAAGAAAACCTGATGGAGTCTGCAAAAGACCTGAGACTGGGACGGAGATTTGTCTTCCAACAAGACAATGATCCAGAACATAAAGCAAAATCTACAATGGAATGGTTCAAAAATAAACATATCCAGGTGTTAGAATGGCCAAGTCAAAGTCCAGACCTGAATCCAATCGAGAATCTGTGGAAAGAACTGAAAACTGCTGTTCACAAATGCTCTCCATTCAACCTCACTGAGCTCGAGCTGTTTTGCAAGGAGGAATGGGAAAAAATGTCAGTCTCTCGATGTGCAAAACTGATAGAGACATACCCCAAGCGACTTACAGCTGTAATCGCAGCAAAAGGTGGCGCTACAAAGTATTAACTTAATAATTTTGCACTCCCAATTTTTCAGTTTTTGATTTGTTAAAACAGTTTTAAATATCCAATAAATGTCGTTCCACTTCATGATTGTGTCCCACTTGTTGTTGATTCTTCACAAAAAAATACAGTTTTATATCTTTATGTTTGAAGCCTGAAATGTGGCAAAAGGTCGCAAAGTTCAAGGGGGCCGAATACTTTCGCAGGGCACTGTATACACCTAGTTTCCTGAAACGAGTCACAAATAGCCAACACATGGGCTAGTCCAGTATCCAGATCAGAGCTGTAAATACATGTCGCGTTCACGTGCTTGTCAGAACTAGGAAACTGACGTATTCCAAATTGCTAAATGGTTGTAGTTGTACACGTGCTGCTTTCGACCATTAATCAACTCGGACATTTCAGAGTTAGATAGTTCCGACTAGCACGTGAACACGATAAGAATCAAGACAGTCAAATGACAGTGTTGTTAGTTTGGCACTGTTGATCAGCAGACATTTGGATTAAAATGTCAAGTAGACAGTAGAAGGGGCATTCTGGAATTGATTGTGAAACTAAAGAATTGAAGAGTTATGCATCCACTACATTTATATAATCTAAGTTTGGGGGTGGGAATTAGAGCCCTACCCCACCACTATCGCCTCACCACTGGAAGGGCCATGCACAGCAGAGATGTTGACAAATACAAAACACATGGGCTAGTCCAGCATCCAGACCGGAGCTGTAAATACAATCAAGATGGTTAAATGGAGATAGTTGTCCACTGAGTTAGTTTGGCACTGTATATTTGTGACATATTTGGATTAAAAATGTTTAAAGAAGACCGAAAAAGGAGTGTACTGGAATTTATTCTGGATGTTCAAAACTGTTGAGTTTTTCGGATGCTAGCAAGCATGCATTTGCACACTGCAGTGCACAACCAAGGTGCAGTTTACATGTGCATTAGGGGTTTAACATCGCTAGCTACATTTACAAAATATATAGTGTACAGTTGAAGTCAGAAGATTGCATACACCTTAGCCAAGTACATTTAAATTCTGTTTTTCACAATTTCTGACATTTAATCCTAGTAAAAATTTATCTTAGGTCAGATAGGATCACCACTTTATTTTAAGAATGTGAAATGTCAGAATAATAGTAGAGAGAATGATTTATTTCAGCTTTCATTTCTTTCATCACATTCCCAGTGGGGCAGAAGTTTACAAACACTCAATTAGTATTTGGTAGCATTGCCTTTAAATTGTTTAACTTGGGTCAAACGTTTCGGGTAGACTTCATAAGGCTTCCACAATAAGTTGCATGCATTTTGGTCCATTCCTCCTGACAGAGCTGGTGTAACTGAGTCAGATTGTAGGCCTCCTTGCTCGCACACGCTTTTTCAGTTCTGCCTACAAATGTTCTATAGGATTGAGGTCAGGGCTTTGTGATTGTCATTCCAATACCTTGACTTTGTTGTCCTTCATCCGTTTTGCCACAACTTTGGAAGTATGCTTGGGGTCATTGTCCATTTGGAAGAACCATTTGCGACCAAGCTTTAAACTTCCTGTCTGATGTCTTGAGATGTTGCTTCAATATATCCACATAACTTTACTATCCTCATGATGCCATCTATTTTGTGAAGTGCACCACCTTCCTGCAGCAAAGCACCCCCACAACATGATGCTGCCACCCCCATGATTCACGGTTGTGATGGTGTTCTTCAGCTTGCAAGCCTCCCTCCTTTTCCTCCAAACATAACGATGGTCATTATGGCCAAACAGTAATATTTTTGATTCATCAGACCAGAGGACATTTCTCCAAAAAGTACAATCTTTGTCCCCATGTGCAGTTGCAAAGTGTAGTGTGGCTTTTTTATGGAAGTTTTGGAGCAGTGGCTTCTTCCTTGCAGAGCGGCCTTTCAGGCTATGTCGATATAGGACTCGTTTTACTGTGGATATAGATACTTTTGTGCGTTTTTCCTCCGTCATCTTCACAAGATCCTTTGCTGTTGTTTTGGGATTGACTTTTCGCACCAAAGTACGTTCATTTCTAGGAGCCAGAACGCGTCTCCTTCCTGAGCGGTATGACGGCTGCGTCGTCCAATGGTGTTTAAAATTGCGTACTATTGTTTTTACAGATGAACGTGGTACCTTCAGACGTTTGGAAATGGTTCCCAAGGATGAACCAGACTTGTGGAGAACTTGGCTGATTTCTTTTGATTTTCCCATGATGTCAAGCAAAGATCCACTGAATTTGAAGGTAGGCCTTGAAATACATCAACAGGTACACCTCCAATTGACTCAAATTATGTCAATTAGAACCTTCTAAAGCCATGACATAATTTTCTGGAATTTTCCAAGCTGTTTAAAGGCACTGTCAACTTAGTTTATGTAAACTTCTGACCAACTGTAATTGCGATACAGTCTGTAAACAATTGTTGGAAAAAGTACTTGTGTCATGAACAAAGTCGATTTCCTAACCGACTAGATTGTTGACAAGGAATTGGTGGAGTGGTTGAAAAACGAGTTTTAACGACTCCAACCTAAGTGTATGTAAACTTCCGACATCAACTGTATATTTAACCTTTATTTAACTAGGCAATTCAGTTAAGAACAAATTCTTATTTTCAATGACGTCCTACCAGGGAACAGAGGGTTAACTGCCATGTTCAGGGGCAGAACAACATAATTTTACCTTGTCAGCTCTGGGATTTGATCCAGCAAACTTTTGATTACTGGCCCAACCACTAGGCTCTAGCTACCAATTTGTTTTCTCAGCCACAGTTTGAGTTGTATCCTGTCGGACAGTGAAATCTGGTTAGCTCTTACCATAGCTTGGACCATGGAGAGGCTAGCTAGTTTTGCAAAAGCCCATTGCATGCATTTTAAGGTGGCAGCATGACAATTTGCCCAAAGTTGGGTGTTGGTTTTGAACTGATGTAGCTAGCCAGTGCTTTTTTTCACAAAACATATCTAAGTTTGTTCTCCTTCACTTCTTATTACTGCCGAGCAACGGAGTTGCTGTACCCAGTTAGATAGAACTCTGAGTTTAGGCTAAAAAATATGTTAGCATGGTCAGAAATGCTACAAAAAGGTAGCACATTCTTGGTTCTTAATGGACAGAAATGAACATGTGAGAGCGATAAATGATACATTTCATAGCTGTTGCACCTGAACATTTTGTCAATCCGTCAGTTTATGAACTTTATAGTCTCGTTTTAATCCAACATCTAGACTTTGAGCTATGTGGGAGCAGAAAATACTCTGAAAACTGATTAAAAATCTGGTATGTGGTTCTTGGTAACGGACTGATGGCTCATGACGAGAGGTGGGAAATGTGTTGATTTGCATTTTTTTCATCGACATTAAGGTCATATTGGCTTAGATATGATGGTAGGGAGATTTGAAAATAACATAGAGCTTCAACCATTGCCACACTATTGTGGGTGCGGAACATAAACAGTCACATTAACGTCCCACGGTAGCGTCCCCAGGTGCATGGTGCACCTGTTGTAGGTAACATAAACAGTCACATCAAGGCATGTTATATGTGACATGAACAGTCAAGGCATGGTGCAGCTCTTGTAGGTTACACAAACAGCCACATCAAGGTATATAAACAAAAACTGCCTGTTGAAGGTGACACAAAAAGCCACAGCAAGGCATGTAAACAAAAAGGAGCCATAACTATCTCATTTACATAGCCGCTGAATCGCAAAACAGTTCAACACAATATGCAATACAACTATAATTGTCCCAACAAAGAGGTGCAAGAGTGCATTACATATTTGTTTTACTGTTTCACAGTGCCTTCTAAAACAGAACATAGGCCTATTATATTGATGGCGCCGACAGAGGGTCACCTCGCTTCTAGTCCTTAAACTATGGAGTATTTCGTTTTTTTATATATTATTTCTTACATTGTTAGCCAAGAAAATATTAAGTGTTATTACATACAGCCGGGAATAACTATTGGATATCAGAGCGACGTCAACTTACCAGCACTATAACCAGGAATACGACTTTCCCAAAGCGGATCCTTTGTTTGAACCACCCAAGGAATTCGAACTGTTTCCAGAGGCTAACCCAAAACAACATCGCCACAGGAGAGGTAGACGGAGCGGCTTTCTGGTCAGACTTCGGAGGCGCGCACACCACCCACCGATTCTGAGTATTTTACTTGCTAATGTAGAGTCTCTAGATAACAAGGTAGGCGAAATTAGGGCTACGGTTGCTTTCCAGCAGTGTACATCCCCCCCAAGCTGACACCACGATGGCCCTCAAGGAACTCCACTGGACTCCATGCAAACTGAAAAACATATACTGCATCCGAAGGCTGCATTTATTGTAGCTGGGGATTTTAACAAATCGAATTTGAGAACAAGGCTACCTAAATTCTATCAGCATATTGATTGTAGTACCCAGGCTGGCAAAACTCTGGATCACTGCATACAAGGCCCTCCCCTGCCCTCCGTTCTGAAAATCTGACCACTCACTCAGTGAGTGAGTTTATAAGGAAGTGCATAGGAGATGTTGTTCACACTGTCACTATTTAAACCTACCCTAACCAGAAACCGTGGATAGATGGCGGAATTCGTGCAAAACTGAAAGCGCGAACCACCGCATTTATTCACGGAAAGATGACCTGGAATATGGCAGAATCCCTAGCCGCGTCCTGAGAGCATGTGCAGACTAGCATGCTGGTGTGTTAACAGACATATTCAATCTTTCCCTATCCCAGTCTGCTGTCCCCACATAAATGAAGATGGCCACCATTGATTGTTCCTGTACCCAAGAAGGCAAAGGTAACTGAACTGAATGACTATCGCCCAGTATTACTCACTTCTGTCATCATGAAGTGCTTTGAGAGACTAGTCAAGGATCATATCACCTCCAACTTACCTGTCACCCCAGACCCAAAGAAATTTGCATACCGCCCCAATAGGTCCACAGACGATACAATCGCCATCACACTGCCCTATCCCATCTGGACAAGAGGATTATCTTTGGAAGAATGCTGTTAATTGACTACAGCTCAGCATTCAACACCATAGTTCCCAAGCTCATCATTAAGCATGAGTCCCTGGGTCTCAACCCCGCCCTGTGTGAATGGGTCCTGGACTTCCTGACGGGCCGCCCCCAGGTGGTGAAGGTAGGAAACAACATCTACACTTCGCTGATCCTCAACCATGGGGCCTCATAAGGGTGCGTACTCAGCCCCTTCCTGTACTCCCTGTTCACCCATGACTGCACGTCTCCAACTCGATCATCAAGTTTTCAGACAACACAACAGTAGTAGACTTGATCACCAACAACGACGAGAGAGCCTATAGGGAGGATGTGAGGGCACTCGGAGTGTGGTGTCAGGAAAACAACCTCTCACTCAATGTGATCATGGATTTCAGGAAACAGCAGAGGGAGCAAAAACCTATCCACATCGATGGGACAGCAATGGAGAAGGTGGAAAGTTTCAAGTTCCTCGGTGTACACATCACGGACAAACTAAAATGGTCCACCCACAAAGACAGTGTGGTAAAGAAGGCGCAACAGTGCCTCTTAAACCTTAGGAGGCTGAAGAAATTTGGCTTGTCACCTAAAACCCTCACAAACTTCTAAAGATGCACAATTGAGAGCATCCTGTTGGGCTGTATCACCGCCTGGTACGGCAACTGCACTGCCCACAACCGCAGGGTTCTCCAGAGGGTTGTGCGGTCTGCACAACGCATCAACGGGGGAAAACTACCTGCCCTCCAGGACACCTAAAGCACCCGATGTCACAGGAAGGCCAAAAAAGATTATCAAGGAAAACAACCACCCTAGCCACTGCCTGTTAACTCCGCTAACATCCAGAAGGCGAGGTCAGTACTGGTGCAACAAAGCTGTAACTGAGAGACTGAAAAACAGCTTCTAACAGCCATCAGACTGTTAAATAGCCATCGCTAGGTTGCTTCCACCTGGTTACGTGACCCTGCACTTTAGAGACTGCTGCCCCAAATACAAAGACATGAAATCACTGGCCACTTTAATAATGGAACACTAGTCACTTTAATAATGTTTACATATTTCTGCTTTACTCATCTCGTATATACTGTATTATATTATACTGTTCTTTCTGATTGGCTCTCCCAGAAACATTGGGTTGGGTCTTTCAGAACTGCCTTATGAAAGTTTAACGGAGGGACATCCATCTGGTTTTGTACAATTCAATATCTGTAATTGTTAACCAATAACAAAACATGTATTTTGTCATTACCAGGTACTTGACATTTGGAAACTCTATTTGCAGCATGGCCTTCACATAACGTCTTGGATTCAAGACAGTGTCACAGCGCATTATTGAGACCTGTGAGGATATAAAGGAAGATGCTGAGGTCCTATCTTCCACAACCCACTGAGGAAACTTGGAGACAAATTGCCCAAGTGTTTAAGGAAAAATGGGACTTGGGATTGGTTGCCGGAAAAAATAATATGATCACAAAACATTCAAACTTAGGGTGCTGTTTCTCTAACTATAAAGCAACGTTCTCAATTGTGCTACTCGCCTCGTGGATGCCAACTACCACTTCCCAGCTATTCAAGTTGGGGATTTTGGGAGAAACAGAGACGGCAGAGTTTATGCCAACTCTGTACTTGGGAGTAAAAATCATGCAGGTAACCCAAGATGCCTGTCTGCCAGGGGGTGAAGAGTTGGGAGAGATGCCATACACAATGGTGGGATGCTGCCATCCTACTAAAGCCTTACATGAGACCATATGCCAGGCACAACATCAGCTACATGAAAGACATATTCAGTTATCATCTCTGTCAAGCTAGAATGAGAGTGGTGAAGACATTTGGGATCCTTGTGGCCAGATGGAGGATCCTCAACAAGAATATCAACCTACTGCCAAGCAATGTTGATACCTTAGTGGTTGCAATGTGCATCCTCCATAAATTCCACACAAAGCCTTGTGTTGGCTACAGCAGAGTGGGGAAGGGATGAGGCAAGGGATGAGAGGCATTTCCATCTAGGCCAACAGAGCAGGTCAAGAGGCAGTCTCGGTCAGGGAAAAGTTGACAATGTATTTCACCTCTGTGGCAGGCAGAATTGCCTTCCAGGACAGAATGATTGGAGCTAGGCCCACTTAGATGCACAGGGTGTGTTTGTGCCTGTGCTGTGTGTGTCCAGTCAGAACCATCACACTAGAAATACAATGCCATTCTAGTCATTCTGTTTGGAAAAGACTCTACTTTATCCTACCGTGGGAGTCACAGTTTAGTGAAAACTTTGTTTACTAAAAACTGAAAACTTTGTTTAGCCTATACTTTAAAAAAAAATGTATTCAGATTGGTGTCCCGTCCACAGGATGGTTGAGCTAACGTAGGCTAATGTGATTAGCATGAGGTTGTTAGTAACAAGAACATTTACCAGGATATAGACATATCTGATATTGGCAGAAAGCTTAAATTCTTGTTAATCTAAAGGCACTGTCCAATTTACAGTAGCTATTACAGTGAAATAATACCATGCTATTGTTTGAGGAGAGTGCACAATTTTGAACATGAAAAGTTATTAATAATCAAATTAGGCACATTTGGGCAGTCTTGATACAACATTTTGAACAGAAATCCAATGGTTCATTGGATCAGTCTAAAACTTGGCACATACTCTGCTGCCATCTAGTGTCCAAAATCTAAATTGCACCTGAGCTGGAATAATACATTATGGCCTTTCTCTTACATTACAAAGATGATGATACAAAAAAATCCAAAGGAATGGTTGTTTTTTTCTTTGTATTATCTTTTACCAGATCTATTGTGTTATATTCTCCTACATTCCTTTCACTTTTCCATTAACTTCAAAGTGTTTCCTTTCAAACGGTACCAATAATATGCATATCCTTGCTTCAGGGCCTGAGCTACAGGCAGTTAGATTTGGGTGTGTTATTTTAGGTGAAAATTGAAAAAAAGGGGCGGATCCTTGAGAATATAACCAACTTTCTATAAGCTACACTTCTTTTATTTGTTTAGTGTATTCATTCTACAATTTGCAACTACCATTCCACCAACAAAAAATCTACCTATGAATTGTAAACAATTTAAATACAGCATTGTAATTTGACACCATGACTCATGACTCTTTTGGCTATAGAGGATTTCTGTAAAAGGAAAAAGAGGGAATACAGCACACATGACATTCACATTTAGCTAGCTAACTTGTTTTACTTTACCTGAAATTAACATGGTCCTTGCATTTTTTGCCGGATCCTTGTAGAATTTTTAAGCTGGGTCATAAAAGGGTGCACTTCTCTACTTTAATCTCTCCCTGTCCATCTTTCAAGCACCCACATTGGTTTTGTTTACAGAGAGTATGTTCGTTGTGAGAACCAATGAGGAGATGGGAGAGGCGGGACTTGCAGAAGGCTGCTCCACATTGAAAGTGTCAAGTAGAATCAAGCTCTATTTTAACGCAGACACTCGTTCACACGCTCAAGCAGTCTGGGTGAAATGTTTGCATTTATTTTGCAATGCTCGCACACGCAACATGACCGGTGTGGTTTCAGTGTTATGCCATAAAAGCTGGAAGGAAAAAGGGCAAAGACATAATGTTAGACAGCCTCACTGAGTACCACATCCACTCCCAAGACTCTCCTTTTGGACTCATAAGTGAGTATTGATTATGTCCATAAAGAGACCAGGTTAAATGGATTACTGTATTGGTTGCAAAGTAAATTACAGCAACGCTCCAAATGAAATGAAAGTCCTCGAAACGGATATGAAAGCTGTGAGTAAATATACTTTCCCCTTGGGGGACCTTGAGTATGATAACAAAGAGAGCTCTTTATCGGAGGCTTGGTGCTGCAACCTCTGAAGATTTTTCTTTGGAAACCTCAAAAGTTTGAATTATACAGCTACCCTTGGGGGGCTCTGGACAAAAATACTGGTTTGGCCCACCCTTCACCCATATGTGTAATGCCTATGGGAGAGTCCTGATTTGTGTTGGGCGTGGCCAGCCCTCTCTGTGTATCCCTTTTACTTCCAACCCTGCCAAAACCAGAAGCCATGGGAGTCAGGCAGAGCAGCCAATAAACATTTAGCAATTATCCTCACTTCACTGAGGATAAAGCTCTCATGTTTGTAGGACCTCTTCCTAGTTATATTTCTGAAGCAAAACGCTGATTATGATTATCACCAGGCTGTGGTGGAAATGCCCAGGGTGAAGACGAGAACACCGACTGTAGGCCTTACATCCCTGCATGCTCATCGATCTGACGGAGGAAGGAGGAACACCACTGTGTGGTATATATTTTTTGTTTAACCTTTATTTAACCAGGCAAGTCGATTAAATAACACATTTGTATTTACAATGATGGCCTGGCAAGAGGCAAAAGGTCTCCTGTGGGGACGGGGGTAGGACAAAACGGACAACACAGACAGAAGACACTGGCTACAGCACAAATACAACAGCAAACAAAACAGTGGATGTGTGTGTGGTGTGTGTGAAGTTTAACAACATGCTTCTTTACATAAGACAATGCAAACTAGTGACATTGGGTAACAACTATGTTTCATCTATTTGACCTTTGAACTCTCCAGGGACACCATGTCCTGGAGTTTTAGTTTGGCTTGAAAGGAATCCCAAGACCGTTGGTGTTATAAAGTGAGAAATGATGCTGGCTCCTCTCACCAATAGGCGGCGCTATCACCAGTCCTAGCTTGGTAACTGTTCTGTGAGCGAAATAGTTAGTTGAGTATGGTCTCCATGATAGTGGTGTAAATCAGTTGCTAAGAAATGACAAGTAAAGATTACATCCTGTGTCCTCCAATTATATGTTGGTCTATTCAAGATACTACAATGGGCTGAGTAATGTAAATAGTTTTTTCCATGCTCGGTTCTAATTTTCAGGACTGTTAAAACCTGTTAAAGATATGGCAGACATATGCCCCCTTTGGAGGGATTGGGTACCCCTAGTAAACTGAAAAAAAAATCTGTCAAAAATTGCTAATATATGCATATAATAATTATTATTGGATAGAAAACACTCTAAAGCTTCTAAAACCGTTGGAATTATGTCTGTAAGTATAGCAGAACTCACAGGGCAGGCATTCTTCCAAACTAGTTTTTGTGGTCATGAAAGTTGGAGCAACTTTGACGTCATCGCCCCCACCCTTCCCAACCAGTTATGATTCTGGGGAGACTTTCTATGTCTTCCACTAGATGTCCTCATTCAGTAGAGCTTTTAATCGTTCAAATCCCGCGAGAATTGGCCCTATGGGAGTGAAATTAGTGCGTGCCATGAGAAAATATGTTGTGCGTTGTGGCGCGAATTGGTCCCAGCCATTCCTTTGTTCCAGCACTCGAGAAGGACAGACGATGACCGATTGAATTGAAATTTGTTTTGTGTGTTAAAAACATCATAAAGCTTGCTTCTGCACTTAGTTTGACCTGTTTAGTCGACATATAATATGTCATTTTGAAGTTTTGATGCGCAACTTTTCCGGACCAGAGGACATTTTGGGTGCATTTCAGCTGATGTTATTAGCAGTAGCTAATACAAAGACGCAAGACTTGAAACCAAACGATGTATTGGGTAAGTATGAAGCCTTCCACAACATTCTGAACGAAGACCATCGAAGGTAAGAGAATATTTATGCTTAAATCTGTGTTTCTGTTGACTCCAACATTACGGAGAAATGTAGCTTGTATCTGAGCGCCGTCTCAGCATATTGAATAGTGTGCGATTTCTGTAACGTTAAAAATAAATGTAACAAAGCGGTTGCATAAAGAAGCAGTGTATCTTTCTAACTATATGTAGAACATGTATATTTAGTCAAAGTTTATGATGTCTATTTACGTTATCTTGCCGCGCTACCTAGATTTCCTGCGGACATTTTTGAGTAATTTCTGACCATGAACTCAATGTAAATGGACATTTATGGGTATAAATGGCATATTATTGAAAAAAAAAAATGTACTGTGTAACATGTCCTATTACTGTCATCTGATGAAGATTTTCAAAAGGTTAGTGAATGATTTATTTTTTAATCCTGCGTTTGTTGATAGCATGTTTTGGCTATTCAAATGAGCTGTGTCTGGTGGTGGTTTGACATAAATATGTACTATGTTTTCGCCGTAAAACATTTTAGAAATCTGACTTGCTGGCTAGATGAACAAGGTGTTTATCTTTCATTTGAGCTATTGGACTTGTTAATGTGTGGAGGTTAAATATTTCTAAGAATATTTTTGCGTTCCATGCGCCACCGTTTCAGCTGAACGTGGGAGGGTTGAGTCCCAATTGGGAACCAATATCTTTAAGATTGAGATCTGAGATTGTATGTGTTTTAATTTTGAGCGAGAAGAGAGGATAGATAAAATGGCAGTTTTCCCTCAAATGGGCTTAAAAATAATAATGTACCAGTGTTGGAGTCTGCATGTTTCTAGGGATGTCCACCTGACAACACTGATTGGTGGCACAGTGAAGGGCTGTATGATACACAGTCAAGAGCCTTCAGGGATGAGCTCGATGGTTGCACATAAAATCGCCATTGTCCAACACAGAGAGAAAAGTAAAACGAATGACCTATTTTCTGGCAGCAAAGGCAAAACAAGTTTGGTGCCGGTAATAAAACCCAATACGCACATTAAGTTTTCTGAAAATGTTCTCTACATGGGTGGTGAAGCTCAACTTCTCAGCCACCCAAACTCCCAGATATTAGTATGTTTTGACTTGGTCTATAGAATGCCCTTCTAAGGTAGTACTTACATGGTTTTCATAGTATTTAGTATTGAAAAATGCCAGGCATTATGTTTTAGAGGAATTCAGAACAAGCTTAAAATCATACAGATTCTGTTGAATGATGTTAAAAGCTGGATCAGTCAAACTGCTGCCAATGGAATAGAGAACAGTGTCTTCTTCATAAACGTGTACATCAGCTGTCTCAATATGTCTCCCATTGCTCATTACAATGTTTTCACTGAGGAAATGTACGAGTCTGCTGTTAACAAATATATCAACGAATTCGTGAGGGCACTAGAACTGTCTGCAGCACCCAGACTCATCCTAATTGAATCTGTCAAATGTCTACAGTTTGCTGATGATCTGGTGCTTCTCTCCCCAACCAAGGAGGGCCAACAGCTGCAAATAGATCTTATGAACAGATTCTGTCAGATCTGGGCCCTGACAGTAAATCTCAGTAAGACAAAAATAATGGTGTTCCAAAAAAGGTCCAGTTGCCAGAACCACGAATACAAATTCCATCTAGACATAGTTGCCCTACATCATACAAAAAAACTGTACATACCTCGGCCTAAACATCAGCGACACAGGTAACTTCCACAAAGCTGTGAACGATCTGACAGACAAGGCAAGAAGGGCCTTCTATGCCATCAAAAGGAACGTAAAATTTGACATACCAATTAGGATCCAGCTAAAAATACTTGAATTAGTCAGAGAACCCATTGCCCTTGATGGTTGGGAGGTCTGGGGTCTGCTCTCCAACCAAGAATTCACAAAATGGGACAAACACCAAATTGAGACTCTGCATGCAGAATTCTGCAAAAATGTCCTCAGTGTACAACGTAAAACACCTAAATTATGCATGCAAAGCAGAATTAGGCCGATATCCACTAACTATCAAAATCCAAGAGCAGTTACATTCTAATACCTGATCATCGTGACTGACCCAAAATGAAGGAAATCTAAGACCATGTACAGACTAAGTGAGCATAGCCTTGCTATTGAGAATGGCAGAACTGGCTCTCAAGACAGGCTATGTGCACACTGCCCACAAATTGAGGTGGAAACTGAGCTGCACTTCCTAACCACCTGTCAAATGTATGACCATATTAGAGACACACATTTCCCTCAGATTACACACACCCACAAAGAATTCAAAAACAAATCAAATTTTGATAAACTCCCATATCTATTTGTTGAAATAACAAAGTGTGCAATCACAGCAACAATATTTGTCATCTTTTGCCACAAGAAAAGGGCAACCAGTGAAGAACAAACACCATTGTGAATACAACCCACAGTATAATTATGTTTATTTATTTTCCCTTTAGTACTTTAACTATTTGCATATCATTACAACACTGTTTATAGACATACTATGACATATGACATGTCTTTGTTGTTTTGGAACTTTTTTATTTTTTATAAAAACATGTATTTCACCTTTAATTACCCAGGTAGGCCTGTTGAGAACAGGTTCTCATTTACAACTGCCACCTGGCCAAGATAAAGCAAAGCAGTGCGACAAAAACAACAACACAGTTACACACAGTACAGTCACTGTACCTGTACAGTCAACAGTCAATAACACAATTGAAAAATCTATGTACAGCGTGTGCAAATGTAGATGAGTAGGGAGGTAAGGCAATAAATAGGCCATAAAGGTGAAATAATTACCTTTTAGAATTAACACTGGAGTGATAGATGTGCAGATGATGATGTGCAAGTAGAGATATTGGGGTGCAAAAGAGCAAGAGGATAAGTATCAATTTGGGAATGAGGTAGTTGGGTGTGCTATTTACAGATTGGCTGTACAGGCACAGTGTAAGCTGCTCTGACAGCTGATGCTTAAAGTTAGAGAGGGAGATATACGACTCCAGCTTCAGAGATTTTTGCAATTCATTCCAGTCATTGGCAGCAGAGAACTGGAAGGAAAGGCAACCCAAAGGAGGTGTGGGCTTTGGGGATGACAAGTGAAATAGACCTGCTGGAGTGTGTGCTACAGTTGGGTGTTGTTTTGGTGACAGTGAGCTGATATAAGGCAGGGCTTTACCTAGCATAGACTTATAGATGACCTGGAGCCAGTGGGTTTGGCGACGAATATGAAGTGAGGGAAAGCTAACGAGAGCATACAGGTCGCAGTGCTGGGTAGTATATGGGGCTTGGTGACAAAACGGATGGTACTGTGATACACTACATCCAGTTTGCTGAGAAGAGTGTTGGAGGCTATTTTGTAAATTACATCGCCGAAGTCAAGGATTAGTAGGATAGTCAGTTTTACAAGGGTATGTTTGGCAGCATGAGTGAAGGAGGCTAGGAGGCGTGAAGGAGGCGAAATAGGAAGCCAATTCTAGATTTAATTTTGGATTGGAGATGCTTAATGTGGGTCTGGAAGGAGAGTTTCCAGTCTTAACAGACGCCTAGGTATTTGTAGTTGTCCACATATTCTAAGTCAGAACCGTCCAGAGTACTGATGCTAGTCGGGCGGGAGGGTGCGGACAGCAATCAGTTGAAGAGCATGCACTTAGTTTTATTAGCATTTAAAAACTGTTCGGAGGCCACGGAAGGAGTGTTGTAGGACATTGAAGCTCATTTGGAGGTTTGTTAGCACAGTGTCCAAAGAACGGCCAGATGTATACAGAATGGTGTTGTCTGTTTAGAGGTGGATCAGAGAATCACCAGCAGCAAGAGCGACATCATTGATATATGCAGAGAAAAGAGTCGGCCTGAGAATTGAACCCTGTGGCACCCCTATAGAGACTGCCAGAGGTCCGGACAACAGGCCCTCCTTGTAAGAGTAATGTTTACTGTTAATTTTGTATTGTTAATTTCAATTTAGCTAATTATCCATTTCACTTGCTTTGGCAATGTAAACATACGTTTCCCATGCCAATAAAACCCTTAAATTGAAATTGAATTGAGAGAGAGAGGCTAATCCAGTCGAAAGCTGCTGAGTCACAGTGCTTAGGAGGAGGAACGTCAACATAGAGGTCATCAAATAGCTGCCTCTCTCATACAGAGGGAGGAAAGACTCTCAGGGTTCTATTTTAACAAATCTAACACAATGAAAAATCTAAGCGCTGCTTACACTTAAAATGTATGTCTTGCCCATTCACCAACCATAAGTTTGGGGGTGTGTCAGAAATAGTTTAGCTATTGTCACAACCAGAATTATTGGCACAGTAGCTGGCGAAAAAATGGCTGGGTTTTGATGAATGAACAAGTTGAAGGTTTGTCAAGCCTTGACCCCTCACTGGTTCGTCAGAACGTGCGCCATGGCTAGATATGTTTTGCTTCAAGTTGTTTACGTTTTTTATGTATTGTGTTGTCATCAACTCCTCCAATTCGAATATATAGATACTTTTTTTATTCAACCTTTATTTAACTAGGTAAGTCAGTTAAGAACAAATTCTTATTTACAATGAATGCCTACCCCGGCCTAACCCGGATGACGCTGGGCCAATTGTACACCGCCCTATAGGACTCCCGATAATGGCCGGTTGTGATACAGCCTGGGATCGAACCAAGGTCTGTAGTGACGCCTCTAGCACTGAGATTCAGTGCCTTAGACCACTGTACAACTTGGGAGCCCAAATAGCCGACAGAAACATATGACAAAATGTAGGCCTATCCCATATTTGCTAAAAATGTTAAATATATTTTTGAACAGTAATTGCATGGCTTCAATATGAAAATATATTATCAACATAGCATTCACTCTGATATAGGCCTACTATAAAATGCATACATTCTGAGCCATGAAGATGCCAAACGTTGTCAACAAGAAAGATTCAATTCAATATTGATAACACCTAAAAAGTTCTAATAAAATTAAACAACTTAGGCTATGTCTAAATACAGTTACAGGCACCATAATTGCTCCCATTGGCAAATAATATTAGGCCTAAGATAATGTAGACTAGGATTTTACGCAGATCCAAACTTTTTCGCAGGAGCTGGAAAAATGTCCAATGTAAAGAGAATAGGGGAATGTCCACTCACCGTTATACTGCTGCCAAATACACTAAGTGTACAAAACATTAGGAACACCATCCTAATTTAAGATGCACCCCCTTTTGCCCTCTGAACAGCCTCAATTCGTCGGGGCATGGACTCTACAAGGTGTCAAAAGCGCTCCACAGTGATGCTGGTCAATGTTGACTCCAACGCTTGCCACAGCTGTATCAAGTTAGCTGGATGTCCTTTGGGTGGTGGACCATTCTTGATACACATGGGGAAGTGTTGAATATGAGAACCCCAGCAGTGTAGCAGTTCTGACACACTCAAACCTGTGCGCCTGGCACCTAATACCTACCCTTTTCAAAGGCACTTAAAATGCATGTCTTGCCCATTCACCCTCTGAATGGCAGACGTACACAATCCATGTCTTAATTGTCTCAAGACTTACATATCATTCTTTAACCTGTCTCCCCCTATTCATCTACACTGATTGAAGTGGATTTAAGAAGTGACATCAATAGCTTTCTCCTGGATGCACCTGGTCAGTCAATGTAATGGAAAGAGCAGTGTATGTCTAATGTTTTGTATTACTCAGTGTATACAGTGCATTCGGAAAGTATTCAGACCCCTTGACTTTTTCCACATTTTGTTACGTTACAGCCTTATTCAAAAATGTATTAAGCTGTTTTTTGCCCTATTGCCCTCAGGGGTGCATGCTCAGTCCCCTCCTGTACTCCCTGTTCAATCATGACTGCACGGCCAGGCACAACTCCAACACCATCATTAAGTTTGCTGATCACACAACAGTGGTAGGCCTGATCACCGACAATGATGAGACTATAGGGAGGAGGTCAGAGACCTGACCGTGTGGTGCAAGGACAATAACCTCTCCCTCAACGTGATCAAGACAAAGGAGTTGTGGACTACAGGAAAAGAAGAACCGAGCACGCCCCCATTCTCATCAACAGGGCTGTAGTAGAGCAGGTCGAGAGCTTCAAGTTCCTTGGGGTCCACATCCCCAACAAACTAACATGGTCCAAGCACACCAAGACAGTCGTGAAGAGGGCAGGACAAAACCTATTCCCCCTCAGGAGACTGAAAAGATTTGGCATGTGTCCTCAGATCCTCAAAAAGTTTTACAGCTGCACCATCGAGAGCTTCCTGACAGGTTGCATCACTGCCTGCTATGGCAACTGCTCGGCACTACAGAGGGTAGTGCATATGGCCCGGTACATCACCGGGCCAAGCTTCCTGCCATCCAGGACCTCTATACCAGGCGGTGTCAGAGGAAGGCCCTAAAAATTGTCAATGACTCCAGCCACCCTAGTCATAGACTGTTCTCTCTTCTACCGCACGGCAAGCAGTATCGGAGCGCCAAGTCTAGATCCAAGTGATTTCTAAACAGCTTCTACCCCCAAGCCATAAGACTCCTGAACAGCTAATCAAATGGCTACCCAGACTATTTGTCCCCCCCTCCCCGCTGCTGCTACTCTCTGTTATTATCTATGCATAGCCACTTTAATAACCTTACCTGCATGTACATAATTACCTCATTGACCTCGACACCAGTGCCCCTGCACATTGACATATTGATTCTGAACCGGTACCCCCTCTATATAGTCCCGCTTTTGTTATTTACTGCTGCTCCTTAATTATTTGTTTTTATTATCTCTTCTTTTTGTGGGGTATTTTCTTAAAACTGCATTGTTGGTTAAGGGCTTTTAAGTAAGGATTTCACTGTTGTATTCGGCGAATGTGACAAAAAACAATTTGATTTGAAATTATACAATTTTTTTAGTTAATGTAAGAAAACCACTCTGGAGAAAGGCGGAACAGCTCCTCCGGATGTGAACATAAAAAAAAAAAACATTTTAAATTCACTGTCTAGTGAAATGAAGATCAATTTCAAAGTATAGAAGTGTAGGCAAGAGATAATAAAGAAATATTATGTCATTGTTGACAAAGATGGAATATGTAATCTGTCTGATATATAAAAAGCTTGAGGAAAAATACAGGGAATGTCTAACTCGTTGAAAAAAACAATATGGTCTTTAACTGTATTAGCCGAAGTAAGGAAGAGGGATGAGAAATTCTGTCTTGATATCCGTGATAGAACATTGCAGAGAGATAAAGAACGTTTCAGGGCTCTTGGTGAACAGATCAAATCCTTAAAATAAGAAATTCAACAATTACAGGCAAGGATCATAAAAACAGACTTGGCCCCCACCTGAGTTGCGCAAGGTTGATCGGGTTTCAAGCATCTGGTTTGCCAGGCTTTGAGTCAACAGATACTGACAGCGGTGACAAATTATGTCTTAGGCCAACCAGAACACAGGCTGTAAAAGGTAGTAAAGACAAACCCCCGGTGACAGTAATCACACATAAATCAGCATCTCCAAAACAGTTAGATGAATGGTTAAAAACTTTGCAGCATCCACGAGATTTGGGTATGAAGACTTGGGACCATTTGACCATTTAAGAAACTCTACAATCTACATCCTTATGATGGGTTCCAGTTATTAGCCTTTGTTTTGAACAACCGTGAACACAGCATACTTAAAGAAAGATTTTATATAGCTGTGGGTGGTGAAGAGCAATATGTGGCCGATGGATGGAGAACCATACATGATTTCCTTAAGGTTCTGACCACCCATTAGGGAGAGAGAACAACATGTGTTCAAAAACCGAAAGAACCGTTTGTTGAATGTGAAGAAAGGTTTAGCGCAGAGGGACAGTGGGATACCCGACGTGGAAGATGAAGCAGCACTCAATTCCTCCAAAAATGGTCCAATCACCCATCAGCTGATGCAATCCATACACAAGGATCTGCGAAAAACTTTTGTTTACACAACTACTGATTGGGAGAGACAAAACTATGGTGACATCATCGTCAGGTTGTCACAACTGGACAGAAGCATCAATAAACATAATAAACGGGCTGATATCAGAGTTGTGCAGGTTCCGAGTGTAATCAACCACATTATTCATTCAGCAGAAGAGAGACCTGGTGAATGTCAGTATTTTGTGATTTCTGGTCACTGGCAACAAGCCATTCGGAAAAGAAAACGTGTCCTTATGAGGAATGGCCAGGAGAAGCAGGGTACGTCTAAGGGAGAATGGAAACAGGACAACAGCCCCAACGACACAATGCTGATGCAGAAATTTAAGAAGCTCTCTCCAGCACAGCAGCAGTTTGTTGGATGCTATGGCGGGAAACTAACAGACCGCCTCATATGTCCCATCTCAGCTGGTGGATGGAATATATGTGAACATGATGGTTAACAACGTTGCAGTCATTTTTTTGTAGATACGGGTGCTGAAGTCACTGTATTGCCCATATGTTATGCAAAACACATGTCCCCAGTACACAGGCAAGAAGAACCATCATCAATTTCTGTTGGTCAAATGAAGATTGAGGCAGGACTGTGGATAGGCTCATTTGAACAACCTATTTTAGGCCTTGGTGTTATTATGCAACTTGCCTCAACATTGAAGATCTCTGAAGGGAAGGTGACGTGGCAAATTAGACAACTGCAGGGATCTACAGTTCATCTTCTTTGGCCTATGATGAAAAATGTGTGTGGAACTTTGGATATGGAACCAGTGTGCTTGACAGGTGTTGCCCCACCTTGCACAAGACAATATATCATTAGAAAGGAAGCAATGGCTGCTACTAAAGTAGTGATTAAAGATCTATGGGACATGGGTATAGTTGAAAAGACACATTCTGCCAACATGCTGTTCATACAACATGCTGTTCATTTTGACAATGAATCGAGCTGCACAGGTCATAGTTGCTCATTGGAACAAATGGTCAACTGTGTTGGAGGCTCCAACCATCATCATACAACGTGGCACACCATGTAATCCAGCTACTCTGATGCTTCCTCCAGATACCACATTACTTGAACACGACTGTTGTGAGTCGGTTTTGGATCAGCTCTCTGATGGGTTTATTAAGAGTCATCCTTTGGAAAACCCTGAGTTTATCTTATACACAGGTGGTTCAAGCATTGTGGAGGGGTGTGTGAGGAAGGCAGGCTGGGCAGTTACTACAATGGACAATGTGATAGTGACAGGCATGTTACCCTGCAGGAACATCAGCACAAGTGGCGGATTTGGTGCCTTTGACAGAAGCATGCAAACAGGATGAAGGAAAAACAGCTAATATCTACATAGACTCAAGGTATGCTTTTGGCGTTATCCATGACTTTGGAGAAATATGGGAAAATAGAGGTTTCATGACATCACTGGGAGCTCCGGTGAAGAATGGACCGGAGGTGATGGCTCAACTGAATGCTCCCCAGTTAACTGGACAAGTTGCAATTTTGAAGATGAAAGCACATGGAAAAATCATGGACAGACAAGTAAAATATGCGTGGGGAATAACTCCCGAGGGGGGACTTGACGTAGTGCCAGGACAGTAGGTGATAATTGTTTTACTATATACTAGAGACATTAGGGCCAAAATGGGAAGGTCCTTATCAAGTTTTGCTCATAACGAGGTCAGCAGTAAAAGTCCAGGGAAAATCATGATGGATACATGTCACTCATTGCAAAGTTGTCCATTTTGATGACAAAGCGGAGCCTGGAGAATAAAGAACTGATTGATTAGCAATCGGGGGCCAATCTGAGATGAAGAAGCATAGTAAGATGATCAGAACCTGATGAGCTTCTATGTTGTACACCGCAGTCATCATATTAGGGATATCTAGGTGAAATGTCCAACTTTTTCCTGCAAATTGGGACATGCTTACTTAGGGAAATCTATGTGAAATATACATTTCTTATCAAACCAAGACATGTTACTTTCCTTTTTTTGTTTCCTTCATTACAGGTTATGATAATCTACAGTCTGAAGTTGCAGTAATATCCCTTGACCCAAGGACTGTACCTGAAATGATACAAGACCACCGGTGAAGTGTTCATTACAGAAGTCCTTATCAACCAGTGGAATGGAAGAAAAATTCCTCACTACCGGCAGACTGTCAGAACATCATTTCTAATAGTATAGTTATTAGTTATTATTTTATTTTATTTTATTTCACCTTTATTTAACCAGGTAGGCTAGTTGAGAACAAGTTCTCATTTGCAACTGCGACCTGGCCAAGATAAAGCATAGCAGTGTGAACAGACAACACAGAGTTACACATGGAGTAAACAATTAACAAGTCAGTAACACAGTAGAAAAAAAGGGGAGTCTATATACATTGTGTGCAAAAGGCATGAGGAGGTAGGCGAATAATTACAATTTTGCAGATTAACAACACTGGAGTGATAAATGATCAGATGGTCATGTACAGGTAGAGATATTGTTGTGCAAAAGAGCAGAAAAGTAAATAAATAAAAACAGTATGGAGATGAGGTAGGTAAAAATGGGTGGGCAGTTTACCGATAGACTATGTACAGCTGCAGCGCTTGGTTAGCTGCTCAGATAGCAGATGTTTGAAGTTGGTGAGGGAGATACAGTGCCTTGCGAAAGTATTCGGCCCCCTTGAACTTTGCGACCTTTTGCCACATTTCAGGCTTCAAACATAAAGATATAAAACTGTATTTTTTTGTGAAGAATCAACAACAAGTGGGACACAATCATGAAGTGGAACGACATTTATTGGATATTTCAAACTTTTTTAACAAATCAAAAACTGAAAAATTGGGCGTGCAAAATTATTCAGCCCCTTTACTTTCAGTGCAGCAAACTCTCTCCAGAAGTTCAGTGAGGATCTCTGAATGGTCCAATGTTGACCTAAATGACTAATGATGAATACAATCCACCTGTGTGTAATCAAGTCTCCGTATAAATGCACCTGCACTGTGATAGTCTCAGAGGTCCGTTAAAAGCGCAGAGAGCATCATGAAGAACAAGGAACACACCAGGCAGGTCCGAGATACTGTTGTGAAGAAGTTTAAAGCCGGATTTGGATACAAAAAGATTTCCCAAGCTTTAAACATCCCAAGGTGCACTGTGCAAGCGATAATATTGAAATGGAAGGAGTATCAGACCACTGCAAATCTACCAAGACCTGGCCGTCCCTCTAAACTTTCAGCTCATACAAGGAGAAGACTGATCAGAGATGCAGCCAAGAGGCCCATGATCACTCTGGATGAACTGCAGAGATCTACAGCTGAGGTGGGAGACTCTGTCCATAGGACAACAATCAGTCGTATATTGCACAAATCTGGCCTTTATGGAAGAGTGGCAAGAAGAAAGCCATTTCTTAAAGATATCCATAAAAAGTGTTGTTTAAAGTTTGTCACAAGCCACCTGGGAGACACACCAAACATGTGGAAGAAGGTGCTCTGGTCAGATGAAACCAAAATTGAACTTTTTGGCAACAATGCAAAACGTTATGTTTGGCGTAAAAGCAACACAGCTGAACACACCATCCCCACTGTCAAACATGGTGGTGGCAGCATCATGGTTTGGGACTGCTTTTCTTCAGCAGGGACAGGGAAGATGGTTAAAATTGATGGGAAGATGGATGGAGCCAAATACAGGACCATTCTGGAAGAAAACCTGATGGAGTCTGCAAAAGACCTGAGACTGGGACGGAGATTTGCCTTCCAACAAGACAATGATCCAAAACATAAAGCAAAATCTACAATGGAATGGTTCAAAAATAAACATATCCAGGTGTTAGAATGGCCAAGTCAAAGTCCATACCTGAATCCAATCGAGAATCTGTGGAAAGAACTGAAAACTGCTGTTCACAAATGCTCTCCATCCAACCTCACTGAGCTCGAGCTGTTTTGCAAGGAGGAATGGGAAAAGATTTCAGTCTCTCGATGTGCAAAACTGATAGAGACATACCCCAAGCGACTTACAGCTGTAATCGCAGCAAAAGGTGGAGCTACAAAGTATTAACTTAATGGGGCTGAATAATTTTGCACGCCCAATTTTTCAGTTTTTGATTTGTTAAAAAAGTTTGAAATATCCAATAAATGTCGTTCCACTTCATGATTGTGTCCCACTTGTTGTTGATTCTTCACAAAAAATACAGTTTTATATCTTTATGCTTGAAGCCTGAAATGTGGCAAAAGGTTGCAAAGTTCAAGGGGGCCGAATACTTTCGCAAGGCACTGTAAGTCTCCAACTTCAGCGATTTTTGCAATTCGTTCCAGTCACAGGCAGCAGAGAACTGGAACGAAAGGCGGCCAAATGAGGTGTTGGCTTTAGGGATGATCAGTGAGATACACCTGCTGGAGCGCGTGCTACGGATGGGTATTGCCATCGTGACCAGTGAACTGAGATAAGGCGGAGCTTTACCTAGCATGGACTTGTAGATGACCTGGAGCCAGTGGGTCTGGCGACGAATATGTAGCGAGGGCCAGCCGACTAGAGCATACAAGTCGCAGTGGTGGGTGGTATAAGGTGCTTTAGTGACAAAACGGATGGCACTGTGATAAACTGCATCCAGTTTGCTGAGTAGAGTGTTGGAAGCAATTTTGTAGATGACATCGCCGAAGTCGAGGATCGGTAGGATAGTCAGTTTTACTAGGGTAAGTTTGGCGGCTTGAGTGAAGGAGGCTTTGTTGCGGGATAGAAAGCCGACTCTTGATTTGATTTTCGATTGGAGATGTTTGATATGAGTCTGGAAGGAGAGTTTGCAGTCTAGCCAGACACCTAGGTACTTATAGATGTCCACATATTCAAGGTCGGAACCATCCAGGGTGGTTATGCTGGTCAGGCGTGCGGGTGCAGGCAGCGAACGGTTGAAAAGCATGCATTTGGTTTTACTAGCGTTTAAGAGCAGTTGGAGGCCACGGAAGGAGTGTTGTATGGCATTGAAGCTTGTTTGGAGGTTAGATAGCACAGTGTCCAAGGACGGGCCGGAAGTATATAGATTGGTGTCGTCTGCGTAGAGGTGGATCAGGGAATCGCCCGCAGCAAGAGCAACATCATTGATATATACAGAGAAAAGAGTCGGCCCGAGGATTGAACCCTGTGGCACCCCCATAGAGACTGCCAGAGGACCGGACAGCATGCCCTCCGATTTGACACACTGAACCAGGCAAGGCAGTCATCCGAAAAACCGAGGCTACTGAGTCTGCCGATAAGAATATGGTGATTGACAGAGTCGAAAGCCTTGGCAAGGTCGATGAAGACGGCTGCACAGTACTGTCTTTTATCGATGGCGGTTATGATATCGTTTAGTACCTTGAGCGTGGCTGAGGTGCACCCGTGACCGGCTCGGAAACCAGACTGCACAGCGGAGAAGGTATGGTGGGATTCGAGATGGTCAGTGACCTGTTTGTTGACTTGGCTTTTGAAGACCTTAGATAGGCAGGGCAGGATGGATATAGGTCTGTAACAGTTTGGGTCCAGGGTGTCTCCCCCTTTGAAGAGGGGGATGCCTGCGGCAGCTTTCCAATCCTTGGGGATCTCAGACGATATGAAAGAGAGGTTGAACAGGCTGGTAATAGGGGTTGCGACAATGGCGGCGGATAGTTTCAGAAATAGAGGGTCCAGATTGTCAAGCCCAGCTGATTTGTACGGGTCCAGGTTTTACAACTCTTTCAGAACATCTGCTATCTGGATTTGGGTAAAGGAGAACCTGGAGAGGCTTGAGCGAGTAGCTGCGGGGGGGGCGGAGCTGTTGGCCGAGGTTGGAGTAGCCAGGCAGAAGGCATGGCCAGCCGTTGAGAAATGCTTGTTGAAGTTTTCGATAATCATGGATTTATCGGTGGTGACCGTGTTACCTAGCCTCAGTGCAGTGGGCAGCTGGGAGGAGGTGCTCTTGTTCTCCATGGACTTCACAGTGTCCCAGAACTTTTGGGGATCTATGTGGGACTGATACCAGTGTGGAAGAGCTGGTCACTTTTAAAGGACTTGGTGAATGACTACCTTGCCAATAGGGTGATTGATTAGTATTGCCTTGTAGACAATTATTTATTTTGTGAGTTTCCTCCTAATACAGGATGTGATAGGTATCGTAAGGGATATCATCAGTACACCTGCTAATGTAGGTTAACTGCCTTGTTCAGGGGCAAAATTACAGATTTTACCTTCTCAGTTTGGGGATTTGATCCAGCAACCTTTCAGTTACTGACTCAACACTCCAACCATGAGGCTACCAGCCACCCCACCCAATTTATTGATAATGTTTTTTAAACTGTCTATTGTTTCATGTTTTCTAAGTATATTTCTTTTTAAAATGGTCTAGGGGGAGTTTAAGATTTTTTTGAAGATAAATACACAATGCAGAAGCTGAAGGTCAAGAGGATTAAAAGTCAACGGAGTACTAACGATCAATGGAAATCATTTTTTTTTTGTAATATGAAATTAAAGATCAATGGGTCAGAGACATGGGGGGAATTTGTCTATACATTGAGTATTAAGGCTGAAATAGGATACTTGTTATTTGGCCATTGGCCCAGTTTTATTGCAAGGAATTCTAATTGGTCAACCACAGGCTAGGGTTGGGTTATAAAACTACATCCTGTACCTTTGTGCTGTGAAGAGAATCACTGAGGACAGGGGAGAATGAACATCTACTACCTCTCAGCATAACATCTATGATTTGTCCTCTTTGAATAAACCTATTTTTCTCCCCCTGATTTGTCTTGGGGTCTGTGTTATTGAAGAGTAACATCAACTGCTAACAGGTCATTCAAAGTTGACTTAATATCTATGAATGTGCACAATTTCATAAAAAGGTGTATGGTACTCTAGACAATTGAATAATTTTCCAATTTCAATAGCATTAATGAAAATGTATTTCATAATATAATTTCAAGTACATGTGATGGGAAATGCTTACTAAAAATATTTACACCAAGTCCGATGTTTAATTTTTCACTCAGAATGAACAGGTAAGTGTTACAACAGTCAAACAACCAATATCGAAATGTCACCATCAATCATGTTACTAGTATGCAAATCAGACACATTTCAACATGGTTTAAATTGATGTCTAAAAATGTTTTATGTAAATTTTTGCTAACCCTAACCTGTTTCCTAACCTTAACCTACTCCTCGTAACTTGCTATGTTAATTTTCCTAACCTGCAACGAAAAGTATTATTTTATTTTTTTACAAAAGCTGTATCCCTTCTAGACAAAACCAGATTTACATTCCATTCTCCTTCTCTTCCGAACCTCTCTTTTCCACTCTGAAGGATATTTTCATTTCTTGGCTGGTCCATTCTCCTCCCCCCCCGGTTGTGCTGTAAATAAGCTGTAAATAAGACAGACAAAAAAAATCTAGATTTCTATATAACACAAAAAGCTTATGTAGATGATACACTGATTATTTGACAAACGTGCTTATACTTTGTCATAAAAACATAATGACATTTACACACACACACAGACAGAGAGAGAGAGTGAGAGCAATGTGTGGGAAAATACTACAGTGGACTGACCCATTGATCTAGCTAACGTTAGCTAGCTACATGGTTGACACTGCAGCTATTTCCACACACATCTGATTAATCTATTAATTCTTTATGCCAATGACAAATTGGCTAGTTGGCCAACAAACAGAGATTATATGGAGAGCTAAAAACAGTAAACATTATCTGTCAGATTCTGGGTTAGCCAAAGCTAGCTAACTAGCCCTTTGATTTGCACTTGTCCTCAAAACACAATAACAACATAATTATATTTTGGAAATACTTATATTTCTCCAGTCATCTATAATATTAGAAGGTAATTAAAGTGTGACTTACCTCTGATTGCGTCTTGCTAAGAAGCCAAGAACAAAAGATATGAGCATCACTTCAAAAGTCAAGGTGGAGATAAAACTGAATTTGACGGACAACTTAGAGAGCCAATGGACTTAAAGAGTTTTGATGACAAGCTATTTTGAATACATTTGATTGGTTAAGGGATTGCAAAATGTAAAACCAACCTAAGGGGAACCAATAGTATCATGTAAAAAAATAAAATCACAACTTTGCTTAGGTGGTTTTAATTCGACAGTGATGATATGATAATATACATCTATGTAACTAAAGTGATTTGGTCAAATGTAAAGGAGAAAAAAGTAAGTTACTTCCTTCAAAAATTACTTGAGTAAGAGTACAAGTACAGCCCACAGAGAGTACCCAGAAAAGTACTAGCTCTTCCAAAAATTAAAAGGGCATTAGTGGACCATTTTAAAACCCATGCCAACTCTTGCATATGTGTGCCATTGTCAGGAGCTGTACCCACTGGATCACACAGGCACTAACTTAACCATTAATCTATTTTTTCCTATTGCTTGTCTCAAACAGAGTACTGGTCAAAAGTTTGGACACACCTACACATTCAAGTTTTTTTTAGAATAATAGTTTAGACATCAAAACTATGAAATAACACATTTGGAATCATGTAACAACCAAAAAAGTGTTAAACAAATCAAGCAATATTTTTTATTTGAGATTCTTCAAAGTAGCCACACTTTGCCTTGGCATTCTCTCAACCAGCTTTTATATTACTAGGCAAGTCAGTTAAGAACAAATCTGCCTTGTTCATGGGCAGAACAACAGATGTTTATGTTGTCAGCTAAGGGATTCAATCCTGCAACCTTTTCTTTTTCAACATGACAATGACCCAACACACCTCCAGGCTGTGTAAGGGCTATTTGACCAATAAGGAGAGTGAGGGAATGCTGCATCAGATGACCTGGCCTCCACAATCACCAGACCTCAACCCAATTGAGATGTTTTGGGTTGAGTTGGACTACAGAGTAAAGGAAAAGCAGCCAACAAGTGCTCCTTCAAGACTGTTGGAAAAGCATTCCAGGTGAAGCTGGTTGAGAGAATGCTAAGAGTGTGCAAAGCTGTCATCAAGGCAAAGGGTGGCTACTTTGAAGAATCTAAAGTACTAAATATATTTTGATTTCTTTAACAGTTTTTTGGTTACTACATGATTCCATACATGTTATTTCATAGTTTTATTCTACAATGTAGAAAATAGAAAAATTAAGAAAAGCCCTTGAATGAATAAAGGTTTAAAAACAAAATAAAATAAAAATTCATTTAGGAAATCTGATATGGCAATAATTCAAGCAGAGGTTGAAAGACGAGAACCTTTGATATGTCCAATATGTCCAATCTTTTGACTTGTATAATACTGTATCATAAAACAATTGATTAAAAAAACGTATTTTCCCTAACGAAAAATACACAAATATTGTCAATTTATTATAATCCACATAAGAATTCACACGAGATTTGCTGTAGCCTGCAGGTAGCCTACATAGGCTACTTATTTAACTGATGCCCGCTTAGGGCTGCACGATTAATTTAATTCATATTGAAATTGTGATGTTGACATGTGCAATATCCATATTGCAAGAGGCTATTAATCTGCCATATTTTGAAATGCTGCATGAAATGTCCGTTTTTTTGCTACATGGGGCAACAAGTTGTTTGCATTCACATGCTTTGAACAAATTGAAAACGCCGATCGACTAGTGGCAAACGAGATGTGTCAACCATAAACGTAAAGTACAGCTTTCATGCTCATAAACAAATTATAGTGTTCACAAAACATATACATTGTAACGGTCTTCTTCCTGCTCTGACGAGGAGTAGTAGGAAAGATTGGAGGACCAATGCGCAGCGTGGTACATGTTCATGATTATTTTAATAGAACACTGAAAAATACAAAATAACAACGTGAAATAACAAAAACCGAAACAGTTCCGTGTGGAACACACAGACACAGAAAAAAATCACCCACAAATCAAGGGTGAAAACAGGCTGCCCAAGTATGGTTCTCAATCAGGGACAATGATTGACAGCTGCCTCTGATTGAGAACCATACCAGGCCAAACACAGAAATACCAACTCTCATAGAAAAACAAACATAGACAACCCACCCAACTCATGCCCTGACCATACTAAAACAAAGACATAACAAAAGAACTAAGGTCAGAACGTGACATAAATAGCTTGTTTGTTTTTATAAAATACTGTATTTTTGTTGTTGCATTTAATTGCTGAAAATGCTGTCATCAAGGTAATTTCCTTAGACGTCAGCATGTGGGAGAAGTCGAAGCACAGGAATGATAGACCAGTTTCCCACTAGTAATTACAAGTTGGAGGGGGTTCAAGTGTATTTTTCCGAGTCGTATAAGCTCGTGTTTACGGATTTACCATATTTCATGAACGCAGCATTATAGTTGACTTTGTTTGCTACTTGAGTATGCTTCCCATACAAGAAACCCTGACCCCTGTCAGTCAAGCAGTGAACTTGCTCAACCACTTGGCGTACATGGTCAATGCAACAGATGGAACAAGATGTTGGTGAAAACGATGCTGCTTTACACACTGCTTCATAATCTAAATATCTATATTATTCTATTTGTTTGTGTATCTTACTCTCTGTAGAAAGCTACTTAGTTAGTATTTTCATAGCAAGTTGTGCCCAAAACGTTTGTGTAAACACTAATAATCGTTAGTTAACTGGCTAGCTAGCTAAATGAAGTGAGCCAGAGCAAATGTTAGCTTGGCTAGCTAAAATAGCCTAATACCAGTGCCTAGATCAGCATGTTGTTTGTGCAACGGCATGTTCTGAATAGGTGAAGCGTAAATGTTACATGAATCAGAGACTGTAGAGAAAAATGTATTCAAATGTAATGAGGAATGAGGGTCCCCTGGAAAACACTGACCAACACTATGGTTCCTACCCTGTCACAACAACTCCCAGGATTTTCCCAATATATATTTTTTCTTCCGTTGAGAGCCATGTCTCCTCTCTCTTTCTCAGGAAGTTCAAGTTGCAGTGACAGTGCATAGAGAGAAGTTTCCCAGGCTTTGCTGACTGGGTGCTGCATGGGGCGTGCGCCTGAAACATGCCAACCAAAGATCAGAGAGAGGGGGAGAACAGAGACAGAGAGGGGGAATTGGCAGTTTAAAGGTGAGGGGGATTGGCAGCTACTTGACAGGGCATGTAATCAAGTGACAAATTTGTAAGAGTGTGAGCAGATGTGTGTAATTTAATTTGAAACAGAAACAAAAACATGAAAGAGTACAGTTGTGGGCACTAGAAATTGAGGCTGTACAATTTCCTGGTTATCAGAATTGGTCCTGACTGGGGCCAGGAGACAGAGAGGACTGAGACAGGCACTGTCAGACAGAATGTTCTCCTAAAAAACGAAATGGGGACGCCAGAAGGAGAGAGACAAAAGAGAGAGAGAGAGAGACAGAAGAACAGAGGGAATGTGGGGGCTGGAAATAAGACAGGATGGAGGCATTAGTAGACAACTGGATAACGGGAATTAAAGAGATGAATGGATGGAAAGAGAGATTGAGTTAGGATGGAGAGATGCAGTCATAACAGAGGGAGCGGGAGGCCTGTAGTGGCAGGGTTTGCAGTTTGATCTATTTTTAATGCCTCTGACTCTGGATAAGCAAAAGGAATTCCTAATTACCATACTCGTGAATATGCAATTAGAATTCTTTAATTATACAGCCGAGCACCAATCGCACCAGACGGCATAAACAAGCGCACGCGCACGCGCACACACACACACACACAATCGTGTATAGAGACATAGACACACACATATGAACAAAAGGGGCAAGAGAGGACAGGTACAGTGCCTTGCGAAAGTATTCGCCCCCCTTGAACTTTGCAACCTTTTGCCACATTTCAGGCTTCAAACATAAAGATATAAAACTGTATTTTTTGTGAAGAATCAACAACAAGTGAGACACAATCATGAAGTGGAACGACATTTATTGGATATTTCAAACTTTTTTAACAAATCAAAAACTGAAAAATTGGGCGTGCAAAATTATTCAGCCCCCTTAAGTTAATACTTTGTAGCGCCACCTTTTTCTGCGATTACAGCTGTAAGTCGCTTGGGGTATGTCTCTATCAGTTTTGCACATCGAGAGACTGAAATTTTTTCCCATTCCTCCTTGCAAAACAGCTCGAGCTCAGTGAGGTTGGATGGAGAGCATTTGTGAACAGCAGTTTTCAGTTCTTTCCACAGATTCTCGATTGGATTCAGGTCTGGACTTTGACTTGGCCATTCTAACACCTGGATATGTTTATTTTTGAACCATTCCATTGTAGATTTTGCTTTATGTTTTGGATCATTGTCTTGTTGGAAGACAAATCTCCGTCCCAGTCTCAGGTCTTTTGCAGACTCCATCAGGTTTTCTTCCAGAATGGTCCTGTATTTGGCTCCATCCATCTTCCCATCAATTTTAACCATCTTCCCTGTCCCTGCTGAAGAAAAGCAGGCCCAAACCATGATGCTGCCACCCCCATGTTTGACAGTGGGGATGGTGTGTTCAGCTGTGTTGCTTTTACGCCAAACATAACGTTTTGCATTGTTGCCAAAAAGTTCAATTTTGGTTTCATCTGACCAGAGCACCTTCTTCCACATGTTTGGTGTGTCTCCCAGGTGGCTTGTGGCAAACTTTAAACAACACTTTTTATGGATATCTTTAAGAAATGGCTTTCTTCTTGCCACTCTTCCATAAAGGCCAGATTTGTGCAATATACGATTGATTGTTGTCCTATGGACAGTCTCCCACCTCAGCTGTAGATCTCTGCAGTTCATCCAGAGTGATCATGGGCCTCTTGGCTGCATCTCTGATCAGTCTTCTCCTTGTATGAGCTGAAAGTTTAGAGGGACGGCCAGGTCTTGCTAGATTTGCAGTGGTCTGATACTCCTTCCATTTCAATATTATCGCTTGCACAGTGCTCCTTGGGATGTTTAAAGCTTGGGAAATCTTTTTGTATCCCAATCCAGCTTTAAACTTCTTCACAACAGTATCTCGTACCTGCCTGGTGTGTTCCTTGTTCTTCATGATGCTCTCTGCGCTTTTAACGGACCTCTGAGACTATCACAGTGCAAGTGCATTTATACGGAGACTTGATTACACACAGGTGGATTGTATTTATCATCATTAGTCATTTAGGTCAACATTGGATCCTTCAGAGATCCTCACTGAACTTCTGGAGAGAGTTTGCTGCACTGAAAGTAAAGGGGCTGAATAATTTTGCACGCCCAATTTTTCAGTTTTTGATTTGTTAAAAAAGTTTGAAATATCCAATAAATGTCGTTCCACTTCATGATTGTGTCCCACTTGTTGTTGATTCTTCACAAAAAAATACAGTTTTATATCTTTATGTTTGAAGCCTGAAATGTGGCAAAAGGTCGCAAAGTTCAAGGGGGCCGAATACTTTCGCAAGGCACTGTAGTTTCATGAAATTAAAGCCATTGAGATCACAGTGGTGTCTGCAGGAAGTTTCTTCCACAGGCCCCTCCACTACGGTTTCTGCCTCCCTCTACCTCTTCCCTTTCAGCGCTCACACAGATAGTAGTGAAAGAGCCTGAACTATCTCGGCTTCCCTCTTCCTCTGCCCTTTCACCGTTCACACAGATACCTTCCATCCAGTCTCAAACTCTCACTGCCTCTGGCCATTTCAATATTCACCCAATAGTTTCTCTACTCACTTCCCAAGCGCTACTGGACAGCTCACAATGGTCACAGTGTTACACAAACATTGAGTGTTTCATGTAAAATGTGTAAAACATTTGGGGAAAATTGAGCTGTTATGAATATTAGAATGGAAGAAAAATAAGTGTGGTGGAAGTAATTGCACTTCATTAGCCGTAAACGTCCTCCCGCTTCCACTCACACTGTGACTAGAACCTGGACCTCTGTCTCATAAACACACGCGACCGTCCTCCTAAAACTTTCAGTTGCACCACTGAAAAGCTAGCAATTCGGCGACATCAGTGGACACATTTAAGGCTGAGAAGTGAGGTTAAAAATCCTCATCTGTTAGGACACATAGAAACATGTTTTATAACGTTGTTTGGTCCTCATCATTGTCTCCAAAAATAAAAAGATGGCACTGACAGAGAGGGCTGCCTCGCTCCTAGTCTTTAGGAAACTTTGCAGTATTGAGTTTAAAAAAAAATCTTCAGTGTTATAACATTCAGCTGGGAAGAACTATTGGATATCAGAGCGACGTCAACTTACCAGCACTACAACCAGGAATATGACTTTTCCGAAGCGGATAATTTGTCCGAACCACCCAGGGCATTTGAACTGATTCCAGAGGCTGACCCAAAACAATGCCGCCAGAGAAGAGATAGACGGAGCGGTCTTCTGGTCAGACTTCGGAGGCACGCACATCACCCACCACTTCCGAGTATATTACTCGCTAATGTCCAGTCTCTAGACAACAAGGTAGATGAAATTAGGGCAAGGGTTGCTTTCCATAGAGACACCAGGAATTGTAACATAAAAGGTTTCACAGAAACATGGCCGTCGATATGCTGTCGGAGTCGATACAGCCACCTGGATTCTTTGTGCGTCGCGCCGTCAGGAATAAACATCTCTCTGGGAAGAAGACGGGCAGGGGTGTATGTTTCATGATTAACGACTCATGGTGTAATTGCAACAACATACAGGAACTCAAGTCCTTTTGTTCACCTGACCTAGAATTCCTCACAATCAAATGCAGACGGTAGTATCTCCCAAGGGAATTCTCCTCGGTTATTGTCACAGCCGTGTATATCCCCCCTCAAGCCAAAACCACAACGGCACTCAAGGAACTTCACTGGAATTTATGCAAACTGAATTTTAATTCATGCAAACTCGATTTTAACAAAAAACAATTGAGAACATCAGCATATTGACTGTAGCATGTGCGCTGGAAAAACACTGGATCACTGGCCCTCCCCCGCCCACCTTTCTGCAAATCTGACCACGACTCCATTTTGCTACTCCATTCCTATAGGCAGAAACTCAAACAGGATGTACCCGTGCTAAGGACTATTCAACGCTGGTCTGACCAATCGGAATCCACGCTTCAAGATTGTTTTGCGGACTGGGAATGTTCTGGGTAGTACCACAGAGAATAATATCGACATATATGCTGATTCGGTGAGGGAGTTTATAAGGAAGTGTATAGGAGATGTTGCACCTACTGTGACTATTAAAACCTACCCTAACCAGAAACCATGGATAGATGCCGGCATTGTGCGAACCACCACATTTAACAATGGAAAGGCGACTGGGAATATGGCCGAATGCAAACAGAGTAGTTATTCTCCCTGCAAGACAATCAAACAAGTGAAAAGCAAATATAGAGACAAAGTGGAATCGCAATTCAATGGCTCAGACACAAGACGTATGTGGCAGGGACTACAGACTCACGGATTACAAAAGGAAAACCAGCCACGTCAAGGACACCGACGTCTTGCTTCCAGAAAAACTAAACACCTTCTTTGCCCGCTTTGAGGACAATATAGTGGCACCGATGCGGCCCGCTACCAAGGACTTTGGGCTCTCCTTCGCCATGGCTGACGTGAGTAAGACATTTAAACGTGTTAACCCTCACAAGGCTGCAAGCCCAGACGGCATCCCTAGCCGCGTCCTCAGAGCATGAGCAGACCAGCTGGCTGGTGTGTTTACAGATATATTCATTCAATCTCTCCCTATCCCAGTCTGCTGCCCACACATGCTTCAAGATGGCCACCATTGTTCCTGTACCCAAGAAGGCAACGGTAACTGAACTAAATGACTATCACCCCGTAGCACTCACTTCTGTCATCATGAAGTGCTTTGAGAGACTAGTCAAGGATAATATCACCTCCACCTTACCTGTCACCCTAGACCCACTTCAATGTGCTTACCGCCCCATTTAAAAAAAATCAAAAATAATTTCACCTTTATTTAACCAGGTAGGCAAGTTGAGAACATGTTCTCATTTACAATTGCGACCTGGCCAAGATAAAGCAAAGCAGTTCGACACATACAACGACACAGAGTTACACATGGAGTAAAACAAACATACAGTCAATAATACAGTATAAACAAGTCTATATACGATGTGAGCAAATGAGGTGAGATAAGGGAGGTAAAGGCAAAAAAAGGCCATGGTGGCAAAGTAAATACAATATAGCAAGTAAAACACTGGAATGGTAGATATGCAGTGGAAGAATGTGCAAAGTAGAAATAAAAAGAAGGGTGTGCAAAGGAGCAAAATAAATAAATAAATAAAATAAATACAGTAGGGAAAGAGGTAGTTGTTTGGGCTAAATTACAGGTGGGCTATGTACAGGTGTGGTAATCTGTGAGCTGCTCTGCCAGTTGGTGCTTAAAGCTAGTGAGGGAGATAAGTGTTTCCAGTTTCAGAGATGTTTGTAGTTCGTTTCAGTCATTGGCAGCAGAGAACTGGAAGGAGAGGCGGCCAAAGAAATAATTGGTTTTGGGGGTGACCAGAGAGATATACCTGCTGGAGCGCGTGCTACGGGTGATGCTATGGTGACCAGCGAACTGAGATAAGGGGGGACTTTACCTAGCAGGGTCTTGTAGATGACATGGAGTTAGTGGGTTTGGCGACGAGTATGAAGCGAGGGCAAGCCAACGCGAGCGTACAGGTCGCAATGGTGGGTAGTATATGGGGCTTTGGTGACAAAACGGATTGCACTGTGATAAACTGCATCCAATTTGTTGAGTAGGGTATTGGAGGCTATTTTGTAAATGACATCGCCGAAGTCGAGGATTGGTAGGATGGTCAGTTTTACAAGGGTATGTTTGGCAGCATGAGTGAAGGATGCTTTGTTGCAAAATAGGAAGCCAATTCTAGATTTAACTTTGGATTGGAGATGTTTGATGTAGGTCTGGAAGGAGAGTTTACAGTCTAACCAGACACCTAGGTATTTGTAGTTGTCCACGTATTCTAAGTCAGAGCCGTCCAGAGTAGTGATGTTGGTCCACAGACAATGCAATTGCCATCGCACTGCACACTGCTCTATCCAATCTGGACAAGAGGAATACCTATGTAAGAATGCTGTTCATTGACCACAGCTCAGCATTCAACACCATAGTACCCTCCAAGCTCATCATTAAGCTTGAGGCCCTGTGCAATTGGGTCCTGGACTCCCCGACGGGCCGCCTCCAGGTGATGAAGGTAGGAAACAACATCTCCACTTCGCTGATCCTCAACACTGGGGCCCCACAAGGGTGCTTGCTCAGCCCCCTCCTGTACTCCCTGTTCACCCAAGACTGTGTGGTCATGCACGCCTCCAACTCAATCATCAAGTTTGCAGACGACACAACAGTAGTAGGCTTGATTACCAATAACAAAGAGACAGCCTACAGGGAGGAGGTGAGGGCACTCGGAGTGTGGAATCAGGAAAACAACCACTCGCTCAACGTCCACAAAGGAGATGATTGTGGACTTCAGGAAACAGCAGAGGGAGCACCCCTCTATCCACATATCTTACATTACCCTCATATGTATATACTGTATTTTATACCATCTATTGCATCTTGCCTATGCCGGTCTGTCATTGCTCATCCATATATTTTATATGTATATATTATTTTTCCATTCCTTTACTTAGATGTGTGTGTATTAGGTAGTTGTTGTGGAATTGTTAGATAACATGTTAGATATTGCTCCACTGTCAGAACTAGAAGCACAAGGATTTAACAATAACATCTGCTAACCATGTGTATGTGAACAATACAATTGGATTTGATTTGATTTGTTTTGGTAATGCAAATATGTATCTTGTATTTAGTCACAAGTTCAGGAATGGCTGAAAAATTGTAACATTTACTTGGAGCTAACTCTGCAATAGCACTAATGGGTGCTTTGAAAAGTCATAGTCAATCGATCAATAATATAATAATAATCTAGAATATAATAATCTGTAGAAACTGTGAAAATAGAAAGGTTCAGAACTTTTGAAAAAAATCACAGCACAGAAGAAAAATATATGGCAGCTAGAAATCAATATGGGATGTTCTTCAGAGATACAGTAGATGGGAGGGGTTGAGGCTGCAACTAAAAACAAACAATGCATTACTCATGTAAAATATACTGTCCATGAAATGTACATAGTATGTACAGTTGAAGTCAGAAGTTTACACACACTTAGGTTGGAGTCATAAAAACTCATTTTTCAACCACTCCACAAATTTCTTGTTAACAAACTATAGTTTTGGCAAGTCGGTTAAAACATCTACTTTGTGCATGACACAAGTCATTTTTACAACAATTGTTTACAGACAGATTATTTCACTTATAATTCACTGTATCACAATTCCAGTGGGTCAGAAGTTTACATACACTAAGTTGACTGTGCCTTTAAACAGCTTGTAAAATTCCAGAAGATGATGTCATGGCTTTAGAAGCATCTGATAGGCTAATTGACATCATTTGAGTTAATTGGAGGTGTACCCGTGGATGTATTTCACGGCCTACCTTCAAAGCAGTGCCTATTTGCTTGACATCATGGGAAAATCAAAAGAAATCAGCCAAGACCTCAGAAAAAAACATTGTCTGGTTCATCCTTGGGGGCAATTTCCAAATGCCTGAAGGTACCACGTTCATCTGTACGAACAATAGTACGCAAGTATAAACACCATGGGACATACAGCCGTCATACCGGTCAGGAAGGAGATGGGTTCTGTCTCCTAGAAATGTACTTTGGTGCGAAAAGTGCAAATCAATCCCAGAACAACAGCAAAGGACCTTGTGAAGATGCTGGAGGAAACCGGTACCAAAGTATCTATATCCACAATAAAAAAATAGTCCTATATCGACAACCTGAAAGGCCGCTCAGCAAGGAAGAAGCCACTGCTCCAAAACCACCATAAAAAAAGCCAGACTACGGTTTGTACTTTTTGGAGAAATGTCCTCCTGTGGAACATTTGTGGGCAGAAATTAAAAGTGTGTGTGAGCAAGGAGGCCTATACACCTGACTCAATTACACCAGCTCTGTCAGGAGGAATGGGCCAAAATTCACCCAACTTATTGTGGGAAGCTTGTGGAAGGCTATCCGAAACATGTGACCCAAGTAAAACATTTTAATGGCAATGCTACCACATACTAATTGAGTGTATGTACACTTCTGACCCACTGGGAATATGATGAAAGACATAAAAGCTGAAATCATTCTCTCTACTATTATTCTGACATTTCACATTCTTAAAATAAAGTGGTGATCCTAACTGACCTAAAACAGGGACTCAGTTTTTCCCAATTCCTGACATTTAATCCTAGTAAAAACTAGGATTAAATGTCAGAAATTGGGAAAAACTGAGTTTAAAAAAAACTAAGGTGTATGTAGAGTTTGCTGCACTGAAAGTAAAGGGACTGAATAATTTTGCACGCCCAATTTTTCAGTTTTTGATTTGTTAAAAAAGTTTGAAATATCCAATAAATGTCGTTCCACTTCATGATTGTGTCCCACTTGTTGATTCTTCACAAAAAAATACAGTTTTATATCTTTATGTTTGAAGCCTGAAATGTGGCAAAAGGTCGCAAAGTTCAAGGGGGCCGAATACTTTCGCAGGGCACTGTATATTGTGTTCTATTCTACTGTATTTAGTCAATGCCACTCCGACATTACTCATCCTAATATTTATATTTATATATAGTTATTTTACTTCTATATTTGTGTATTGTTGTTTCTGACCAATAAAAATGTATATAATTTGCAATTTGATTTGAGTTGTCTATAGTCTACGGCTTCATGATGTTTTGGCCACACTTCTGGTTTTGTAGCGTGTGGTGGATGGACATTGACGATCAGCCATTTTGAAAATAGTATGTTTGCACTGTATCAAAACCTTGTTTTTTTTCTCACCCTCTTTCTCTCTTCTCTCCTCTGCCTCTTCTATCTGGATGGGATCCTTCACCTGCCTGTTCTCCTCTCTCTCTACCTCAGGTAAAACACACCATCTTAAATTATAAATCCACAGAAGGTATAATCATTGACCAGCAAATCAAATCAAATTTTATTGGCCACACACATATTTAGCAGATGTTATTGTGGGTTTAGCAAAATACTTGTGTTCTTAGCTCCAACGGTAAAGTAATATCTAACAATTCACAACATTACACACAAGTATATATTTTTTTATATTATATATATATTAGGACGAGCAATGTCTCTTTTTTATTTGTGGGAAGACTTGATGAAAATATTTCCTAAATTAAATTTAGCTCAGTTCCTGGTGATTTTTGTTTTTTTATTTTATTTACCAAAAACAAAACAAAATCATAGACATATAGGGTTTGCATCAGTGTATGTAAGATTGTGTGTATAATTACTTGTGTGTGTTCTCGGACTCTCTGAAGAGGTGCTGCTTTCTTTCTCTCTCCCGCTCTCTCTCTCTCTCAACTCTCCCATCTATCTATCTCCCTCTCTCTCTCCCTCCCCTGTCTCTCTTTTTCTCTCACTCTTTCGTTCCACTTCAGCAGCATCAAAGCACTGGGATTGCAGTGGATGTAGTAAAAGAGAGCGAGAGGAGGGAATGAAAAGAGAGAGTTGGAGAGCGAAGAGGTAGTAGGGGGGGGGGGGGGGGGTGGAGTGATGCGGGAAGCCAAGTGTTGGTGGGAGAGGTACTTAGGGACAAACAGAGAGTGGGATTAGTGAAAGGTGCATGTTAGGTTGAGCCCCCTTCTGGATAGAGCTGGCAGCTGGTAACTCTCTCTTTCTCGCTCTCCCTACCCATCTCTCTCTCTCTTTCCATATTTTCCCCTTGCTTGCTCTCTCCTTGTCTGTGTGTGTGTGTATTCATAGGGCAGATGACACAGTGTTGTGCACAGTCACGGATGATATTCCCATGCATTTTATGGTTAGGCTTCCTAATCGGAATTTGCTCAACTGAGGGAAAGTGTGTGTGTGTGTGTGTGTGTGTGTGTGTGTGTGTGTGTGTGTGTGTATTTATTGCAACTGCTGTATTCTCTTATATTCTGCTATCATACCAGCTCTCCCTCATCTCTCTCTCTTTCTATATGTTGCGGTGCTGCTTTGTGCTCAGGTGTATATAAGGCTGTGAATCATAAACTCTAACACACACACACACACACACACACAAGCCAACCTACTCAGGGCAAAGCAAACTGCAGATACACCGGAGATTTCACAGCAGATCAAGCATGATATTGACACTGTGTTTGTGTGTACATGCGTGTGAGTGTGCTTTCCTGCGTGCGTGCAAGAGCGTGTTCAGTATGAACTAAGCAGCTGTCTTTCTGTGCCCACCTTAGTTTGGCTTTGTTTTCTGTAAAAACGTGTTTATTTGTTGAGTAATTCATGTGTAGGAATGTGTTTGGATTTGAAGCGATAGTGATATAATGGCAACTGGAACAGAGAAAAGAGGAGAAGGATCAGAAAAGGTACATCAAAGGCAGTTAGGCCAGGGTCCTGTGTGAGAGAACGTAGTACCTGGGCAAGGTTACAAGGCTGTTTGTCGGAGAAAGTAGTGTCCACATCCATTCTGTGGTCCACCTTCCAGCATTCATCAACAAATCACCTCACCCACTGCTCTGTCTCCATGGCAACCACTTGACAACCCCATAGCAACCCCAATGCTGACCCAGCCAGCCGCTGAAGAGGCCCTTGACATGAACCTGGCCCGCCCCCCTGAACCCCTCCATCTGTCATCAGTGGCTGAGAGGCCTGTTTGTCAATCACTCTGACACTTTCATTGGCAGCCGCTGCTTACTCATGCACTCCTAAGGCCTCCAGATCTGAAATAGGACAGAGTGTGGGCAGGGGATGTTATTCTGAAGATATCGTAGAGGATATTTAGTATGTGAACATGTGCATGCTTATGTTTAAACAGTTAGATCCGCTTTCTTGACTCCGATTCAACCAATTCCTGGGGTGTATTCATTAGTGCATACCATAGCAACATGCTTTGCAATGGAAATTGTTACGCAATGAAAACTAACTTTCCTTATTGGAAAAGTTCAGGTTAGTCCGTCCTCATTTCGGCCAGTTGCTTCTGTTTTGTTCCTAGCGAATACACCCCTGGACTTAAAAGCCCTCATTGGAGATTTCCCATTGAGCCCTTTTTTGTTCAGAAATAGGTTTAAACCAGGATTCAAACTAACCACACTGTGCCAACATAGTGCCACACTTTACTTATATAGGTAATTTACACTTGAGCCGACATCCACCACAGCATTTATTTTTTATTTGTTTTAAATATTTTTTTTAACCTTTACTTAACTAGGCAAGTCAGTTAAGAACAAATTCTTATTTACAGTGATGGCCTAGGAACAGTGGGTTAACTGCCTTGTTCAGGGGCAGAAGGACAGATATTTACCTTGTCAGCTCGGGATGTGAATGTTTTTTCCGTGAATGTGATCTCCGCAAACGGCCGGGAAATTGCCTTTAAAGGTCAAGTGCACTTTTCTAGTCCTGGTCTAAAAAGTATTGTCATTGGAGATTTTCCACCCTACCATACAGTTTAATTCCAAGGATAGGCTTATGGGTCCAAGAAACCCATAGCCTTAGTTCTGTGAATGTGTGCCTGGATTTATTTTCTGTGAACATTTGTGCTGCATCTCTCAGAGAAGTTCAACGATGTGTACCAGTGATGGATCCATAAATATATATTGATGCTCAAAGGAATTGCTTGAACACTGTGTGTGTCACGCTGGTATGAAGGATCGGGAGACGTGCGCAGGAATGCGTAATAGTTTTTAAAATTTCTTTACCCAAATTACAGCGTGTCGTGTAAAGGAACGGGGACGAAGACCAAACAAACACGTATACAAAACGCAAGGTAGAACCCCAAAAAAAGAGCGAGGAGTACCTTGAATAAATAACACAAGCGCCCAATGATTATCATACGGGACGAGACCCGTAATCATCTGCACAATATACGTGGCACGAAAGCCAAAACAGCATAGCACAGGTTCTCACACGACCAACGGACATTGGAATAATAATCGTTCAATAGTGAACAAAGGGCACACTTATACCATTACTAATCTAATGGGAATAGGGACCAGGTGTGTATAATGACAGTTCCGGAGGGATCCGTGATAGTGTGTATAACACACATGCTTGTTTTAGACTGTATCTGGTATCTGCAGCAATGTTTAAATGTCAACAGATGCTCCCTTTATAATGCACTCATATATACATTTTCTTATTAGCTCTTGGAACCACCCATCCCGGATCCGGGATAATTGTCATCAACTACGCTAAATAGCATAGCAATGGTCAAATAATCTTACTAGAAAATATTCATATTCATGAAATCACAAGTGAAATATAGCGAAACATAGCCTTTTGTTAATCACCCTGTCGTCTCAGATTTTGAAATTATGCTTTACAGTGAAAACAATACAAGCGTTTGTGTAAGTTTATCGATAGCATAACAAAACATTATGTACACCTAGCGGCAGGTAACTTGGTCACGAAAATCAGAAAAGCAATCAAATTAATTGTTTACCTTTGATGAGCTTCGTATGCTTTCACTCACGAGACTCCCAGTTAGACAGCAAATGTTCCCTTTGTTCCATAAAGGTATGTTTTATATCCAAATACCTCTGTTAGTTTGATGCGTTATGCCTAGGAATCCACCGGAAATAGCGGTCACGACAACGCAGACAAAAATTCCAAATTATATCCATAATATCGACAGAAACATGGCAAACGTTTTTTATTATCAATCCTCAAGGTGTTTTTCAAATATCTATTCGATAATATATCATCCGGGACAGTTGGCTTTTCACTAGGACCGGGAGGAAAAATGGCTACCTCTCTGTTTTGCGCAAAAATCACACTGAGAGCCAGCAAGAGACCACTTACGCAATGTGGACGCTTACGCTCATTCTTCAAAATAAAGGCCTGAAACTATGTCTAAAGGTTGTAGACACCTTAGGGAAGCCACCGAAAAAGGAATCTGGTTGATATCCCTTTCAATGGGCAATAGGGATGCATAGAAAGACAGGGGTTTCAAAATAAGATTCACTTCCTGATTGGATTTTTCTCAGGATTTCGCCTGCAATATCAGTTCTGTTATACTCACAGACAATATTTTTACAGTTTTGGAAACATTAGAGTGTTTTCTATCCTAAACTGTCAATTAATATGCATATTCTAGCATCTGGTCCTGAGAAATAGGAAATATATTCTGGGTGTATTTGTAGACATTAATGCATTTATATAAAGAGGGGGTTGGGGACCGGGTTGTAACCACCAAAAACTTCCTCTGTCTATGGCTATCTCTAATCATGATCTGCACTCATCTGCGCTGTCTTGTCTGCCTCATTTATTTTTATTGTTGTTATGTTCTCTTGCATAATTCAGCAAGCATGTCAAAAGAAGTTTACCCAGCGATTTAAAATCAGAACGCTTTCCTCTAGATCACACCTATCTATACAAACACATTGTTTGCGAGATCAGAGATTATCACTGTAATCCGAGTGTTGCTTTAATGCTCATCTAAATTGTAAACAAAATTGTAGCATTGTAGCATTTGTAAACATTTGAACTGTATTAAATCATAACTTTTTTTCATTTGCAAAAATACCCAACAGCCACCTAAATAAAGTTCTGTCTTTTCTATCTTGTGATATAAGTGTCGAGACAGTGCTTTAAATCCCCGACCAAGAATTGACGTTATTATAGATGCAACGAAAAACATTGTTTTCAATTGAGACCATTTCAGCCATTACCGGAGTATCTTTGACAGGTCATTACAAACGTTTCCGCAGTCGCAACGTTAACGGCAATGTTAACAAGCAAGAGTGGGAAAGTGTCACCAGAGTAAAATGAAAGCAAACAATCCAGCAAGATTTAAGTGACAACTGGATTCTGCACCCTTCAAACACAGGAAAAAAATGGCTGAAAAGGAGACCCAGCATACCAGGAACATTCCCAGAACATTAGCTAAGATTCCCAATAAGTTCTAGTTAGGGTTTTATCTAACATCGGGATGATAACATCCAAACTAAATATATACATTTTTTTATGTTTTAAGTGAAATATCTTTGGAATGTTCTCCTAACATTCACGAAAATGTAACAACCACAACGGACCATTCACCAAAATATGCAAATAAATAAATAAATAAATTACACACCACACACTTTTACAGGTTACACACTTGTTCATGTGTGAAGCAGGACAAATATAAGCAGCCTTATTTGACCTTTGAACTGTCTGGTGAGAACACTGTGGTGACATCATGAAATATATATTCTGTTCAAATGTCCTATGAATTAAATAATGTGCAGATTGTCAACATATGAAGTGTAAAACATATGGTTGTGTTTGCATGATTAAATGCTGTCCTATGAATGAAATTAGAATGCCATGTGTCTCTATAGTCCTCAAATGTGAGTTGCCATTAAATCTGGAGAGAAACATAACAGGGATGTATTTCAATCTTAAGGAGCTAAAAATGTGTGCTGAGAATGTTGTGGTAATATTAGGGAAAACTTAAATATAACATTTTCTAAATTTTCTTAATGTTCTGAGGACCTCCAAGACCAGGTAAAATATTGCTTGATCATCAATGGAATATAATCTTAAACCTAAAACACATATGCTATGAATATCATAAAAACGTACTTATTTGTAAATTATAATGTACGCACAACATGACTACATGTTCTGGGAACATTTCAAGAATTTAGAAAGGCTGTTCTGTCAACATTCTTGCAACATCAAAGGAATGTTTGGTGCACCCTGATATAAACATCATCTAAATATCAGCACAACTGAATAGTTTGTGTTTTGGGAACCTATCTCTTGTCATATCCCCACAATGTTCCCACACCACATCCTAATGAAACATTCTGGGAACCTTTTAAAGAACAGTCAAAATGTGTTCTGGGAACATTCTTATTGTATTAGGTTGTCACACAGCTAGGAGTGGTGGGTGCGGAGTCAGGCTCAGAGAGCAGAGTATTCATAGAAAACCGACTTTATTTTGGAAAATGGGTAAGTGGTCAACGCAAACACAACAGGCGAACAAAATATGACAGACCCAAAACGGGATACTAAAAGAACATACTACACGCTACCATCCACAGACAAACAGAAAACAAGCCCGCACAAAAGCAGGCGGGCCTAACTGGCTTAAATAGCCCTAAAACAAATCTCAAACAAGGAACAGGTGAAATCAATACAGACATAACAAACAGAGAAGGAAAAGGGATCCATGGCAGCTAGTAGACCGGTGACGACGACCGCCGAGTGCCGCCCGAACAGGCAGGGGAGCCACCTTTGGTGGAAGTCGTGGCATAGGTTATGTAAGGGGTGAGTATTTGGTGGCAGGGAAGGTAGACACAGGTGAGCAGAACTTAATAAGAAATACAAAGTATGGGCACAATAACCCGACACGCACCAGTCAAACATAATGTACACAAGCACTTACAATAAACAATACCACACAAAGACATAGGGGGAACAGAGGGTTAAATACACAACACATAATGAGGGAAATGAAAAGCAGGTGTGTGGGGAAAACGAGACAAAACAAATGGAAAGTGAAAAATGATTCAGCGATGGCTAGAAGACAGGTGACGTCGACCGCCAAACACCACCCGAACAAGGAGAGGCATTGAGTTCGGTAGAAGTCATGACAGTACCCCCCCCCCTTGACACTGGCCTCTGGGACGACCCGGAGGGCGAGTCACATGGCGATCCGGACAGTGACGCTGGAACTCTCGCAACATTGAAGGATCCAACACGTCCTCCACCAGTACCCAGCATCTCTCCTCCAGCCCATACCCCTCCCAGTCCACGAGGTACTGAAGGCCCCTCGCCCGACGTCTCGAATCCAGTATGAACGAGGCACCCTCGATGTCCAGAGGGGGCTGAGGAACCTCCCGTACCTCAGACTCCTGGAGCAGGCCTGAAGGTGAACATGGGTGGCGTCCCATGTTTCCTCCACACGCCGGAACCAGTCATCCACCACAGGAGCCTCGGTCTGACTCTGATGACAATGCCAAGGAGCCAGAACCGGCTGACACCCCAATACACACTGGAAGGGGGAGAGGTTAGTGGCGGAGTGGCTGAGCAAGTTCTGGGCCATCTCTACCCAGGGCACTGGCAATAGGACCTCAGAAACCTACCCACATCCTGGTTAACTCTCTCCACCTGCCCGTTACTCTCGGGGTGAAAACCTGAGGTAAGGCTGACCGAGATCCCCAGACGTTCCATGAATGCCCTCCAGACCCTCGAAGTGAACTGGGGACCCCGATCAGACACTATATCCTCAGGCACCCCGTAGTGCCGGAAGACTGTGTAAACAAGGCCTCCACAGTCTGTAGGGCCGTAGGGCCGTAGGGAGACCGGGCAGAGGAAGGAGATGGCAGGACTTAGAGAAACGATCCACAACAATCAGGATCGTAGTGTTTCCCTGTGATGGGGGAAGATCAGTCAGGAAATCAATCGACAGGTGTGACCATGCCGTTGGGGAATGGGTAAGGGGTGTAGCTTACCTCTGGGCAGGTGCCTAGGAGCCTTACACTGGGCGCACACCGAGCAGGAGGAAACATAAACCCTCATGTCCTTAGCCAACGTGGGCCAACCGGTACTTCCCAGTCAGACAGGGCACCGTCCAACTAATGCCTGGATGACCAGAGGAGGGTGACGTGTGGGCCCAATAGATCAACCAGTCACGGACAGCAGACGGAACATACAGATGCCCAGTGGGACACTGGAGTGGAGCAGGCTCTGCACGCAACTCCTGCTCAATGTCCACTTCCAGCTCCCACACTACCAGCACCACCAGGCAGGAGGCCAGGAGAATGGGGGTGGGATCCATGGGCCACTCCTCTGTGTCATACAGCCGGGACAGTGCGACTGCCTTCAAGTTCTGGGAGCCTGGTCTGTAAGAAAGGGTGAACACAAAACGGGTGAAAAACATGGCCCACCTTGCCTGGCGAGGGTTCAGTCTCCTCGCCGTCCGGATGTACTCCAGATTGCGGTGGTCAGTCCAGATGAGAAAAGTGTGTTTAGCCCCCTCAAGCCAATGTCTCCACGCCTTCAGAGCCTTTTATGACAGCCAACTGCTCCCGGTTCCCCACGTCATAGTTTCATTCCGTCGGGCTGAGCTTCCTCGAGAAGAAGGCACAGGGGCGGAGCTTTGGTGGCATGCCCGAGTACTGAGAGAGCACGGCTCCTATCCCAGCCTCGGACGCATCCGAACACCGCCCGAACAAGGAGAGGCATCGACTTCGGCAGAAGTTGTGACAGATTAATGTTTTTTGCACCCTAAAAGAAACATTGTAGAATCATCCGCACAACTGGACAGTTTCTGTGTTTTGGGCACATATATTTTAAAATGTTCCCACAATGTTCCCACCAGACTGTTCGCAAAACTTAATGACATATTATGGGAATCTTTAAAGAGCAAGTTAATAAATGTGTTCTAGGAACTTGCGACATCAGGCAAATGTTTTATTCAAATATTCTATAAATCATCAGCACGACAATTGTTGTGTTATGAGAACATGTGCCGCAACCTAACAAATGTTCTGGGAACATTCGCAGAACCAGTTTTGATTTGCTGGGGAGATACTCAGGTGGGTGGGGCATGTGTGTTGCTACAAACGTGCACACACACACACACAAACACACGTATGATTTACAGCACACTACTGTATAAGCATGTCAAGAATCCATCTCTGCTCTGCTCATATGACACGTGAATAGACATTAGTATGATCTATTAAAACCCATGATCACAATCATCGTATTGATTTATACTCCTCCAATGTTTGCTCTGAGCAGTCGTGTGTGTGTTCAGGTGTGTGTAGGTGTGCATGTGTGAGTGTGTGTGTGTGTGTATGTATGTCTATGTGTGTAGCGTGCGTGTGTATGATCTTACCCATATAAAACACTAAACAAAAGTAGTGAAACACATACACACACACCCTCTCTTTCTTTAACGACTGCTCATAAAACGGCGGGGTGACACATATGGTACTACACTGTAGGGCCATAGATGAGGGAAGATGTGTTGTGAGTGATCAATACGGCGTCAGGAGCTGTTATCAAAGTAGTGACTGCAGTATTTTCTCTGTTGATGTGCTCTGAAAGAGAGTGGAGAGAAGAGTAGGACAATATACAATATATATACAAAAGTATGTGGACACCCCTTCAAATTAGTGGATTCGGCTATTTCAGCCACACATCTGGAAGTCTAACGGACAGATCTGGGTTTGACGGATGCCATGGGGAACACTACCTGCAAGCCTATCGAACACCTTTAGGATAAATTGGAACACAGACTGGGAGACAGGCCTAATCGCCCAACATCAGTGCCCGACCTCACTAATGCTCTTGTGGCTGAATGGAGGCAAGTCCCCGCAGCAATGTTCCAACATCTAGTGGAAAGCCTTCCCAGAAGAGTGGAGACTGTTATAGCAGCAAAGGGGGGTACCAACTCCATATTAATGCCCATGATTTTGGAATGAGATGATCGACGAGCAGGTGTCCACATACTTTTGGTCATGTGGTGTACCATATTGAATGGTGTAGCGACCTTAATACAGTGGGGCAAAAAAGTATTTAGTCAGCCACCAATTGTGCAAGTTCTCCCACTTAAAAAGATGAGAGAGGCCTGTAATTTGCATCATAGGTACACTTCAACTATGACAGACAAAATGAGAAAAAAACATCCAGAAAATCACATTGTAGGATTTTTAATGAATTTATTTGGAAATTATGGTGGAAAATAAGTATTTGGTCAATAACAAAAGTGCTTCTGTTCGATTTCCATTCTTAAATTTCCTCCTCAGTCTTTGAATGATTACGAGCTTGTGGCAATAGCTCTAATCATGGATGAAAGTTTATGTAATCTGGACATTTATGTAACACCAGATGTATGGTGTTTGTTTCCTCAATGCTTTCAATGCTTTCATTGCAAACCACTGAGTACTTTTCTCAGCCTAGCAGACTGTACTGTATTCTGTCTGCGTCCCAAATGCACCCTGTTCCCTATGGGCCTGGTTCCGACCAGAGTTAAGCGCGGGTAAGTGGAACGTAATTCACTTTTCATGCACTTTTCTCTCTTCCGAGATAGCACGATTCCGGCTGAGAGAGTCGGGGGACTCGGCTGACGTCATGTGGCCCGAGTCTGGGCAGACTTCGGCAGTATTACTTATGGCTAGGATGCGGGGATTGAGCTCGGCCCAATTTCGGTGTGAGTTATCTGGCCCAAATGTATTACTTGGGGTTCGTGCCGATTGGGGCTACTCTCTGGCAGATGATTACACCGGCTGCTTTATATAATTTCATTATTTTCTTATATAACATTTCATTATTTATTTTTCCATATTTCTCATTATTTCTGTGATCAAAATATACAATTAACATTTAAATGAAATCCTTTAAGAGTCATGTGTGGTATTTTTGTATTTAGATACCTTGTGCAAGACAGTTGATCAGCATTAAAAACTTTGGATGGAACCTCCCGAGTGGCGCTGCGGTCTAAAACCGAGTTGCTACAGATGCTGGTTCGAGACCTGTGCCGGCCGTGACCGGGAGGCCCATGAGGCGACGCACAATTGGCCTAGTGTCGTCAGAGTTAGGGGAGGGTTTGGCCGGCATGTCCTTGCCCCATCGCGCTGTAGCGACTACTGTGGCGGGGCAGGCACATGCAGTCACCAGGTGTATGGTGTTTCCTCCAATAATTTTATTTAAAGATAAATACACAATGCAGAGGATGAGAGGACTAAAAACTAGAGTACGAATGGTCAATAGGGAATTGTGAATAGGAGTTGGGTTTCAGTTCAACATCTGTTGGTATCTGTGGAATGTCACCCAGAGCGACGTGTGTTACGTTCTATACATTGAGTCTGGGGCAGGATACTTGTTATGTGGCCATTGGCCAATTGTACTGCAATGACTTCTGATTGGTCAACCCCAGGCTAGGGTGGGGGGGTTATCAATGGCATCCTGTTCCTTTTTTCAGTGCAGAAAAACTGAGGACAGGGAAGACTGAACGTATACTTTTCAGAATAACATCTTGACTCCTCCTTCTTAAAAATAAACCTATTTTTCTCTCCCTGATTTGCTTTGGAGTTTGTATTATTGAAGAATAACATCAATTGCTAACAGATGAGTATAATTTCTACGTATAAAATGTCTAATATTTATTTAACGTTTATTTAACAACCCAAGTCAGCTAGAACAAATACTTATTTACAATGATGGCCTACAATAGTAATATTTAAAATGATTCAATTGGGTAATTGTGTATTCTGGTAGACAGAAACAACCCGATATACTTTCACCACCTTTACGCGCGAGGAAACCATAAATAAGGTCTAGCTAACCTGTCAGTTCCAAGTGGAAAAATATAAACTTTATTATTTCCTATAGAAATAACACCATTCTCTGTGTGCTGTAATTTACAACTTGATAAGAGCTATTGATAAGAGCTTGGTAATCCATTTGTTTTAGAACTATTTACCTTACAATTGTTGGAAACAAAAGGGAAACCAGTCCATATGGCAGCAAACTGAAGCATATCAACATATCATCTTTCCCACAGTAAAGTTTATGAAATGCTGTTCCATTATGCAGAATTGTAATTGATCAGCCTTTTGGCTTACAGGGATGGACACTATCGAATGTCTTAGAAAAAGTTGGGTAGCCTATAATTGTCTCCTATTTCTCCTATTTCTAGCATGTTAAATATTATAAATGTCGACTGTCAGTAGACCTAATAACCACACATATTCAACAGCCAATTTATTGTTAGTTCCCTTCAGTTGGTATAGCCTACATTGTCCTTCAATTTAATTACGCAGTTCTGTTTACTTGCATTTTCTCCTCTGTAAATGCCATCACAGCCATGTGGTTGTTGCTGAGGATCATTAGTAACAGTTGATAATATAAAAAAAGACATGTAGGCTATTTTAAATAGTGCACAGTATAAGTCGTAACTCTTTGAACCCTAGGCATTGCGCAATATTTGGCTGCGTCATCACACAGTTCCATTGTTAGTGCAGGCAATAGACGAGGGTATAGCATACTATTGTACACTATTCTCCCAATTATAATTATTTGTAAACTAATCTTCCAACATTACCATGGGTTGAAGAACTGAATGTGGCAATTTTCAGAATGAATCAAAGCACAGTTTTCTTACTTTTGTGCGCAAAGGATCTCCAAACCTGTTTTTTATGACTCATACATACAAGCCTAAATCACCTACAAGATCAATATTTTAAAATCTACCAATTTGTGTTGAAACGGTTAGGAAAATGCCACATTTCAGGCTTCAAACATAAAGATATAAAACTGTATTTTTTTTTTGAAGAATCAACAACAAGTGGGACACAATCATGAAGTGGAACGACATTTATTGGATATTTCAAACTTTTTTAACAAATCAAAAACTGAAAAATTGGGCGTGCAAAATTATTCAGCCCCCTTAAGTTAATACTTTGTAGCGCCACCTTTTGCTGCGATTACAGCTGTAAGTCGCTTGGAGTATGTCTCTATCAGTTTTGCACATCAAGAGACTGAATTTTTTTCCATTCCTCCTTGCAAAACAGCTCGAGCTCAGTGAGGTTGGATGGAGAGCATTTGTGAACAGCAGTTTTCAGTTCTTTCCACAGATTCTCGATTGGATTCAGGTCTGGACTTTGACTTGGCCATTCTAACACCTGGATATGTTTATTTTTGAACCATTCCATTGTAGATTTTGCTTTATGTTTTGGATCATTGTCTTGTTGGAAGACAAATCTCCGTCCCAGTCTCAGGTCTTTTGCAGACTCCATCAGGTTTTTTTCCAGAATGGTCCTGTATTTGGCTCCATCCATCTTCCCATCAATTTTAACCATCTTCCCTGACCCTGCTGAAGAAAAGCAGGCCCAAACCATGATGCTGCCACCACCATGTTTGACAGTGGGTATGATGTGTTCAGGGTGATGAGCTGTGTTGCTTTTACGCCAAACATAACGTTTTGCATTGTTGACAAAAAGTTCAATTTTGGTTTCATCTGACCAGAGCACCTTCTTCCACATGTTTGGTGTGTCTCCCAGGTGGCTTGTGGCAAACTGTAAACAATACTTTTTATGGATATCTTTAAAAACCTCTTCATCCTACCCCCTCCTTTTTCGAACATTCTGTTAAAAATCGCGCAACTTTTCAGCGTCCTGCTACTCATGCCAGGAATATAGTATATGCATATGATTAGTATGTGTGGATAGAAAACACTGAAGTTTCTAAAACTGGTTAAATCACGGCTGTGACTATAACAGATTGTGTGTTTCATCGAAAAGCGCAAGAAAAACTGCTCACTGAAAGCTAAAAATAATATCCATGCGTCACTTTCATGGATTGTTAAAAGGGCACAAAATTAATTATGGACCTGCATGCAATTCCTACAGATTCCACACGATGTCATTGTCGTCATTACCCGGGGAGTTTTTTGTTGGTAAATCCAACTAACTGGATTCCATTTCTTCCGGTCTCTGCCAGGATGTTTTGAAGTGCACATTTTCAGCCATTGATTTGACGAGGAGCTATTGAATACACATCGCCCTGTAATCATTTTGATAGATTATAAACGTTTACTAATACCTAAAGTTGGATTACAAAAAGTATTTCGAAGTGTTTTGTGAAAGTTTATCGTCAACTTTTTTAATTTTAAAAAATGACGCTGCGTTTTAAAACGATGTTTTTTTCTGAATTACACAGCTTCCATAGATGGCTATTTTGGGTATATATGGACCGATTTAATCGAAAAAAAGACCCAATAGTGATGTTTATGGGGCATATAGGAGTGCCAAGAAAGAAGCTCGTCAAAGGTAATGAATGTTTTATATTTTATTTCTGCGTTTTGTGTAGCGCCGGCTACGCTAAATCTTTGTTTACGTCGCATTCAGGCATTTTGGGGTGTTGCATGCTATCAGATAATAGCTTCTCATGCTTTCGCCGAAAAGCATTTTAAAAATCTGACTTGTAGGCTAGATTCACAACGAGTGTAGCTTTAATTCAATACCCTGCATGTGTATTTTGATGAACGTTTGAGTTTTAACGAGTACATTTAGCATTTAGCGTAGCGCATTTGCATTTCCAGGTGCCTACTTGAGACATCTGCGTCTCAAGTAGGAACAAGAAGTTAAGAAATGGCTTTCTTCTTGCCACTCTTCCATAAAGGCCAGATTTGTGCAATATACGATTGATTGTTGTCCTATGGACAGAGTCTCCCACCTCAGCTGTAGATCTCTGCAGTTCATCCAGAGTGATCATGGGCCTCTTGGCTGCATCTCTGATCAGTCTTCTCCTTGTATGAGCTGAAAGTTTAGAGGAACGGCCAGGTCTTGGTAGATTTGCAGTGGTCTGATACTCCTTCCATTTCAATATTATCGCTTGCACAGTGCTCCTTGGGATGTTTAAAGCTTGGGAAATCTTTTTGTATCCAAATCCGGCTTTAAACTTCTTCACAACAGTATCTCGGACCTGCCTGGTGTGTTCCTTGTTCTTCATGATGCTCTCTGCGCTTTTAACGGACCTCTGAGACTATCACAGTGCAAGTGCATTTATACGGAGACTTGATTACACACAGGTGGATTGTATTTATCATCATTAGTCATTTAGGTCAACATTGGATCATTCAGAGATCCTCACTGAACTTCTGGAGAGAGTTTGCTGCACTGAAAGTAAAGGGGCTGAATAATTTTGCACGCCCAATTTTTCAGTTTTTGATTTGTTAAAAAAGTTTGAAATATCCAATAAATGTCGTTCCACTTCATGATTGTGTCCCACTTGTTGTTGATTCTTCACAAAAAAATACAGTTTTATATCTTTATGTTTGAAGCCTGAAATGTGGCAAAAGGTCGCAAAGTTCAAGGGGGCCGAATACTTTCGCAAGGCACTGTATATACACTGCTCAAAAAAATAAAGGGAACACTAAAATAACACATCCTAGATCTGAATGAATGAAATATTCATATTAAATTTAATTTAATTTTTTCTTTACATAGTTGAATGTGCTGACAACAAAATCACACAAAAATGATCAATGAAAATCAAATTTATCAACCCATGGAGGCCTGGATTTGGAGTCACACTCAAAATTAAAGTGGAAAACCACACTACAGGCTGATCCAACTTTGATGTAATGTCCTTAAATACAGTGCCACTGACACGGCCTGCAACGAAAACATGCGGTCTCTCCTTCACTGCAGCCGAGGTGAGTAAGACATTTAAACGTGTTAACCCTCGCAAGGCTGCAGGCCCAGATGGCATCCCCAGCCGCGCCCTCAGAGCATGCGCAGACCAGCTGGCCGGTGTGTTTACGGACATATTCAATCAATCCCTATACCAGTCTGCTGTTCCCACATGCTTCAAGAGGGCCACCATTGTTCCTGTTCCCAAGAAAGCTAAGGTAACTGAGCTAAATGACTACCGCCCCGTAGCACTCACATCCGTCATCATGAAGTGCTTTGAGAGACTAGTCAAGGACCATATCACCTCCACCCTACCTGACACCCTAGACCCACTCCAATTTGCTTACCGCCCAAATAGGTCCACAGACGATGCAATCTCAACCACACTGCACACTGCCCTAACCCATCTGGACAAGAGGAATACCTATGTGAGAATGCTGTTCATCGACTACAGCTCGGCATTCAACACCATAGTACCCTCCAAGCTCGTCATCAAGCTCGAGACCCTGGGTCTCGACCCCGCCCTGTGCAACTGGGTACTGGACTTCCTGACGGGCCGCCCCCAGGTGGTGAGGGTAGGCAACAACATCTCCTCCCCGCTGATCCTCAACACTGGGGCCCCACAAGGTTGCGTTCTGAGCCCTCTCCTGTACTCCCTGTTCACCCACGACTGCGTGGCCACGCACGCCTCCAACTCAATCATCAAGTTTGCGGACGACACAACAGTGGTAGGCTTGATTACCAACAACGATGAGACGGCCTACAGGGAGGAGGTGAGGGCCCTCGGAGTGTGGTGTCAGGAAAACAACCTCACACTCAACGTCAACAAAACTAAGGAGATGATTGTGGACTTCAGGAAACAGCAGAGGGAACACCCCCCTATCCACATCGATGGAACAGTAGTGGAGAGGGTAGCAAGTTTTAAGTTCCTCGGCATACACATCACAGACAAACTGAATTGGTCCACTCACACAGACAGCATCGTGAAGAAGGCGCAGCAGCGCCTCTTCAACCTCAGGAGGCTGAAGAAATTCGGCTTGTCACCAAAAGCACTCACAAACTTCTACAGATGCACAATCGAGAGCATCCTGGCGGGCTGTATCACCGCCTGGTATGGCAACTGCACCGCCCTCAACCGTAAGGCTCTCCAGAGGGTAGTGAGGTCTGCACAACGCATCACCGGGGGCAAACTACCTGCCCTCCAGGACACCTACACCACCCGATGTCACAGGAAGGCCATAAAGATCATCAAGGACATCAACCACCTGAGCCACTGCCTGTTCACCCCGCTATCATCCAGAAGGCGAGGTCAGTACAGGTGCATCAAAGCTGGGACCGAGAGACTGAAAAACAGCTTCTATCTCAAGGCCATCAGACTGTTAAACAGCCACCACTAACACTGAGTGGCTGCTGCCAACACACTGACACTGACTCAACTCCAGCCACTTTAATAATGGGAATTGATGGGAAATGATGTAAATATATCACTAGCCACTTTAAACAATGCTACCTTATATAAATGTTACTTACCCTACATTATTCATCTCATACGCATACGTATATACTGTACTCTATATCATCGACGGTATCCTTATGTAATACATGTATCACTAGCCACTTTATACTATACTATGCCACTTTGTTTACATACTCATCTCATTTGTACATACTGTACCCGATACCATCTACTGTATCTTGCCTATGCTGCTCTGTACCATCACTCATTCATATATCCTTATGTACATATTCTTTATCCCCTTACACTGTGTACAAGACAGTAGTTTTGGAATTGTTAGTTAGATTACTTGTTATTACTGCATTGTCGGAACTAGAAGCACAAGCATTTCGCTACACTCGCATTAACATCTGCTAACCATGTGTATGTGACAAATAAAATTTGATTTGATTTGATTTGATTTGATTTGAAAACAAGTCAAAATGAGGCTCAGTAGTGTGTGTGTGGCCTCCACGTGCCTGTATGACCTCCCTACAACGCCTGGGCATGCTCCTGATGAGGTGGCGGATGGTCTCCTGAGGGATCTCCTCCCAGACCTGGACTAAAGCATCCCCCAACTCCTGGGCAGTCTGTGGTGCAACGTGGCGTTGGTGGATGGAGAGAGACATGATGTCCCAGATGTGCTCAATTGGATTCAGGTCATTTGTGTAAGTTTATCGATAGCCTAGCATAGCATTATGCCTAGCTAGCAATATATCAACCGGGACAGGTGGCTTCTTAGTAGGAAAGAGAGAAACAATGGCCTCATTTGTCTTTTACGCACAAAACACTCTGAGAGACTCCAGCTAACCACTGACGCAATGTTGACGTTCAGGCTCATTTTTCAAAATAAAAGCCTGAAACTATGTATTGTGACACTAGACACCTTAGGGAAGCCATAGAAAAAGGAATCTGGTTGATATCTCATTCACTGCTCAATAGGGACGCATAAGAACACAGAGCTTTCTAAATAAGAGTCCCTTCCTGATTGGATTTTTCTCAGGCTTTCGCCTGCTATATCAGTTCTGTTATACTCACAGACAATATTTTTACAGTTTTGGAAACTTTAGAGTGTTTTCTATCCTAAGCTGTCAATTATATGCATATTCTAGCATCTTGTCCTGACAAAATAGCCCGTTTTCAAATGCTTGTCTTGCTTTGGCTGTAAAGCATATATTCAAAATCTGAGATGACATGGTGATTAACAAAAGGCTAAGCTGTGTTTCAATATATTTCACTTGTGATTTCATGAATATGAATATTTTCTAGTAATATTTATGTCCGTTGCGTTATGCTAATTATTGTGTCAGCTGATGACAACGCTCCCGGATCCGGAATGGGTAGTTACAAGAGGTTTTAGAAAACCATACAACTCTATGCACAATAACTACTTTTAGCTATTTCCATTGAGAAATGTACAAAAACTAATTTAATGGAAGAACTGTGCAGATGCAATTAAGCAATAATACCTGAGAGGCCATAATATATTCGGCTTTGCCACATGGCTAAGACCATGTCACAGCCATGAAAAACAGTTCCTAACACATAGATTCAAGTGTGTTATTGGTTTATACAACGGGTTACCAGCATTAAGAAGCAATATTCTTTCCCAACCTATACATTTTTTTAACGTGATTCTACATTCACTAACACTAGTTTTAGGCGTTCTCTGGTCGTTAGTTCTAGTCGTATTGACTGCCATGTAAAGCAAAGCTACCCAAGCACTGTGTCGTGATGTGACTTGCATTAATCTGATGACTGTTATTTATTCAATCCACTATGTTTAATTGTTACCTGGTTAAATTAGTAATATAACAGTTAACTTATTAGGAATTTGGGGCACCACGGAATAAGTTGTTTAACGAGTTGCCATCTCCTGAATTAAACTCAAGAATATATAAGTTATACAGTATATCGATAACAGTGACTTATTAATGATTACCTCATTTCTGTTCTCATTCTGACTTGAGAACGTCATCACCAAAGGGACTGTATGACATACCCCAACCAGAAGCCAAGGATTACAGGCAACATTTGCACTGTACTAAAGGGTAGAGCTGCCGCTTTCAAGGAGCGGAACTCTAACCTGGAGGCTTATAAGAAATTCCACTATGCTCTCCAATGAACCATCAAACAGGCAAAGCATCAATACAGGACTAAGATCGAATCGTACAACGGCTACGTACTACGGCTCTGACGCTCGTCGGACATGGCAGGGCTTGCAAACTATTACAGACTACAAAGGGAAGCACAGCGGAGAGCTGCCCAGAGACACAAACCTACCAGACGAGCTAAATAACTTCTATGCGTGCTTTGAGGCAAGCAACACTTAAACATGCATGAGAGCGTCAGTTGTTCCGGATGACTGTGTGATCACGCTCTGTACAGTCGATGTGAGTAAGACCTTTAAACAGGTCAACATTCACAAGGTTTCTGAGCCAGACGGATTACCAGGACGTGTACCCCGAGCATGAGCTGACCAGCTGGCAAGTGTCTTCACTGACATTTTCAACCTCTCTCTGTCTGAGTCTGTAAAACCAACATGTTTCAAGCAGACCACCATAGTCCGTGTGCCCAAGAACACTAAGGTAACCTGCCTAAATGTCTACTAACCCGTAGCAGTCACATCTGTAGCCATGAAATGCTTCGAAAGGCAGATCATGGTTCACATCAACACCACTATCCCAGAAACCCTAGACCCACTCCAATTTGCATACCGCACCAACAGATCCACAAATGATACACTCTCAGATCCTCAAAAGGTTTTACAGCTGCACCATCAAAAACATCCTGATGGGTTGCATCACTGCCTGGTATGGTAACTGCTCGGCCTCTGACCGCAAGGCACTACAGAGGGTAGTGCGTACGGCCAAGTACATCACCGGGGCCAAGCTTCCTGCCATCCAGGACCTCTATACCAGGTGGTGTCAGAGGAAGGCCCTAAAAATTGTCAAAGACTCCAGCCACCCTAGTCATAGAGGGTTCTCTCTGCTACCGCACTGCAAGCAGTACCGGTGCACCAAGTCTAGGTCCAAGAGGATTCTAAACAGCTTCTACCGCCAAGCCATAATACCCCTGAACAGCTAATCAAATGGCTACCAAGACCATTTGCACCCCCCCCCCCCCCCCCCCACACACACACACGCTGCTGCTACTTGCTGTTATCATCTATGCATATCCACTTTAATAATTTCCTCAACTACTGTGCGCTCTGAACATTCTGGCAGCGAAATGCTCTGAATTTACGAATGGACAATATGACAGCACAGTTGTTGTCACCAACACTCTGGATAACGTAACAGACTAACCAGCTCTGCTAAGGCGAGTAAAGTTCTGTGAGCTGTTCTCTCATTTGTGTCTGGAAGTAGCTAGCAAGTTAGCTTGGGTGCTGTTGTTAGTACAGAATGCTCAGATAAACCCTTACAGATGGGTGGGGCTAAAGCGGAATGGGTGTAGACAAAGAAGGGCTCTCTAGTAGAAGGGCTCACGCTCCTGTCTCAGCCTCCAGTATTTATGCTGCAGTAGTTTATGTGTCGGGGGGCTAGGGTCAGTTTGTTATATCTGGAGTACTTCTCCTGTCCTATTCGGTGTCCTGTGTGAATTTAAGTGTGCTCTCTCTAATTATCTCTTTCTTTCTCTCTCTCGGAGGACCTGAGCCCTAGGACCATGCCTCAGGACTACCTGACATGATGACTCCTTGCTGTCCCCAGTCCACCTGGCCGTGCTGCTGCTCCAGTTTCAACTGTTCTGCCTTATTATTATTGGACCATGCTGGTCTTTTATGAACATTTGAACATCTTGGCCATGTTCTGTTATAATCTCCACCCGGCACAGCCAGAAGAGGACTGGCCACCCCACATAGCCTGGTTCCTCTAGGTTTCTTCCTAGGTTTTGGCCTTTCTGCTTGCTTTTTTTGGGGGGGTCTCCTGGCCTGACAAATACAGCTGTAGCTCAGTCACCTTTCACCGCAGATGCGGAAGTGCGACATAGACAGATCTGTAGGATTGAGATACATGTATCTCTGGCTTAAACTGACAACTTTTGATGGGATTTGTTTTTTATGCTAATTTGATTTACACGGGGGCACGGACATCGGCCTTATGTTATAGAAGCGAACATGTAGAAATAGGTGGGGCTTATGACTTTGTGGCTGTGGAAACTAGTGACGATTTAGAATTTGCTTGACCCGAGTTACTGATCTGACGACACAACGGTAACGTGTGTTATGTGAAAAGTTGTATAAATAAATAGCCGGTATGATAAACTAGTAGGTTAATTACCCAGCCAAGCAGGTAAAAGCGGTTGAGTCATTTTGGTTGTGAAGTGCATTATCAAAAAGCTTTGTCCTTTCTTTATAACAAAATGCAATTTACCACTTGACTGTCTATTGTATCAACATGTCACAGGCCCTCCCAGTCAATACCACCTCATAAGAAGTATATTGTTTATGAGGATTGCTTGCTGCAGTCGTTTTAGAGATGTCCAGTTTGCAACCGAACATGCGTCATAGAGAAGACCAGCAAGGGGAACCTCAACATCACGCAGACATGCCCTCACCTTGAGAGTTCCTATAATTGGAACAGGGAGGACACTTGAATCAGGTTGGTGACATTTTATCTGGTCAAAGGTCGAAACAGTTTAGGGTTTTGTCCCAATTCACCTTCATAAGCAAGCCTGGTGGAGCCAGCGTGATTTCTGCGTTACCATTCTATTTCACTTCATACCATGAAATCTAGTCATAACAACCCTTGATAATGTAATCATCGCTTTGTGTATGTGTTTGTGTGTGACTGACAGGTATCTTTGATGAGGGTCCAGCTGATCTACGATGCCATGCCCATCAATGCTGCTTGCCTGCTCACCAATGGTCGACGATGGGGAGAAACTGTTGAAACTTCAACATATTATATGTTTGTTTGTCAGATATCACCTATCCTAACCAGGGGTTGGAACCTGTTCAGGAACAGAACCAAAAACCAGAAAATAAGTACATTTTTCAAGGAACAGAAATGGAACCGGGAACAAAATTGATCCATACGGTTCCGGAACAAAAAAGTAAAAAAACTTGGGAACCGGTTAATAACATTATTTTACATTCCAATGAATTTTTTTCTAGTCCCTCAGTCACTCAGAAACTTATTCCAGTGTACGCCTGCAAGCTGAAAATCTTTGCCAGTGTGTGTGCGTGTTTAGGCTACCTGCCCCTCCAAAGCATTGGCTAAGGTACTGATGATACAAGCTGATTCAGAAGATAGTGAGAGATATTTCTTTATTAGCTAGAGAAGAATGAATTAGCTTGTTCAATGCTAGATAAGGATACTATAGGCCTAGTTTTCACGTTTCACGTTGGATTTATCAACTACAAAAAGGTAAGATGTGTTTTTATTTGTGGTGCCGCTCTGCGCACACAAGCTTGTTCGCTAGCTAGCTCAAAGGATATTCAAAGTTCCTCCATAGAAGTTGCTCCTCCTAGGTATAATTCTCTGGACCTAATTCAGATAATGCATGTCATAACAAGATGCCCAGTGCTTCAAGCCTCTTCCTCATGCATGTAAATAACTAGCTTGCCAGCTCTATCAACACTGATTAGTGAAGTAATTTAATGAGCTAAATATTTAAAAAATATATATTTTACAGTTTAAAAAAGGAACAGAAAAGCACAATATATACCGGTTCTTTTACAGGGTTCGAACCAGTTCAGAACTTTATTTTGCTAGTCTGATCAGTGGAACAGGACAAAAAACAATGTTTTCGTTCACAACAAAACTATTGGAAAATAGTTTTGGTTCCAACCCTGATCCTAACTGCCATTGGTAATAAAAAAAGTGACTGTGTACAGTATGTGTTCACAGATGCATCTATGGAGCCAACACTTGGAGACTTGCAAGATGATCTGCTGGAATCCTGACTGACAGACAGGCTTGATACTGACGCCTCTGAATGGAGAGAGACCTGGCACTCGACACATCCACAATGTTGGATTGAAAGTGATTATTACAGCCAGCTCACCCGTGATACAAGTCAGTATTCGACTCAATGTGATGTCGGGAGATGATGTGGAAACCAGCCACAAGGGGCAACAGTGAGTGCTGTTACCTTCAAGTAGGTTTCGGTTTTGCCAGGTAATAGTGGAAAGTGATGGTGGATGGGCGTAAGCATCTGCTTCTGATTCCACAGGTTTGAATACAGCGATAAAAAGTAGTAGATATTTTTGTTTTTTTTGCAGTTAATGCCTGAACTTAACCTTAAAGTGGAATTTTACCCTGGGAGAATCTGGGCTTGTCTGCATCATGCCTGAGGCATTTCTATGACATAATTGCCCAGGAAGAAAGCAGGTCAGGGCTTTGTGCGCTGAATGATGCACCCTATGACAGCTTCCAGTGTATTGATGGGGATTCATTACTAAATATACAAGCATACCCTTTTTTTGGGGGGAGGTACTTCATGCTCTGGCCCCCGTCTCTCCCCCAAGGCGGGCTTTTTGAAAAGGAGGAGGACACGAACAATAATTATTTGGGCAAAACTGAAAAAACTGTCCAGAAGCAATGGCTTCAAGTGATTCCTCCCCCACTACAGCTCTGTTGCTAGGCCACCTGAGGTGAAGAGCATGACCTGAATCCGAAGCCTGATTGGTTATGAGAGAGGCTAAGGTGTGTCCCACTGAAAAACACAGACTACTACTGGGAGATGGGATTCCCTACTGTGCCACACACACACACACAGTGAAGAAGAATAATCACTCACCATGGAAACACAGAACTTTGAGCAATAACACAACTGGACTATATTGGCCTGGGAAGGCTAACAGAGGGTCTAATGGCACCAATTACCTGCACTGTTTTTCAGGCCCAAATTAGACTCGAGAGGTACGGGTAGGAAGTTTGTGTGTGTGATGGGCACCATTAGGGCCTAAGAGTTGGGCTAATTGGTTAAAATGGTGTCCTTATAATGATGGGGGGCTGGAGGAGTGGAGAGGGGGGGGGGTGACAGACACACACACACAGCTTATCCAAAGACCATTCCAGTGGAGGGCTTCATTAACACTGCTTAACCACAAAAGGTGTGTGTATGTGTGACTGTGTGAGTGACTATTTGTTTGTTAGTTTGTGTATGTAAGAGAAAGTGCATGGCATACATAATTAAGCACACGTCTCATGACAGACAATATTTAGTCTAGTGTTCCAATATTACTGTGTTTGTAAAACACACACACACGCACACACACACACACACACACACACACACACACACACACAGCGACAAAGCTTGTCCTCTGCTCAGTCATTGTGTTTCATGGAGCACAGTATTTATTTTTTTGTTTTCAATTAAAATCTGTATTTTTATGCAAATGTAAAAAGGTAAGTGAGGAATGCAATTTGGATTCAGTTCCATGTATAATGGCAAATTATCACACCTGCATAATTATGTCAGGTGTGTGTGTGCCTTGCGTGTGTGCATTTGTTACCTGAAGCGTTAGTATGAGTTTGTGTGGATACTTTTTTTTATGTTTGTGTGTGATATGCATAGTTGTATGAATAATATGCAGTGTGTTTGAACATTATGAAGTTAATTGTTTGTATGTGATGTGTATAAGTGTGTGTTTGTGCAGGTGGCCATGGGAGGCCATGGGAGTCACTGACTAGTGCTAATGTGTCACGACTTCCGCCGAAGTCGGCCCTTCTCCTTGTTCGGGTGGTGTTCGGCGGTCGTCGTCACTGGCTTTCTAGTCACCATCGAGCCATGTTTCAGTTTTGTTTTGTTTTGTCTGTATTACACACCTGGTTTCTATAACATATCAAGTTCCTTATTTAACCCTCTGACATACATTCCTATTCTGTCCGTGATTGTTTATGTTGTTAGTGGTTGTGTTTTGTGCTAGTGTTTTTTGTATGTTCCTATTTGGAATTTTTCTTGATATTTTGTGTAAACTCAGTTATGTTACACAATACCTGTGTCCTGCGCCTGACTCCGCTATAACTCTGCACCCAATCGCTGACATAATGTAAATTACACAGACTAGCACTGTTCCATAGCCCCCTTTCTTCAACAGTCCACACACACAATTCCATACAACCCCACTGTATCTGTGAGGACTTTTCCCCCACCTCTAACCATTATATTCAATGCCTTAAAGGGGCCCGCATGCTTCCCATCTGAAACATTTTGGAAGAGATTGTGCATATAGACATTTGTGAATTTTTTGTTTGTTTTAGGTAAGGATTTTTTTGGTTGTTCTGGCACACCATTTGTTTTTCTTGAGGCAAGCCGAAGTCAGTAGCCGAAGTCTACACCACTTCATCGGTCATTGGTCAACAGTAGGGATTCTTCCGTAAAATCTTGGTTGTCATGGACAAACAGTGCTATTTACGCTTTTTTCTAATTTTTCAAGCGAAGGTCTTTCTTTTAAGGAAGTATGAGAACATGCTGGCGCCTTTAGTTTGCATCCTTAATGGCATCCTATTCCCTATATAGTGCACTCATAACACTCACAACACTCATAACCTGTTGCTTTATGAATACAGCTCCAAGCCTCTAAATGTATATCTTATGAATTCAACCTGTATATATCCAGGTTGGAGTTTGATAGGGCTCTGGTCAAAAGTAGTGCACTATATAAGGAATAGTGTGCAATTTGGGAAATATTGTAATCCTTCATTTTGCAGCATGGTAATTACTAGGTAATAGCTAAGTAAATACCCAGGAACAAAAAGTAAATAGAAATTAGTAACTATTTAGTCCCAAACGTACTTGCTAGGAACCAAGCAAATAAGTACTACATACAGTTCTTGGTAAATACAAATTAACAAAATGTAATTATTATATAGTATATTGTTTGTCCCAAAGGTTAGTATTTAGAACCTTATAAGTACTTACTATGTAAATACCTAGTCACAATATGATATTTTATTTATTTATTATCACATAAACACCTTCAGGTCAATCATCCTGACATTGTTATTCTCTTACGTGATTTCTAAGTACTTTGCCTTTAGTTACCATGTATGTTTGCATTAAAAAGTAAAAACCGTCTGCCCTCGGTTGCAACACTCAATACTGAGGTCCAAACTGCCTCTCTGGAAGCAATGTCAGCAGAATAATTGTTCATCCGGAGCTTCATGAAATGTGTTTCCATGGCCAAGCAGCAACACACAAGCCTAAGATCACAATGTGCAATGCCAAGCATTGGCTAGAGTGGTGTAAAGCTTGGCGCCATTAGACTCTAGAGCAGTGGAAACTTGTTGTCTGGAATGATGAATCAGGCTTCACCGTCTGGCAGTCCAATGGATGAATCTGGCAGATGCCAGGAGAACACTACCTGCCCCAATACATAGTGGCAATTGTAAAGTTTGTGGAGGAGAAATAATGGCCTGGGGCTGTTTTTCGTGGTTCGGGCTAGGCCCCTTAGTTCCGGTGAAGGGAAATCTTAATGCTAGAGCATATAATGACATTCTAGATGATTCTGGGCTTCCATCTTTGCGGCAACAGTTTGGAGAAGGACTTTTACTGTTTCAGCATTGCAATGCCCCCATGCAAAAAGCAAGATCCATACAGAAGATTTGTCGAGATCGGTGTGGAAGAACTTGACTGTCCCTGCACAGAGCCCTGACCTCAAGCTCATTGAACATCTTTGGGATGATTTGGAACGCCGACTGCAATCCAGGCCTAATCACGCAACATCAGTGCCCGACCTCACTAATGCTCTTGTGGCTTAATGGAAGCAAGTCCCCGCAGCAATGTTCCAACATCTAGTGGAAAGCCTTCCCAGAAGAGTGGAAGCTTTTATAGCAGCAAAGTGGGGACCAACTTCATATTAATGCCCATGATTGTGGAATTGACAAGCAGGTGTCCTCATACTTTTGAGTGTGCAAAGCTGTCATCAAGGCAGATGGTGGCTACTTTGAGTTCTTTATCACTTTTTTGATTACTATATAATTCCATATGTGTTATTTCATAGTTTGTCTTCACTATTATTCTACAATGCAGAAAATAGCAAAAATATAGAAAACCCTGGAATCAGTAGGTGTGTCCAAACTTTTAACTGGTACTGTATATGCACATATAAATTAACGCAATTCACTGGTATTGTTATGCTAGTTCTTTGATATGATTGTATAGCCCACTAATACAATGTGCTTCTCCTTGATTTTTAATAAATAAACTTTGCTCTCAAGTTGTGTGCTTGAGAGTGGATTATTTGCCAAAAACTTGAAAGTATTTGATATTTACATGGTATTAGCAACAGCTTCATTTTACAGCCCTCTTACCCCGTAAGTGTTAAGGTGGTATCATGTGACAACAGGGGAAGATCACGGTATAAGGTGCTTTAGTAACAAAGCGGATGGCACTGTGATAAACTGCATCGAGTTTGCTGAGTAGAGTATTGGAAGCCATTTTGTAGATGACATCGCCGAAGTTGAGGATCGGTAGGATAGTCAGTTTTACTAGGGTAAGTTTGGCGGCGTGAGTGAAGGAGGCTTTGATGCGAAATAGAAAGCCGATTCTAGATTTGATTTTGGATTGGAGATGTTTTATATGAGTCTGGAAGGAGAGTATACAGTCTAGCCAGACACCTAGGTACTTATAGATGTCCACATATTCTAGGTCGGAACCATCCAGGGTGGTGATGCTAGCTCGTTTGGAGGTTAGATAGCACAGTGTCCAAGGAAGGGCCAGAAGTATACAAAATGGTGTCGTCTGCGTAGAGGTGGATCAGGGAATCGCCTGCAGCAAGAGCAACATCATTGATATATACAGAAAAAAGAGTCGGCCCGAGAATTGAACCCTGTTGCACCCCCATAGAGACTGCCAGAGGACCGTACAACATGCCCTCCGATTTGACACACTGAACTCTGTCTGCAAAGTAGTTGGAGCTTTCCAGTCCTTGGGGATCTCAGACAATATAAAAGAGAAGTTGAACAGGCTGGTAATAGGGGTTGCGAAAATTTCTGCTTGAAAAAGCTGGCCTTTGCTTTCCTGACTGACTGCGTGTATTGGTTCCTGACTTCCCTGAACAGTTGCATATCGCGGGGACTATTCAATGCTATTGCAGTCCGCCACAGATTGTTTTTATGCTGGTCGAGGGGAGTCAGGTCTGGAGTGAACCAGGGGCTGGGGTCGACAGATAAAAAATAAATAGACAGAATGGAGTACCGTGATTAATGGACAGTACAGTAGGCATCAGCTATGTAGCCAAGTGATCATAGTGTCCAGGGGGCAGCAGGAGATGGAACAGGGGAGCCCAACTATGCTAGCGACACGGCATTTAAAGTTAGTAGCGTCTGCTCCGGAAGAAGGCACAGAAAAGGCCGGAAGAAGGCACAGCGGATAAAGTATTCGTCGGTAGACCAGTCGTGGTGGTGCGGCGGGGCGCCGTGTTGACAGAAAATCCAAGCCAGATGGCGAATGAGGTATTGTGGAGTTTAGTTTGCTAGCCGGGAGATGTGCCTGGCTCACGGCTAACTGGTGCTAGCTTCGTGGCAGTGGCGTTAGCCACTATATCCAATCGGTAGTGTAATAACATATTAAAACATGTAATGACGCATTCACTGACTGTTGTCTGCCTGGGCTTAACCATGCAATTTTGGCTTGTACTCTGTGTTATACCTTCCCCATCTCTCTGTTTCTCAATATATTAACTGCACGGGAAACCCCCACCAGGGTGGCGGAATAAGATAAACACACTGAAAACTCAAAAATATACACACGCTCAAAACCCTTTGGGATGGGCTCCAAAGACAAAGAACTCTGTCGAGAACCAATGGGATACTGACACCAGGCTGGAGAGGACTGTCTATCACCTACGAACAACCTACCAGGAGCCAGGACTACCAGAATCTACCTACGTCATTTCAATGTATAAACGAACTGCACAAATATGTTGTAGCTCTCTTTTTCTTCCGATAGTTCCCTAAGAGCTGGACGAATGAGAGCCGTGCAGCACGTTTTGCCAGATATCATTACGCTTGAATAAACGGCCTTTAATATACCGTATCCGCCTTGTCCAGAGTCTCATCTTGGTCTCGTTTCTCCAATAACTAATCATTAACAGTAGCAGCGGTGATCTGGTGCCAAGGTCCAGAGTTTACAGCAAGGATCCGGTGGAGTTTTGGGCTCTAGCCGTGTATGAGTGGGGTTAGCTAGCTGCTGCAAGCTAGCTGTAAAGATCAGAAGTAGTAGTCCAGGGATTACGGCAGGAATCCGGCGTTGTTGTGGAAAGACAGTCCGATATTGGTAGACAAGCGATATTGGTAGACAGGTGAGTACTGTCCAGGCTAAAAACATGGCTGGTATCTGTGCAGAAGGTAAAAGCCGCTAGCAGTGGCTAACAATGACTAAATAGCTTGTAGCTAATTAGCTGGCTAGCTTCTGGAGATTCTTGAATTTGTTCTAAAATTGAAAATAATAGCGATTCCGTATCACATTGGGTGAGGCAGGTTACCGGAAGGTATAATCGAATTTTAAAAAATCGAGAAGAGATTGAAAATAAATTGAAATATATATACAAAAAATACGAAAAAATACAAAAGTACACGAGAGGAAAAAACAAACACGTCTTCACTGCTACGCCATCTTGGAATAGAATTGCACACAGAGTCCATGCAACTTATTATGTGACTTGTTAAGCACATTTGTGACCGACCGGCTCAAAACGGTCTTATGTAGCAACATTTTCAATTGTGTTTTTTACATTCGTTAAAAGTAGAGAGGAACAATGGGAAAGTAATTATGCTTTTAAATTTGATAAACTTGTAAACTCACTTTTAAGAAAATGCCGTTTGAATGTTTTGGTACTACTACTGGAGAGCCCTTCTTTTTCTACACCCGTTCAACATCATTCACTCCCTCTTAAGCTTTAGCCTCAGTTATCTATTTAAGGGTTGATCTGAGCGTTCTGTACTAACGACAGCAGTCAAGCACCCAAGCTAACATGCTAGCTACTTCCAGACACAAATTACAGAACAGCTCACTGAATATTACTCGCCATGGTAGAGCTGGTTAGGCTGTTACGTTATCCAGAGCGTTGGTGATTGCAACTGTGCTGTCAGATTGTCCGTTAGTAAATTCAGAGAGTTTATAGAGCACACTGGATGCTCTGGCCAATGAGTAGGGTTGATGCAAACGTTCTGACCTCATAACGGCAGTCAAGCACCCAAGCTAATTGTGTAACATTGGCTAGCGTGCTAGCTACTTCCAGAAACAAATGAGACAACACCCCACTCTGACCATTTTACTTGCCCTAGCAGAGCTGGTTAGGTTGTTTTCATGTTATTCAGAGCGTTGGTGACTGTAACTGTGCTGCTGGCAACAATTTAATTACACATTTTTTGTCTATTGATAACGGCCATATTCAACAGGTGTTCATAAATTCATCAGTTATTCTGCTCTCTGGCACACTCAGACGAGAATGTAGATGGCCAGACTGAATTCACGAATGCACCCGGAATGGTGTCTTGCTTAGTGGAGTCTTTTGTTATTAAGTAAACAATGAACCAGCTAGGTAAACAATGAACCATAATACCAACCCATGACGTTACTACCCTGCATGAATCTGCAGGCTGCAAACCAACCAGGTTTAACGTTAGCTAGCTAACGTTAGGCTATAACTAGCCAAGCAAATTACTCTGAGCTATGAATAATAAGAACATACACGTAACGTTAGCTAGTGAGCCAGCCAGATAACATTAGCTAGCTAGCTAACAGTAGACTTGAACTTGAAATGAAAATGACTTCGTCAAAATGTAATATCTGTAATATCTGAAAATGTAGCTCGCTAGACTATCTTACGTCATGGTTGGATGCTTCTCCCTGTCACGGATGCCTTTTAAGATGTAATCCAGAGACAGGTGTGTTCTCCATCTCCTTAGCTATCAAACTCTAATTCCACTGATTTCAAAAATTGGAAAGTGGAGAGCAACACTTATGCAGAACTACTAAGCAATATATTTCAAAAAAAGTTGTGATAGACAGGATTACCTACACATACTAACCAGCTAAAATAGACAGAAGCGTGCTATATGGTAGATCAATCCGAATTCATACCTCGGCATGTCCAGCCCACTCATTATCTCAGCCAATTATGGCTAGAGGAAGGGTTGCTGACTTTTTCTGTGGCTAAACCAACTAGGCTCGTAATTTAACAATTTTATTTGTATTTACAGGAGGCATACCTGTTTGTTATTAAGACACATGAAAGTTCACATGTTCAAGAAGGCATTTCTTCTAAAAAACGCATTTTGATTAAAACAAATATTATGTTCAAATGGTTCTCGTGTGAGGTAGTGACCATATGTCTAGTTTCCTGAAACGGGTCACATTTTTGCCTCTGAACTTACAGTATTTAGGCTTGCCATAACAAAGGGGTTGAATACTTATTAACTCAAGGCATTTCAGCTTTAAAAAAAAGAAAATTGTAACAATTTCTAAAAACACAATTTCACTTTGACAGTATTGTGTGAAAATCAGTGGCACAAAATTTCAATTGAATACATTTTAAATTCAGGCTGTAACACAATAAATGTGGAAAAAGTCAAGGGGTGTGAATACTTTTGAAGGCACTGTAGGTGTTCATTCTTGGTTGATAATAGTTCATGCTCTCCTATTCCTTTTCCTCCTCTGTGAACAGCATTGACACAGATTCATGAGCATTGAAAACAACATAAAATATCCCAAGAATTTCATTCACAATTTCAACATTTCCTCCACCAACAAGAATGACGTTTTATTTAATATATGTTGTGTGTACACACTCCACGTTTGCTTCTCTGGCCTGCAGAGTGAATTTAAATGCTTCTATGTCCTTTGCAGTTTTGGTTTTGGTCCGCAATAGCTCACTTTTAAATCACTAAATTTACAATTACACCCTTGTTGATTTGATTGTTAAACGCAATGTACTTTAGAGCTCCTTTAATGCTTTAAAAGACAGTGATTTGTGTCCGAATATTGACCTATTTTGCATTGAAATTAGCAAGTTCAGCATTTTAGATGTGTTTAAAAATGTCATCCCATTTTGTCCTCTTTAATTGCATTTAAACACGCAGTTTATGCAGATCATTTAGTTGCGTTCCATTAATGCATTTCATTTATACATTAGACCTACCATTAGATATTTGATTAGATTACATTGCACAGAGGATCTCAGTGTTTTCCAAACTCAAACTCCTTAATTATTTTCACAGGACTGTGTTATGAATTTTGTTCACAAGTTTATCAAACGTTCCAATTAGAAGCACATTTGCGCTTCTCTAAAATGCTGTGCTAATGGACCATTTCAGGTTGTCAGTCATGTGCACCTTGAGGAACTTGAAGCTTTTCACCTTCTCCACTGCGGCCCTGTCAACGTGCATGGGGGTGTGTTCTCTCTGCTGTCTCCTGAAGTCCACGATCAGCTTCTTCGTTTTGTTGACATTGAGGGAGAGATTATTTTCCTGTCACAAATTCACCAGGGACCTCACCTCCTTCCTGTAGGCTGTCTCATCATTGTTGGTAACAGGCCTACCACAGCTGTGTTGTCAGCAAACCTGATGATTGAGTTGGAGATGTGCATGGCCACACAGTCATGGGTGAACAGGGTGTACAGGAGGGGCTGAGCACGCCCCCTTGTGGGACCCCCGTGTTGAGGATCAGCGTAGTAGAGGTGTTGATGCTTACCTTCACCACCTGGGTTCGGCCTGTCAGGATGTCCAGGACCCAGTTGCACAGTGCAGGGTTCAGACCCAGGGCCCCGAGCCTAGTGATGAGCTTGGAGGGTGCTATGGTGTTGAAGGTTGAGCTCTCAGTCCTCGTGAGTGTCGGTGGCCCGCATAGGAGGCCCACATTTGCGGCTCAAAGTGGGCGAAGAAGGTGTTTAGCTTGTCTGGGAGTGAGGAGTGGGTTTTCGCACCGTGGCTGGCTTTCCCTTTATAATCCATGATTGTCTGGAGTCCCTGCCACATACGTCTAGTGTCTGAGCAGTAGAATTGTGAATCCACTTCATCCCTTACTGTCGTTTGGCCTCTTTTGTTGCCTTACGGAGGGCAAAGCTGTGAAAATCACTTTCTCAACTGTTCTGCGCAGACCCCTCTCAGCTCGTAGCCTGGGTGTGTGTTTCTTCTCGCTCCCCATCTTTTTCAGCATCAACATCAAGTTCATGTAGCCAGAAGGCTCATGTTTAATTCATTTTATATTGTGGCTGTATTTGCATATGATATAGGCTAGCCAATGTGTTTTCACCAACATTTTCTTTTGTAAAAAGCCTGATTTATTATTGGCCTACTGTAAGTCTACTGTGTTGATTTATTTATTTAATGTATTATCATAGCACTCCTGTGAATAGCCTATGCCTACATTAGCAAAGAATGCCCTGACGTACCCTGAATGTTTTATAAAGTGCCTCGATGACTTCAAACCCCAATGACATAAATACACATTTTAAAACAAGACGTGAGATTATCAATGACTTTATTGCTTTCAAATTAATATTATATTTTTAGGCTAATGAATGATAATGAATGCAATAAGAAAATGCTAGATTTGATGTATAACACACCAGTTTCCCTGGGAGAAAGGGGATTTCATTTCAGGATGGAACGTTTGTAAAATACAGGGAAATATTAAACCTAACACACACACACACACACTCTGCCAGTCTCCAGTTCAAGCTGGGTTAACAAATTGAACCAGTCTAACACAACCATCTAGCACAGTATCATCAAGCCCTTATAACACAGCACCAAATATAACCAACCAACAGTGAACCAGTGCAGGGAAGTGCATCCTCCACTGCACTGGCTACCTAGGGTCAATGGGTTTAATGGTAGGGTGTAGAGAAGAGGAAGTAAGTAAGAAGGGGGATGAAAGAGGAAATATGGAGGAAGGAGGAAAAGGCGAGGAGAGAGGAACTAGGGAAGAATAGGGGGTAAAGGAAGTAGGGGAGAAGAGGAAAATAAGGAGGAAAGGAAGAAGTGGGATGGACAGAGGGAGTAAGGAAGAAGGTGGAGAAGGGGAAGGAAGGAGGGCAGGAGTTACAGGAAGTAAGGAAGAAAGGAGAGGAAGTAAGGAAGATGGGGGAGGAAAGGATGAAGGGGGATAGAAGATAGAAAGTACAGAAGAGGAAATGGGGTGATTGGAGAATGAAGATAAGGGGAGACAGATGACGAGAGTGAGGAAAGGGGAGTATGGATGAGGGGTTGAGTTGGATATATGGAGAGAGAGAATTTCAGGGATTTCACACACATCTAGGCCAGGAAATTGTACTAGCTGTGAACTTGACCAACCCCAGCAAGTGAGGGAAACCGGGACTAGGCCAAAATATTCATCATGGTGTCTGCACTTGTCTACCACCACCCTCTTCTACCACCCTCCTCATCCCTCACTCCCTCCATCCCTCCTTCTCTCCCTGGTGACCAGTGAGGGGGTAGGGGGAGAGAACAGGGTCAGAGGTTATCTCACTCCTGTGTGTGTGTGTGTTCTCCACAAGCCAGAACCAAACCTGTTTTTATTTGACCCATTTCATCTATCCACATTCTTTCAATATTCACACCTAAACGAGGAACAGAAAACATCAGCACACAAAAAACACCACTACAACAACAAGAGTCACAATAGTGACAATTAAAGGAAACAAATTCAAAGGGATCTCAGGGAATGTTGTAACAACATACACAGCATCGGGAATGATATGTCACCCAACTTGGTGTCACACAATGTTTAATTTGGATCTAGTCCTCTTTTCTCCTCATTTCCTCTGTCGCTGAGGCAAAACAAAATGAAAGGACACGCTGAACCACAAACACAGACACACACAAACGTGCGAGCACACACAAACACACACACCTAAATGCATAATTTCATCCCACGTTCGCAGTTAGTATTCACAAGCTGTCTCAACAAACCCACCAATGATTGGGAAGTAGAAATAGAATAAAGGAGTGAGAAGAACAGTTCGTGCCCATCAGATAAGAGAAGACATACTAACATATCCAAAACAACAACAAAAACACAAGTATGTCCCATCACAACACCGACTCTCCTGATAAAAATCGAATTGATTGGGAAAACAAAGCACTCTCTATTCCTCTTTTTATCCCTCTTTTTTCTACTTTATTATGCTTCCTCTATAGGAACAAGTCCTGTCTTTTGTTAAATAGCAGAAAACAAATAATTCAGTCAAATTTCATTCCTGTTATTGACTATGGGCGATATTGTCTATATGAATGCAGCTGCCACTGTAGTGAAGCCATTGAATGCAGTTTATCAAAGTGCATTGCATTTTATCACAGGCGATAGGTTCAGTAAAAATCATTGCATTTTGTATCAGAAAGTGGGCTCCTTGAAGTATCGTAGATTGTTGCATTGCGTCCTTTGCGCCTATAAAGCCCTCTTGCATAAACTTCCACCATACCTTACCTAATTGTTAATATATAGATGTACGTGCTACAGGACCTGGGCTCAGGGATGGCTAACTCTGGAGATCCCTTACATCTCCACTGAGTTGGGTAGATCTGCTTTTTTTTTTTTTTGCAACTTACTTGTACAATGTTCTACAATACACTTTACAATTGGAGGAACTGGTGCCTCTAGGGCATTTCAGCTGGCTGTTAGGAGACCTTTTTACTGAAGTGTCTGTTTTTTATGATTGTATTTTAA